>NC_133759.1:29355441-29663088 GCF_036562045.2 Rhinolophus sinicus
CTAAGAGCGGAAGACACAAGGCCCAGCACCCACAGACCAACCACAGGGATGCTGGAACCACTAGCAAAAGGTAGACTATATTCCCGCCAAGGTAGAGTGACATCTAAACTGGGACACTTTGGGGAATTGAGGTACGCATTATTAATAAATGTGCCATAGCAACAGGGACTTTTCTGGGCAAACTAAAATGTGTGGTCACCCTACTTGAAAGTGACCTTCTTAATAATGGGTTAAGTCTTTACGAAGTGCCAGGCACTGAAGAGTCAGGTATAAGCAAAGTCCAAGCTCAGCTTCAGGGATGTTTCCATGCTGACGGGAAGCCAGGTAGGCGCCTGTGTGGTCTGCCTGCACACTCCCAACTTTGCAGGCCAACTCGTCCAGGCTGAGAGCCCATCCTGCGCAGGCCAGGAACCCATCTCTACCTGCTTTTGAGGTAGAGATCCGTTCCTGCTGCCTTGAACTAGTGGACAGGTGGCCTGGGCCTCATGGCTGCTCATTTATTCCTCCGGTTCCTACAATCTGCCCCACAGTCTGCGTCTTTGAGCCGCAGCAAGGAAGTGAGGTGAGAGGCAGGGGGAAGGAACTGAAGGCTGGGCTCCTCCAACCGACCATTTTATCAGACCATAGGTCAGTTCTTCTGGAGAGCACATCAAGCCGCCCTCTTCCCTTCCCTCCTCCCCCACTCAAATGCTTGTGTATTGTAGCTCTCATTTACAAACAAAAACAAAAAAACCCATGAATGTATTACACACATATGAGTATAAAATTATCACCGTGGTATGTGTCACCAGTGACAATCTTGGGTTCTCTGTCCCACAGTCATCTCAAAACTTAACTCTCCAAGTTCAGAAATCCTTTGTAAGGTTGCTAAGTCAAGTCTGTGGCTCACGGCATTGAACGCATCTAAAAATTAGATGCATTAGCAAAAAAGTTTATCTTTTAATCTGATTTTATGCAGCTCTTCTTGCCTCGCAACCCAAATATGATGTAAAATTCACTTGGGTTTACCGGAAATTATAAGGGCAGCACAGAAATCACATTTTGTTCTCTTAAAAGAGCTGGAGTTTTAGCTGCACCATGTTTATTCCAATTATATATGTATTTTTCAAATAATTTAGTTGTTTAGTTGTGAGCTTTTAAAAGAATTACTGTAGAACAGTTTTTAATTTAATAAGACTAAAATTAGAGACCAAGGGCTTTTCCAAATAAGATAGGATTATGGGGGGGGGGGGGGGAATCAACCGTCAACATGGCCCGTGTCAGCTCTCTGAGCTGACTTAGCTCCTGCAGCCCACAACCCCAGGACAAAATGGGGAAGTGTCCTTGATTTAGAAAATGTAATGGATTTTCTTTATGAATTAATTGAGAAAGAAGAAAGTTCCAAAAAGGAAGAAGAGAATGAAGTGTGGACAAGGTCTAGAATAATCCACGATTGCTCACATGCTCAGAAAGAGGAAGTAAATCACTCACTTGTCACATATTACATTGTAACTAGTAAGGTCCACCTTAACTGCAATTGTTCCCATGGAAAGGGGAAGTGGGCTAACCTTTCTTGAGCTACTGTTATACAAAGGCACTTTATCAACACTATCTCTTTGAATCCTCAACTCTGTTAGGTAGGACCTAGATCCCCCTTTCAGAGGTTCAATAGTTTGCCCAGGCAGATGTGTTCCTCCTACCACACTGCTCTGCTCTGTATGGCCAGAGAGCGGGCCCTCCCTCCTGGCAAATTTCCTCAGATCCTAACTCAGCTGGATGTCTGCTACTGAGCTACACCCAGGAGGCTCTGACAGAGGACGGGAAGTTGGGCAGTTGGATGGGTGAATCAGGACGGTTTTCCATCCTTCTCTCTTTGCAGGGCAGAGGCTAGCAGAAGCTTCGTCCCCTCTGAGGTTCCCATGGTCCTTGGGCTCCAGGACCAATGTGTTCCCTGTCTGTCCACCCTATTGGTAGGGATGGATGCTTTATTGCTAATCTCTGGGTAGCTTCACCAATCCCATTTGGCTCTTCCAGCACCTGGATTAAATAGGAAAATACTGTTTTTACGGTTAGTCTCTGAGTGATTCAGTGCTCAAAGTTGTAGATGCTAAGTACAAAGCCAGGTCCTGAAGCTGGCTTGGCCTGGTCCTTCCCACTGCCCTGGTTGGCCCACTCTGCCAGCCAGAGCTGAGTTCTCCTAGATCCCCAGTTACTGGCTGTGCCGCCTTGGGAAGTTCAATAAACCTCCTGAAACCTCAGCCGCTAATTTTATAAAATGAGGAAAGTAATTACTTGCCCTTAATTACTTTAAAGGACCTGGTAAAATATGAATGAGGTAACAAATGTGAAAGCATTGTGGATGTTGATTTAACTACATTACAAGTCTTCAAGTCTTATTTGCTGGGATGATTGGACAGTGAAAAAGGAGTTCGCCTGAAATTAACCCCCAAATTAATCTCATAGATCTAAATGGTTAAAAATTACCCAAAGTTGTCTTCTAAGAGCTCATTTCCAGCTTGTAAACACTTTGTTCTTTTATAACAAAAGGGAAGTCAGTTGGCTGATGGTTTGTATGGCTTCCACAGCACGTCTGATTACCATAGCCTGGGGCTGACTCGGCACCACCACTTCCTGTGTCACTAACCCTGGCCTGATGTTACTGAAACATAGATTATGATGACAGTACCTCTTCTTAGGATTGTTGTTGACTATTAAACAAGATAATGTAGAAATGCCTACTGAAGTTCTTGATGCCCTCAATAAATGTGAATGTGGTTGATGTTATCACTAGTATTATTATTAGCACCATCATTTTCTCCTATGATGAGCATTTGACGAGGGTTTGATCAGAGCTTTCTCTTTTGCTTGTATCATTCCCAGACAAGTGGCAATCTCAGATATACTTCCCAAGCACCTTGACGTACTCCAAGCAGCCACCATGACTCACCCACACCTCATTCCCTTCTTTTATTTCTATTCTAAACAGTGGGGAACCTTGGTTTCAGTACTACTGTTTTTGTTTTTTTAAATCATACTGTGAAAAAAAAAAAAAACTGTGCCAACTAGCCATGTATTTACATAATAATGGGCTAATTAAAGGGCTAATAAGAAATCATACTCTGATTTCCTAAACTGTTATACACTGACTGCCAGTTTGTTCTGGCTGTGAACATAAGTATTTATGGGGAAAACAGTGAATTATCTTTGGGTAGGTGGGTACCTTCCCTTAGTGATACAGCGTTGGAAGGAAGCAGAGACACTGTCTCGATCAGTGCTGTCCAAAAACGTATGTGAGTCGTATGTAATTTCACATTTTCTAGTAGCCATCATAAAAAAAAAAGTAAAAACAAACAGATGAGTAAACTTTAATAACTTATTTTAACCCCACATACTATCATTTCAACATATAATCAATATAAAAATTAGCATATTTTGTCTTTTTTTTCATACTGTCTTGGAAAGCCAGCAGTGTACACTTATAGCACGTGTCAGTCAACTCCGATTAACCACAGTCCTCAGTAACTACAGGAGTCTAGGGCAGGTCTAGATGACAAGCTCCCTAAGGGTAGGGACTTGTCATACTTTAATTCCAAACTCCCCCTGATGTTTCTAGTGTGGTGTTTTGCCCAAGGTAAGCACTCAGAAATCTCATCATTGAACTCGGGGATGAATGGCTGGACAGAAGGGCTGTCACTCATAAATGAAAGCAAGGCCAATATGAATTTTTTGAAGAACATAACATGTTGTGAGTCTTATACTTTAAAAAACCACAGTGGACATCATTGCTCAAACATCCCACTATGTACACTCACCCTTATATCACCCCAAAGCCACACTATATATAAACAAAAAGCAAGGTTAACTGTCCTCCAAAAGAGAATATAAAGTGGGTGGTGAGAGGAAGAGAGAAATAAAAAGTGGCCCTAATTAGATCAACATAAGAAATGATCGCAATGAATCATCAAATACTATTTAAAATGACCTCATATGTCTGATATTATTGTAAAAAGGTGTAACATATGCTAGGACACAGATAGAACTTGAAAAGGAATTAAAAAACGATTACTGCAACAAGGTGAAATGAATATTTTTTCCTCAGTGTTACTAAAAACATATTTTACGTGAAAGTTTAGAGGCTCGATAAATGCAAATTAAATTAGCTTTCACCTAGTTGATACAAATCAACTTTCTCAGTCAGGATAACCACTTAAAGATAATTTGTAGTTCCCGAAGGCCACAAAACTACACAGTTTATTGAACTATTTATAAAACAGACACAGCCAAAGGAAAGGCAGTAGCTCCTTTCAACCTGTGGTACAGAAATCCTAAATGTCAAGTTCCTTTTGACTGAAAGACTACGAGTGCTGCCGCTGGTTGTCTGTCAGCCATAGCTTCTTCACAAAACTCAAGCATTCCATTCCTCTCAAGAAAGGAAATGGTCAGCCTCAACAAAAGTTGTATGTAATTGCAAAACACGTGGTGTGTCTTCAATAAGATTGTGAAATGAACTAAGAAAAAGTCAACTAGCACTAAAGACCCTTACTTAGAGGAGTGCTTCCTCTGGGGGAGGAAGAAAGCTTTCTTCTTTACCCATGATAGGACTGGTTTTTGTTAGTTCTAAATACACTTGGACCAAACGGTTCAAAGGAAAAGGCATCTCGAGGTAGCTGGCTGTCCTGTGAAGGCTCCTAGCTATTGGTGAAGGGGGAACTGAGGTACACAGGATGAGCTCCAGGGCCGGATTCGCTGACTTTTTACCTCTAGTGAAAAATCCTCGTTTAACTAAAACTTGATGTATTCAGCCCAGGAGAACGTCCATCAGATGCCAGGCTTGATAAACCCATGGTTCTATGATTACTCATAAAATACCAGTGGGTAGCCAGTCCTTTACATTTTTATTATGAAAATTCTTACAAAATGTACAGCTAATAGCTTCACTGATTTGCTCAAGAACTGGCATAGTACACTGAATTCCTAAATTATTACTGCTACTTTCAATTTTCAATCTGACTGAGAGCTACCTGTGCGGTTCCTTTACATGAAAATAAACAGTGTTTTTAAAAATCTCCACAACGGCAACTTTTGAAATTTTACTTTAGGGGAAAAGAAGTGGAGAATACATGAATCAAAATTTACGTCACTACTTTTTAAAAGACAATTTTAGGCTTATCAGTTTACTTGTCTCCAGAGGCAGCATGTGCCTCTTTAGTCATTTAAAAAACTGTTGACATCTTTTCAATTTTATTTTGTCAGCTTTTCACGTATTTTCAGTTCTACACACAGATCCTTTAAATTGCCACATAGCATCGGAATGGAGCCTGTGTTAATAAATGTCACATATTTTTCAGTAATTCAACCACGTTGATGACAAATTTCATACTGCTGACAACCTGCCACTTGCTGAACTAATTAGTTTTCTACCTTAACTTGTGGCTTTCATTCACACAGAAATATTTACTGAGAGTGTGCCATATGCCAGCCATTGCTTGGCCCCAGATTTACCAGGCAGAACAATGGCCTTCCAGGCACCCCCAGTGCAGAGGGGCTTCTTCTGTCTTTAAAACCTCTCCTGCCAGGCTGCCTTTCTGCATTTCAGCATGTGTGGGAGGATAAAGAGCACCGGTGTTAATTAATACCGGACAAACCTACGTCCAAATTCTGGCTCCACCTGCTAGTAGCTGACGGATGACCTTAGGCTACTAGATTCATCTTGTCTTGCCCTTGACTTCCTCATCCATTACACAAGGATGATCATTTGTTCTACAGGGTTGTAGTGACAGTCAAATGAAATAATGGAAGTAAACGGAAAAAAAAATACTGGCACTCAGAGGCTCATAAATGTCAGACTCCTTCCTCCAATTTCCCCTTAAAAACACATAGCTTTCTATACTAAATGGACACTATTTTAAAGCAAAGAGATAGGTGAACTGTAACTCTTAAACATATTGGTATATCAAATATTGGGGGGTAAGACGTAGTAAGGCTCTTGGTAACCTCAGAGTCTATCACCAGCTTGATCCCCCATCCCGAGTTTCTCTGACAGGTGACCCTTTTGGGGTCAATTGCTATCATTTGTTCTTCCTGCATTAGAGCTTTAAAAATAGTTCTACTATGCCCAAAATGGGAGTTAAAGCACCCCCAGAGGTGTGTCCCTTTCATCTGGGGGGTGATTCACACTAGATGAAAAACTGTATGGTTAGGAAGGAACTAACATATTGAGCAATTCCAGGGTGCCAAGCCCGTGCTAGGTGAGCCACATGAATTATGTCATTCAAACCCCACAGCCACTCCAAGATGCAGATATTATCTTCTACCTTCTACGAAGAAACTCAATCCTCAGGGAGATTAAGAAAGTTGTCCACAGTGACAAAGATACAAGTAAGTAGCCCAACATCATTTCTCATAACTTCTCTTTTGACTTGCAGGGTCATTGAACTACTGGGCTTGGTAGATGTCGGCTGGTACCTCCCTATAGCTCCTTCTGCCTCTTCCTGTTGGTTGGAATTCTAATCTCCCTCCTGCAGATTAGAATTCCCTATGTCTTGGCTCCACTGACAGCTCCTATTAACATCTCCCACGTCGCTCAGACTCATGGATGACGCAGGATGTCATGGTTCCATGGATCATCTCCTTGTTTTTTTTGTTGTTGTTTTTTGTTCTCCTCCTCCTGGTATCTCCAAGGGACTGCTATGAATACTGAGATCTGTACCTCCATGTTGATGACCAACTTTGTCTTTTTTTACAAATCCCTCAGAAGTTGCCACCAGAAACATGCCTAATTCCCATCTGCTTTTACTATGGGTGAATTAGCCAACCTATGCCTCCTTACTCAGGGTGAGTTAATAGAAAGTAAAAGGTGGTCTTCCAGGGAACTGTAGAGTACTTGTTACCACTCCTCTTAGTGGTGCCCAAGCACAGGTAATATAGAGGCACCAACCCTAAACCCTTTTCATATATTACCTTCACGGACACAAAAGCACATGGAGGACACAAATTAAGCATAGACACAGCCATATGACTCTCTAAGGAAATACACTAAAAATGACACTGGATTAGAATAATAGTCTCTCTCTCACCTTTACCCTTCGATGTTTCCATGAGTGTGATAATGAAATATTACACTCATCAAATATATTGCTAACTTTAGGCATAAGCCCATTTTTATGCTTTCTATTTTGGCTTTTAGTTTAGCTCAAGTCAATAAATAATTATTAGGCATCATGAGCCAAGTACTGCGGAAAAACTAAAAAGTTTATAGCACTGTACAGTGGAGATGACATAACCATTTCAAAAGTACATGATTAAAAGCTGACATAGCAGAATGCTCTGAAAGCTACAGGAACCCAGAGTGTAGCCACCATTCCCAGCCTAAAGGTTCAGAGAAGGCTTTCTAGGGTCTCCTGAGCCTTAAAATAACTAATACACACAGAGGTCCAGTTACTACATCCTTTATTGAAGACAAGAAGTAACGAAAGAAATTCCATGACAAGTTCTCTTTGCTAATGACATAAAAATCAGGAATGTCTGAAGATTAGAAATGAACTTATACATGAAAGCGATCAATCTGAGTTTCTTATAAGTAATCTGTTTATGCCTGAAATTACTAGGGATGGGTCAGATCCTTAAATCATAATATTTAAGTCATAACCTTTTTTTCCCCTATTGGTATCTTCTTCTTTCTTCATGTTAATTAGGAATTATCATTACTCTCATTTTCTAATTTATGGAGATCAGAAGCCAAGTAGATTACCCAAAGAGGTAAAACCTGGAAAGATTCATATAGGAAAAACAAACTCTACTACTTCTGCCCACACAAAAAGCCTTATAAATCAAAGAACCAGGGAAATGATTCATCATTTAATGAAACCTTATTTTCCCCAAATTTCAGAACGTAACAACTAATTACAGGCTACTAATCAAAATCAATAGGAGAAATAGAAAGGAAGATCCTAGGAAAATAGTCAGTAGTAAGTTATTTTTATCCTTAGAATTATTAGACCCTTATTTCTTCTTTTAAAAAGCATAGTCTTAAAAAACAAATTAGCTCTGTTTATTCCTCATTTCTTTTAAAAATAAGTATCAACACCTGTCAATGGGGGCCTTATTTGTGAATTATTTAAGCTTTACATATTAGAAAATAAACATTCTCCACACATTCAAGTATGAAAAGACATAATCTCTTTGGAAGAAACCATAGAATTTCCCATTTCCTGTCTTGGTTGTAAATAAAAATTTACTTAAATGGCTGAAAATAAATAGCTTTCATATTTTGACTAAACGCCACAGTATACAGGAAAATGTAGTTTGCTGCTGACCACAATGAGGTATAAAATCGTTATATTTGAAAATGTGACAGAAAAATGCAATGGAAGCCTTAGACACATTCCACAGTAATTAAGGAATATGAATTTGCTCAAATGATATCTTATATAGGGTTTGGAATACTTTTCTGGATAAAGCAGAAAAAGTCTTTACAATGAGAATTTCATCTCTAGCAAAACCATCTCAGTTTAAATTAGTCAGCACTAGCATTATAGAATGAATTAGTGGTGGACAACAGTGACCACTTCATTGGGTTAAAGCACAGGTCTAAAGATACTGAAGCTCTTATCCCATAGAGGCCATTTTATTCCCACAGGAGTCACTCAGCTCTGCTTTGAGCCACAGCCACAAATCATAGACTTTTAAACTTGGCTGGGCATTTTATAAATCCAAAGGAGAGCGAATTAGAGACTGTGGCTGGGTCATGACACGTTAAACCCTGGACAAACAAAAACCATCGTTTAACAATAGCTATGCTAGATATATGTACAACAGAAAGGCAACGTACATTAGCAAAAATAGCCCTGTGGGAGGAACGAGACCTAGAAGGATGTTTTTCAAAAGGGTTCTTTATCAAATGGAAGAAGCAGCTTTATAGCAATAAAAATAAACTCATGGATTAAAGTAACTTTATTTTTGTCATTAAATAGGGAAGAATGGATGTCATTTTTAGAAACATCCACTGTGGCTTTCTTCTTTTTATTTTTTAAATTTTATGGTAAGAAACTACTACCCAGCTGTAGAACAGCTTCTCTCCTTAGAGTAAAGGAGAGAGAAGAAAGCTTGGCAATAGAGCAGAAGTGGTCAACGCTGTCAGTTTTCCCTGTGCCAAGGGGCTCATAAGTAACTGGGGAAAGAGAGGACACAACTACTAGATACTGAACACTGAATTAAACCAGGCAGGTCCAGACAACATCCTGTCCCAGGCTCTGCTTCTGACACTTGCTTTTCAATTCAAAACGGCTAGAAAACCCTCTGCCCAGAAGTGTGCATTTCTGTCTTGGCTTTGGGCCACATTCCTGGGCTTTGATAAATGTGGTAGGTGCCAACTGCTGCATTTATAATGATAAACACCATCCCCTCCATTGAGAATGATAAACACCATCCCCTCCACCCAAAAATACATATACCCCAAAGCAGGAAAAGAAAACAAAAATGGTGAGCTGTGGCTGAGACGCTCTCACGGAATTCTCAGGGGGATTAAGCAACAGTTGCTGAAAAATTGCAGTAGCCTAAACAAACTGGTAAAGTGAAAAGGAGGACAGAGGCTAGATGAAGGGAAAAAGGCACCAATGGAGCACAGGGCTTAATTTTACAGTTTGGGGGAAGATTTATGTGGTATACCCGCTTCAATTCGACAAGATTTACAGAGTGCCTCCCAGGTACTGTGAACTTTTCCAATGCACTCTCTGTTTTTGGATATGAAGCAAATGCATTCTCAGCCTCAGGTGTCCCTCCTTCTGTAGGGGTAAAACTATGAACCAGGAAACATTGTTTTAGAAATGTATCCTGTCCACTTACAAAGAATCTGAAGTGGCATATGGTTATAGCATAATATAAAAGAGGATAATTAAGATGTCACCACAACCTGAGGTGAATAAACTGCTATAGGGAGATACTAAATGTTTGTGAAAGACAAGACACAAATGGCAATACACAGGGTTTATAGATATTTTATTGTGCAAGAACACCAAGCAAGCAAAAGTCCTTGCACACACTAACTTCCAGAAACTAAATTCAAGATGCAGTGAATCACATGGTTCTCCTCTAAAGAGCACTGTGAAATAAAGTGGATGGCAATTACTTTTCTACCTAGGAAAGAGAAACCCAAAGAAATAAATGGTAACAATTAAATTAACCTTCAAGTAGAGTCTCTGGGCATGCTGTAAAGAAAATATAAATCTCTCAGAAGCATACCTCCATTTGAACCAAATTACCCAACTCACAGAAAACTTCATGACTATTTTAAATTCCACATAATGCCCACTAATACTGAAACTGCCCATTTCTCCTAGAAAGTAAAAATGAAGATGGATTAACAAGTGTAGTCATGAGATTACTGTTTGCTTTCTTTTTCCAAACCCTCAATACAAAACTTTAAAGTATGCTATTTAAAAAAGATCTAACTGTATACAAAATTGGCTCAAATTAAAAAGGAAAGCAAACTAGGGAAAACGTGTTTTTCATTTTTTCTACTTGATTAGTATATTATCAATATTATATTATTTAAATAAACACATTTCCAGCAAATACAAATTATAACAAATGTAGTTAAGAGTGGTTTGATAAATTTTACTTTTTCAAAGTGGCAGTTGAAATTAAGCCAAATCACAAATAGACTTCATATATACAAAATAGCCTGGGGGGAGAGGGGAACAACGTATCCATAAGAACTGAAAGAAACAAGAATTCAAGCCTTAGACGTAATTGAGGTTTTTAACCACAAAACAAATGTGGCTCGTGCACCCTAGAATGTATAAGTCACATCATCAGGTGATTCCGAAATATTAGCCAGATTAAAAGATTCCTATTTGGGCTTCTAACAGTCCAGAGGCATAACATTCAAAAATAAATGAGGCAACAACAAAACGAATTGCTGATGTTGTGAAAGAGTAAACATTCCAGAAACAAGACTTCATCATGTCATTCCTTAGAATTCTCCCTTCTTGGCAATTATTTCCTTTGGGCAAGTGTCTCTGTATCAGCTAAAAGTCCTAAGAGAACAGCAAGAGCTGACCAAAAGAAACTTACACACGAGATTTCCCAAGCATTGGCAAAGGGCAAAGTCTGCTTTCCTCTTTGCCAACAAAACTTTCTAATGTGAAAAGAGTCATTTTTCAATAAGTTCCCAACATTTAAAATTGTTGCAGAGATTCTGGGCTTGTTGCATTGACACAGTATCATCTGGCATTGCCTCTATGGCAAGAAAACTAATGAGCTTGTAAGAAATGCCCTTACATCATTACATCCCCAAGAACATTCTGGCCACCAGCACTTCCCCACCATTAGAACATTACTTTTTTTTTCCCCTTTTAATGGTAATATCTAGGCTAGACCTAAACTCACTGAACTGCAACAGAAATGAAGGCAGGGTGCTGCCCACCCCTTTCTTCTATACCCCATTACACCCATTTCCCTTCTCTCTCCTTCTCTCATCTTACCGGATTAAGAGTTCCTAAGTGGCAGTTAATGTGCGTAATAAGAAAAATGAAGTTTCAGATTGCTATCACTGGCCCACAGAGCAAAGCATCATTACCCAATATGTAAGTGTTGATGAAAATGAGGACTGCTCATAAAGAAGTCGCAGATAATTTTTAATCTGTCTCGCAGCCTTTCATTTTAAACCTTTAAATGATTGTGTGTGTGTGTGTGTGTGTGTGTGTGTGTTAACTACCCTCTGATCAACAATAAAAGGGGTAGGAAGGATCTTAACTTCTTCTTCTGTTCCCTGAGTACATTCCAAATACAAAAAGCAAAGCAAAGTTTGAGACTGTGCAGAAACTGGGTAATCAGCACAAATAATGTAGGGGCTGAAGAGATTCTTAACATATGTATCAAATATAATGCAAGGGCTGCTGGAGGCAAAGTGCAAGGTCCTGAGTGGGGCACAATGTGGGATAAGACACAGACCCTGTCGTCCAGAAGCTTTCAACATAGAGGGCAGAGGAAATACATATATGGTAACCATATTAAGAGGGGTTTGTGAAAGGGCTGTGATGTTCTGAATACAGGGAGCATGGGGTCCTGTAGGCATCTATTGAATAATGGGTCTGAGTGGGTTAAAATGGAAGGAACTGGCAAGAAAGGACATTTCAGGTAAAAGGAACATCACAGGAGTGGAAATGCTCTGGGGGTGGCTGTGAAGGGCAGCTAGTTTGGAGTGGCCTGAGTGCCAACTATGGGAGGGGAACAGTAAGTGCTAAGGCTAGAAAGGTAAACGGAGGCAAATCACAGGAACCCTGAATGCCAGCCAAGGAGTAGGTACTCACAGGACTGTGCTCTAGGATATAGTAGTTTGCAACCATTTCCCTCTAATCAGGGGAAAACAAAATACAAATCATAATGTAAAGTGATGTGAAATAATTCACCCAATAAATACATACTCAATGGCTATTCCAATGCCTAGCACAGTGACTTGAACCTGAACTTTAAATGAGTAACGTCCATCATGTATGAGGCTCAGTACTAGGAGGCTAGACACTGTGGGACTGAGATAAACAACCATGATTCTGCCCTTATGGTGCTTCCATCTCGTATATATGGGCCCTAATCAAGGACCAGGAGTCTGGGACCAATGAGAGTAACCTTTTAAGAAGGAAGCGATCTATGATAAGTCCCCTAAATGCCACCCTGCTGTGGGCCAATGGAAGACTTCAAGTTCAACAAGTAACTAAAGATGGAAATAAAAAAAGACAACACTCTCCTCTCCCTCCTTCTTCCTACTCTCTCGATGGGAGACATGCTTACTTATTGACCTTCCTTCCTTTAAGAGATGACACCAGTTCATTGTAAAACGGGGCTCGAGGCACGCTTAGGTACCATCTGCTCCAGCCAACCTAATACAGTCTACCAACAGCAGCTCAGCCACACCAGACCCGAGCCAAGCACAGCCAGGTCTCCTGAAAGACTGGCAGCGGCTTTCCTGCTGGCAAGTGGAGTTTGGAAGAGGTTGGCTGCCCCAAGGCTAGGGCATAGCACCCGATGAACTTTGCCCCAACCACTCAGAGCACCTCAGTTCAACAGCTTCCTTTTCCCAATTCAGTCACCCTGGACTTCTGCCCAACCAGGCTCTAGCCATTCACTTAAGTGCACATCTTCCCACCCTATCCCTTCCCCCACCAGGTGGGAGAACCTCCATGGTGTAACTCCAGTATGTGCCTGTGTCTGACCGTCACATGGCCTAGAAGCCGTAGTGACATGTCCCACCCTACCTGGGCCTCTCAGACCTTTCTGCCACTATGAACAGTCTAGAAAGCCACCTCCTCTGGACTCCATAATTTGGAAGTCTGATCCTTCACAGGGGTCCAAAGCTAGTCTAATGAAAGCTCCTAATAAGCTGCTATTATGCGCCACAGTAGATATTTCAAAGCAGCTGGACCCACTACCTAAGTGAGCCAGGGTCTGAAATCGGAGTGAGTCTAGGTGTCACTGAGCTATGCCTTGAATAAGTGAATGAGGAACCAAATCCTAGCCTCAGTCTCTCCTCATTCCTCAGGAAAAGCCACTAGGACTTCCTGAGGAGCTGGCCTCAAAAAGGCCCTGTGAGAAAAGTCTCTATGTTTTGCAAGGCTCTGTCTTTCTACCTCCCCTGAGGCTCAGGAGAAGATCATGTTTTGTTCTTTGAGGCCTTTTAGAGAAAAGCAGTATGCTTTGAGCCCAGGTTGGAATTCTCCATGCCTCACTGTCCCTTCTAGACAAGCCAGACCTAAAGCAAGCACCCTTTCTTCCACTTGAGCAGACCTCCTCACCTTAAAATCCCATAACTGGGGGGAAAGGGCCCACAAGCAGAACCGGAACGAGACGGAAGCAGGAGACATTGGAGGCATTCCAAGACTTTAGCCCTTTCCCTCACCACACAACTAAGAGTCTCGTGAGGACATTTTTCAAGACTCTTCAACAAACATCTATTATGCAAAGTGAGACATAACTGCATTTTCAAAGGTTACAAAATCTTTGTGCTATTGGGCAAAGACTTTTGGACTTAGACTTCATTTAGCAAACAATATAAGGCACAGAAAGATAACCATGATCCAAAATAGGAACTTACTGGCAGCAAGAGAAGCACAAAGTATGGTGGAAACTCAGGGGCAGCAGGGACCACATCCACCTGGGTGACGACAGTCTGGAGCTCTCATGAGCACCTCACCTGTATGTCCAGCTGCCTCCCAGACATTTCTTCTTGGTCTCAAAGCCACCTCAACTTCAGCATGTAGTGAAGTGGACCTAGCTGGTCCTCTGGCAATGTCCCATGTGAGCAAGGGTTTCACCATCCATAAGCCAGAAGCCCAGGAGCATCTCTGACAGAACCACTCTTCCTTCTGTTCTTCCTATTGTTACCTTTTAAATCTGGCTCGAACCCATCCACTTCTTTCCTCTCCATCACCATCATTATGTCTCTGGGTTCCGCCAATGGCCTCCTATCCTGCTGCTGTCACTCAGTCCTCTAATCCACTGTCCATTGCAGCTATGGGATACAGGCTTGATGCTCACCTGCCTAAAACTTGGTAACGTTTGCCCTTCCCTCTCTGGATAAGGTAACACTCCTTACGTTGGCCTACAAGGCCCTGCAAGCGTGGCTTCTAACTCCCAAGTCCCAGGCTGGGTCCTTTCTCCCTCTCCCACCATTCTCTCAGAAATTCCCAACCTCCATCATCTTTGATGCTCCATTTGTTTACAATTCTCCTCCCTCCTTCTCCCTTCTTTGTTTAGTTTAATTCCTACTGAGTCTTTAGATTTCAGAACACCAGTCACTTCCTGGATCTCTATAATTATAGCTCATTCTCCTATTATATATTCTCCTAGTGCTATGTACCTCTCCTGTCCAGCACTTCTCATTATCATTTTAGACTTATTTATTTCATTACATGACGAATGTCTGTCTCCCCTACTAGACTCTAAGCTCCCTGAGAGAAAAACCATGACTATTTCACAACTATGTGTCTAACACAGGGTTGGAAACTTGGCAGACCTCAAATAAAAATTTGCTCAGTGAGTATATGAAACTTACACGTCTAAGGTCACAACAAAACAGTAAGAGCAGCAGCAGCAGTAGCTGAATTGAGACTCTTCTCACTCCCATGTGACTCTTCCTGATCACACCATAAAGTTCTGTGTTGTCAAAAACAATACTCTTGGGCCGGCCCGGTGGCTCAGGCGGTTGGAGCTCCATGCTCCTAACTCCGAAGGCTGCCAGTTCGATTCCCACATGGGCCAGTGGGCTCTCAACCACAAGGTTGCCAGTTCAACTCCTCGAGTCCTGCAAGGGATGATGGGCAGCGCCCCCTGCAACTAAGATTGAACACGGCACCTTGAGCTGAGCTGCTGCTGAGCTCCAGGATGGCTCAGTTGGTTGGAGCGCGTCCTCTCAACCACAGGTTGCCGTTTGACTCTCGCAAGGGATCATGGGCTGCGCCATCTGCAACTATCAACGGTAACTGGACCTGGAGCTGAGCTGCACCCTCCACAACTAGGACTAAAAGGACAACAACTTGAAGCTGAACAGCACCCTCCACACCTAAGATTGAAAGGACAACAACCGACTTGGAAAAAAGTCCTGGAAATACATACTGTTCCCCAATAAAGTCCTGTTCCCTTTCCCCAATAAAATCTAAAAAAAAAAAAGACATAAGAATTTTTTAAAAAAAGCAATACTCTTTAAAACTCATTTTATTTCCCTTTCACTATCTTAAACATAATTTTAGAAATTAAGAGATACACAGATTTCTGATACTTCATGTAGTTAAAAATATCCATTCGCTCTATCTGGGTAACTTTAAATATAACTTCTTTGTTCTTTATTTTAAATATTTTCACTGACTAACTACAATGTTTGAGCACAGTACTAGGGATTAGGAATATAAAAATGAGTAACACATTCCCTGCCCTATACATAATATGTGTTTCAGAGCCACAGCACCCAGGATCCAATTCCTGACCAGTCACTTAGGAGCAATGTCACATCAAAAACAACAACAACAAAAAAAAACTGCGTAAACTTCTCAGGCCTCAGTTAACTCACTTATAGAAAAGGGATAATAAAAATACAATGTCACAGGTTATTCTAACAATGCTTGTGTGTAAGCATTATTATCAGAGAGCATTTTGAGTGTTCTTAGGAGCACCTGCTAGAAACACAAAATTTAAAAAGAGTGCTCTCTACTTTCAAAGAATTCATAGTCAAAAGGGAAAGTAAATGATTAATAAACAATTTTAACATATGCTCTCTACTTTCAAAGAATTCATAGTCAAAAGGGAAAGTAAATGATTAATAAACAATTTTAACATAGACTCATAAATGCTAAACTCCGGTACGACAGCTTGTTGGCATAGGCCCAGAATATGCAATTTGAGTATCTCATTTTATTACCTATTCATGAATTACTAATACACAATTTACTCTTTTCTCAAGATAAGCTATTTTTTCATCTTCATGATTGTGATGGCCTGTTACTTTATTTCAAAGTCTGATGACAACTGCCTCAAATACTCATATATGTGTGTATGTATATGTATGTAGTGTGCATATAAACACACAGTCTTTACTTTCTATTACTACACCCAATTATTTTTAGGAATCGAGAAGAGGGAGATTTGAATACTTTCAGGCATGTTTTCAAACCTCGTATTCACTCAATTATTTTGGTTTAGAAAGGCCCTTGCAATTCCTTTTCATTTCAGTTGCTCTGGGTTTTATTTTTCAAAGCAATTTTAATTGCTTTGCTCTCTTCACACTTGAATTTCATTGCATGAAATGTTTACAATCTCGAGTTTTATCAGGAGTAGGCAATGCCACAGGGCAGCATAAGGACTCTGCAAATATCAATGAGTAGATCCATTCCTTTAATTCTCTTCACTAATTATTTATAGCTAGGTTATTAAACACAATTGACTCTGAATTATTAATACTGAAGAACTATAATAGCATAAGCATTAAACATGAAAGGTCCTGGGGAAAAAGTAAAGCGATCCCAGATGGGGCTCCTCCTGATGGCAACGAGAACCCACAGAACCTAACATGTGGGTCATGAGGCACGCCAGCAGTGAAGGTCTGCCATGACTCAAGGACAGAGCTGCCTCATCCTGACCACACCTTATCAATAAGTATGGCTCTGCCAGCTTAGCCCTCCATTTCAAGACTAAATCAACTGATCATAACCTTTAGAAATAAACCTCTTCTCAAATAATCTCTTTTCTAACATCCCTTCCCCTTCCTTCCTTCAACCAACTTTCTATTCCTTGTACATTATCTGCCACAAGAGGAAAATGTCTCCTTATTCCTGTAGTCAGTGTCACTCTTGTCTATCCCCAGGTTTCCATGCTCCCTGAGCTTGCCCATAACCCAAACACAGCTCAGATCATTCCTGCATAACTGCCGTTCATTTTGCTCATCAGTCCCAGAACCCTCCTGGCAGGAGTTGAGACACTGAAGCATCAGAGGCCTTGACTGCTGGCAAGCAAACCCCTTATTCACTTAGTAGTGACCCTCTGCTGGGTATGTTTTAAGGCTGTCTCAGGCCTTTTCCCTTCGCCACCCTTACCCTGCTTGGGCAATAGATGACTTTGCTCCTTACATTCCTGAGAAGGTCGAGATGCTTGCATTTCCTACAGGGGGGGTTCAAATACCCTTTATTCTTCTCTCCCTCTCTCCCTCTCCCATTACGATCTGTCTCATCCAATGACCTTGTCTCCTACTTCAACCAGAAAATAGAAGGCATCAGATGGGAATGCTTCTTCAGCTTCTGGTTTTCTGTTTTCAATTCCCTTCTGATTTGAAATGCTACCTCTCTCTGGTCTAAGGCTAATGCCCCTCTCCCCGTGCTCTGGACCCTATTCCCGTCATAGCCTTCAAAGGGACATCACACCACCAGGTATCCTTCAACCAAATCTTCAGCTTTCCCCCCACTACTCACTCTATCTCTCAGCATTAAACTTCCTCAAATCCTTTCCATATTAGAATAAAACAAGAAAAACTTTTCCTACATCTCATGTCCCATTGCATTTCCACTTTACATTGACTTGTCTGTTTCTTCCAGTAGCCCATGCTCTTTGAGGGCAGGGACTATGTCTTATTCTTTGTTATACTGCATTGCCTACCATAGCCTGACACATAGTAGGTGTTCACTATGTGACGGATGAATAAATGAGTGAATGGAATATATGGAAGTGTGCAGTGGAGAGGTCTTTGGATGTGATGTAAGCACTCCAGCCTCCAATCCCAGCCTCAACATTTGTGTGTGGTGTAAGCAGTCCCTAAGTTCCTGTTAGCTTCAGTTGTGAAAAGAAAGTTCTGCCAAGACTATCTGTAAGGTCCCTCTAGCATTAACCTCTGCAGCTCTAGTACCTCATAGCATGAGGTGTTTTTACGTTTCAAATGTTATAAGGCTACTGTAAGGAAAGTGGCAGGCTCTCTCCATCTCCACTGAAACAAGAAGATACATATATATACTCTAATAGCAAGTATTTCATCTAGAAAACATTTCTTTAAAAATTATGTTTAAAGAATGTTAGGCTGTGGCATATGTTACTAAGAAAAACTTTTGGTATTTCATTGAATATAGATAATGGGATTGTTTGAAATCTTACTTAGGTTTTCTTAACCTGTTAAGTATTCAAACTGTGATGCCCAACAATGGATCAGTAAATAAGTAGGTATTAAAATCATCCTATGTGTAATAATGGTCACCAGAGAGAACAGACAAGGGGATGAGATACAGTCTCACCCTCGAGAAGCTTACAGTACAGTTAGGTAAATAAGACCACAATATGTTTTAAGAAATGGTAGAAAGGGGAATGGCTTCAGGAAAGGTTTCTGAGGGAAGGTGAGGTTTATGCTCAGGGGATGGTTTACTTATCCACATATACAATGTAGAGGAAAAATTTTCGATGGAAGTGTGGGATACCTTGGTGGTCCCTCAAAGCTAGGCAGGACTTGGGGCGTGAAGCTGGCAATCTGACAAGGAGTCAACGTGACTAAAGGCACGAACGAGAGAGTGAATGTGAAAGGGGAAGAAGGAAAGGAGTGGAGACAAAGGGAGAAACAAACGCTCAAGGGTCCTGAGAGTCAGGTCCGGAGCTAAAACCAACATTGAACAGAATAAAGAACAACTTGATGAAAGTGGCTTGACTACAGTTGATGGTGCTTTGTTGCAACAAAGAATTTCTATAAATTAACTAGTTTTGAGGAGAAGCTGACGTTCTTCTCACCCAAAGAATCAGAGGTTCTCATGTTGGAAAGGACGTTATAGTGGGACATCCAGCTGAAAAGGTTCTGAACACAGCTAGGATAGTCTTCATAGCCAGGTAAGTGTTCAAGGACGGGACTAAGCTGAGGAAGCCATTAGTGCAGAGGTGTTATCCGCTGCTTGTGAGAGCTCTTGAAGGGAGAGGAAAACGGAGAGAGGGAGAGTATGCGCCTGAGGACAGCGTCGTGATGATACATGCTTCCAGTCAGACAACAGAAGGAAAGTAACCAGGAAAGGAAGCTGGGAAGAACTGGCTACACAGGTAGGAGCATTGTGATACATAATGTGAGAAAAGCCAGGAGAAACAAAATTCTCATGACAGGCATAGTCAGCAACATTAGTGCTGAGGAAAGGCCGACAATAATGAATCAGAGACCTTTGGATTTTGCAATATCAAGATCAAGGGTAGCACTGGAAAAGGAAGTTACTCAGTAGATTGGTGGAAATGAAAATCAGTTTGGAGAGGCTGGGAGACGGGCATGAAACATGCAACATGTTTTGTAGTAAAAAAGGAGCAAAGAATAGGAGTCAAAAGGCACATAATATTATGATAGCGAGGCTAGGTGTGTGGTTGAAATCAGAGGGGTGAAAGGAAGATCCTGGGGAGAGTGAGGATAACTGTGGAAGAGCTGAGGTGGATAAGATGCTATCAGGTACAGTGTTCTTTAAGAAGGTCAGCGGTTAGTCCTGGAGAACACAGCGGTTAGCTATCAGGTATAGCGGTTAGTCCTGGAGCAAAGTTGGGACACCCCTTTCTCTCTATTTGCATGGGAAGCTGGTAGGATATATACATAATGCCAAAAAAGATGTTCTGAGGTGCTGATGAGGCAAATGTAGAAGTTAAGCTTTGACCATGAAAAACATAGTGCAAAGATATCTCATTCCAATAAAGGGGGCAGGGAGTTAGGGGGAAAGGTCTACAGTAGTCATAGCATCTATCCATGGGGATCAAAGCTAACGGGAATCAAAAGCCTCATCTGGCAGTTCCCAAAACCTAGCTTTCAGTATTGCTCCTGACACAGGTGTGCATTCTAAACAGTTTATTAAACAGATACTGACTGAAAATAAATTACCAGCTTAGGTAGAGCTCAGAGGTGTAGAATAGAATAAGAAAAAAACTAATGCATGAGTTTATACGTGATTAAAAGTGGAAGTCTTGCAAAGCTGCCCACGGTGACTTTACTTTTTATATAAAAGAGTTTGACATCATTATTTTAGGCCAGTAGTTTTGTTGTTTCTTCTTTGTAATCTTCATGTAATGAACTTAACTCAATCATTCCACACGTCACTCATCTCAAGTACCTGCCAATGATCCTAAAAATAATAATGGTTTTAACCTATCAACAAAGGTTCACGGAATGAACTGCAAATGAAATTATTTTTACATCTTTTGCTTGCACTTTAATTTGCTTTATTACAGTTTTGCTTTTAACATTGTACCCACATTTACTGTACACAAAGGACATTTTCAGATACTAGAAATAAAACACGGATGCATGCAGACATTGAGTATGTAAGCTGTATGCTGTATTAATGTGACATTTCTACAAACATTGTTTGAAAATCTAGCTTCATAATTACCTGCAATTAATGGTTTATTGCTCATCCTTTCCTAAGTTTGGCTTTTAAGTTTTATGGTAGCTAGGCACGTAAGGGGATAACAGAACCCCTCAAGAACTATAAATGCCACTGAGTGAAAATTACAGCTTAATATTGTATGAATTAACATGAATTTTAAAGTTCATCAGGTACAGTAAGTGAAAATTAGAAATCAATTCAAAATTTATATGTTAGGTCAGATCTTTTTAACTTTGTATGATACTTGAGACTCATGATAAATAACAAATTCTCCAAAGACTTATTTCTGTTTAGTATGAAAGACATAACGATGTAAACATTATAAGTTTTATTATGTTTCATAGGAACGCCTATGGGTTTTTTAAAAAAGTTTACACTAATGTTACTAATTTTACCCATCTAATTCCTTTCTCAGACAAATTAAATATCCACTTTGGGATTATCTGACCTGTATAAGATAAATGTCCTATACGTTTATTGAATCATTTATTGAATATTTATTGAATCATTATCTTGCACACCTGAAACTAATGTGATGTTTTATGTCAACTATGCCTCAATATAAAATAAAATTTTAAAGAAATTACTGAATTGTAATTATTTGACTTACAGAAAAATAATTATCATTATCATATCATATAACCATTAAAAATAGTTATATGAATGTTGTGTAGCTGTGAAAAAGAGAATTTCAGGGGACAAGCCTCCAGGGCAGCGATTCTATTTCTCATGCTTATTACACGGCTAGACTATTACTGCACACAGAAAAGAAATACATACGTAGTATCTGATTACAGTGATATCATTTTGTTCCTTTTAAAATTTATTTTAATCAAAATTTGTTCAAAACAATTCATGTTTATTGTACAAATTCAAAATTATAGTTAACATGAAGTGAAGTCACCCAGGTTCTGCCCTTTGCTCACATGTAGATACTGTTAACTATTTCATACATATTTCTCAAAAAAAAATGTAATGCATGTACATATGTGTGTTTGAATGTGTACATACACATCCCATTTTTTGTAAAAAAAAAAATATATATATATATATATATACAGTATTTTGTAACTAATTTCATTCAGTTAAAAATGTATCCTTTAATGACATTTTTTTATGTCATTACCCATAAAGTTCTCTTTTCTTTTTGAGGCTTGAATAATATTCCCTTGTTTAGACATAACACAATTTACTTGACCAGTTCCATATTTATGGACGTTAGGGTGTTTTTCCTTCCAATTTTTTCACTATTATAAGCAATGTTCAGTGAAACCCTGCTCTACTTTTATGAGAACTACTGCAGGTTAATTCATAGCAGAGAACTTTCTGGATCAAAGAATATAAATATTCAAAATTTCAATACATATTGCTAAATTACCCATCACCGTTGCCTAACACTACTTGCACCAGCAGATAAGAATACCTATTTCTCCCTTCACACTCTCTAACACAAAACACATCAGTCCTTTTACTCTTTGTCCATTAAATATTATCTTAATTTACACTTCATTTAGTATATTTTAGATTAAATCTGCTATGATTACTTAGAGCACTTCTGCCTTTAAAACTAGATATTCCAATTAGCACTCACCTGATTTTAGGTTACATATATTCTAGACAAAATAAATTATTTGGTGAAAGATGCCTCCAAAGACATAAATTTTATTATTAAATAAATCATCATTGCAAGAAATTTTGAAAACATAGCCAAATATAAAGAATAAAATGAAAATATGCATACCTGCATACCACCATTCAAGAAATAACTGTTAAAAATAACCTTTTATTCCATGCATATATTTTATTTAATGTACATAAATTGTTTTTCTCAAAATGTAATCATACTATATGCTATTTTATAGTCTGCTTTATTAAATAAAGTCATCAGGAGCAATTCTGCTCCCATTATCTTAAATATTCTTTTAAAAATCATTTTTAAAGTCCACATAATATCTCATTTGTTAAACTATTACTACTGGACATTTACCTCTGATTTTTCATTATTACAAAATATGCAGTAAAGCATCTTTGACTGTCCCTCCAAGAATTCTGTTAGGTTGGAGAGATTCCTAAGAGTGGTTAGAACAGGTTCTTTACTTTTAAATGAATGTTATCTTTGCAATATCAACTCCTTAGGTTTCTACCATCTGTTAGAATACAGCCTCATCTATATAGATGACTGTTCACTTCCTTAGAATAAAACAGGCATCATGGCTGGGCTGAACTTCATATTTATAAAACCAGAAATGTGTCCTTTCTTATTTTTTGCAAAATTGGTTACGACCGTGAATAACAGTATATTTGACTGACAAAGCAGCAAGCATGAGAGACTTTTACCATACTTTTCTCAGCAGAAATCATCAAATGAAGAACAGAAAACTAGGGATGAGAGAATCTGAATAAAAATTTAACAAGCTTTAGTCTTTAGTGTATTCACAAAAAGTAATCTTATATTGGGCCACAAAGGAGCACTCACATTTCCAAAACAGAAAATATACAGGGCAGATAATATGACAGATTTGCATAACCAAAAGTATTCTATACATGTAAAAATTTTAAAACACAAAAAAAACTTTTAGGTTAAAGAAAACACCAATCAAAATGGAAATCACCAATTGTTTAAAAATGAATCACAAGAAAACTATATACTAAAATCTTTGTGCTGCTGGAAAAGTAGCACTTAGGAAAATTTATAGCCTTACATGCTTGTTTATAAAATATAAACAGTGAAAAATAAGTGGCTTAAATTTTAAATTCAAGAAGCTAGGAAAAGAGAAACAAGATAAATATATAGAAAAGAGCAGTTAATAAAGATATAAGAAGAGATAGATGAATGAGAAATCGAGAAATGCAGAAAACAAACAAAAAATAGTAGAGCTGATCAATAAAACTCAGCCTGGTAATTTTCAACCAGACAAATCTTTGGCAAAATAAATTTTAAAAAGAAAAAGAATAACATTCTTATTTTTAAAATTTAGATAATAATCAATGTGAATAAAGTCAAAAAAATAAACAAAACAAATTTCCAGAAAAATATAAGAGAAACTTCTATGAAGGCAATTACTATATTAACAAATTAAAAGGAAAAAAATCATATGACTGTGTTTATTCCTGCAGAGAAAAGGATCTGATAAAATGCAAAACACATTAACAATAAGACCCTTAACTAGAAATACAAGAAATTTTCCTTAACCTGAAAAAGGGAATCTATGAAAAACCAATGACAAACTTTTTAATGATGAAATGCAGCATTCTCCAACTGAAGAATAAGACTTGTTCTAGTCAAAGCAGTATCTCAAGAAAAAACCAATATAAGATATATACATTAGTAAGAAAGACACAAAATTGTCATTACTTGAAGATATTGAAATTGTCTACAGAAAGGGCCAAGAGAACCAACTGGTGAACTACTAGATCTATAACGATGTCAGCAAGGTTAAATACAAGATCAAAACCAGAAATTATTAGCTTTTATATGCATTAGCAATGATCAATTAGAAAAAGTTAGAAATAAATCCCATTCAAAATAATTTGAAAATACCTGACATACAAGACATGAAAAAAAAATGTAAAACTTTACTGAAGGACAAAACGTAATTAAAGAAGAGATATCTTGTCCCTGGATGGGAAGACTCAATACTATAAAGACTTCATTTTTCCCCAAGTTAATTTATAAATTTAAGTTAATCCCTAAAAAAAATATACCAAATGGAATTTGCAAGGAATTGGACATGATGATACAAAAAAAATTGAAGCAAATGAATAAACAGACAAGATAGCTGAGGCAATCTTTAAAAGAAAGAACAAAGGTCTTGTCATAACAGATATCAAAATAACATTGTGAAGCTATACTAATTAAAACATCATGATACGGTACAGGAATAGATAATCAGATTCATAGAACAGAATGCAGACTCCAGGGACAGTCCAATGAATACAAGGGAATTCAAAATATAATAAAAGTAGTATTCCAAATCATGGGAAGAGGACTAACTACTCAACAAATGGTGTTGAAATAACTGGCTGTCCATTTGCAAAAAGCACAAAATGAAAAATAGTAAAATCTCTTCTCCATACAAATCACTCACACAAAATTCCAGAGCAATTAAAGTCCTAAACCTAAAATAACATATCAGTAGGAGCAACTATATAATTTGTAAGGCCCAGTGCAAAATGAAAATGGAAGACTTTCAAGATGGCAATAGTAGAGAATTAAACAAAGTGGGGAGGGAGATTGAGGGGCTTCTGAGTATAAAGATAAATTTGACTACATCTAAATTTAAAACTTCTGCCTGACAAATGACATCATAAAGTTTAAAGACAAGCCACAGAGAAAGAAAACATTTACAACACATGTGAGACAAATGATTAATATCTAAAATATATGATAAATGCCTCCAATCAGTAAGAAAAAGATAAACAATCCAGTATTTAAAAGTTGGATAAAGGATATGCAAGAATAATTTACAGAAGAGGAAATTAAAGAGCCATTAAACATGAAAATCTGTTCAATCTCATTAATATTCATGAAATGCAAATACAAATTAAAACAAGTAGATATTTTTTAACCACAAATAATGTTTGGTGTCAAGTGTTAGGAAGTGTACAGGGAAACTCCTGGTGGGAGACTACATTGGCACCTTCGAGGGGACAACTTGGCAGTATTGAAAAGGAGAATACGTTAGCATACCTTCCGCCTAGCAATTCTTTCTCTTGTTTACTATTGTAGAGTAAAGTACCTCACATGCATGTTCACAAGGAGGTCATATACTGAAATTGTACTGCTGAGCTGTTCATAATAGCAACTATTAGGGAAAAACATAAATGACCATCAACAGAGGAATGGTTAAATAAATCATGATATCTATATGTTATTTATCATACATACATATTATATAATAAATGCTCTGCAGCAGTTATTAATAAAAAGAAAGGTGGAATCTAAAAAAAACAAAATAAACAAACAAAACAGAAACAAACTCATAGATACAGAGAATAACCTGATGGTTGCCAGATGGGAGGGGAGGTGGTGAGATGAGTAAAAGGGGAGGGATTAAGAAGTACAAACTGGTATTTACAGAATAATCACGCCTATGTAAAGTACAGCATAGGGAATATAGTTGATAACATTGCAATAACTATGAATGGTGTCAGATGGGTACTGGATTTATCAGGGTGATCACCTGGCAAGTTATATAAATGTCTAATGACTATATTGTACACCTGAAACTAATATAATACTGTACATCAACTGTAATTAAAAAATTAACATTGAAAAAAAAAGAAACATGTAGAACCCTATGCCTATAAACATACAAAGATCTCCAAGACATATTTTTAAAGGAAAAAATGATAGTATTATGTTGTCGGATTTTTTTTTCTTGAGAAACCACACATCCAAACTATTTATTTCTATAGGAACACAGGTGTATATATGAAATATATAGAAAAAAACCTAGAAGCCCAAGGGCAATATCTACCAAATCAATAACAGTAGTTTCATCTCCAGAGAGAAATGGGATTGGATGGTGGTCAAAGGGAATTTTAGCTGAATCTGTGATGTGTGAATTTTTTTTAATGTTGTATATTCACAAATTATTTAATAATTAAAAATAACTTTTAAAATGTTTCAGAATAAACATTGCTGACTTTGAAGATGGGTGTTATTCTAATACACTTCACTTGGACAACACTAAATAATTTCAAATCTCCAATGCCAAGAATGTTTCTTCCATCTCTGAGAGGAAGAAGGGAAGCCCAAATATTTTCTTGAGACCTCTTTGCAGCATAGTGATTTCTCACTTCCCCTTCATACACTAGAATTAATTATTAAAATGACTTTAACTTCCCAAATACAACAATTGCACTGCCTGAACTGCCTTTTATGACTTATGGCAAACGACCATATTACAATTGGCCTGGAGACACTGCATTGCAAGGTCATCTCTAAAGCAAACAGCAGAAATATTTTAAGTATCTTCATGAAACAAAGCAGATTACTTCAGTCATTCAGACTTTAAATGAAAATTTCAGTGTATGTAAACTCTGAGATCTGCTAGCCAGTATACAAGTACAATTATATTTTCAAATTCATGAAATAAGGAATTTGTTCTTTATTCATTCTCACCTGGACAGAATTTCAAACAGATGTTGAGAATTTCTCTCGTAGATGTTAAGCTCATTTACTCACTATACATTATATTTATCTCTCTAACTGAACATACTATGTACCTCTAAAGAATCTTCTATTATATAAAATCAATGAATGAATTACTACCAAAAAATATTAAGTTTTATTGAGATATAATTCACATACCATACAATTCATCTATGTAAAGTCTACAGTGAGTTTTAGGATATTCACAGAGTTGTACAACCATCACCATAATTAATTTTAGAACATTTTCATCACTTAAATAAAATCTCACTCCCATTATCAGTCACTCCTTTTGCCCTTCAACCCCCCACTCCAACCCTAGACGACCACTAATCTACTTACTGTTACCATAGATTTGCCTCTCTGGACATTTCATATAAGTGGAATCATAAATATGTGGCCTTTTGTGACTGGTTTCTTTCACTTAGCATAATGCTTTTAAGGTTATTCCATATTGTAGCATGTGTCAGTACTTCATTTCTTTTGATTGTCAAATAATATTCCATGGTGTGGATGCACCACATTTTATTTGTCCGTTCATCAATTAATGGATATTTGGGTTATTTCCACATTTTGGAAAATGGAATGTTGCCATGGACATTCATGTAGAAGTTGAAATGCTTTTTTCTAAAGCTGAATATTCCGTAAATGTGTGCTGGATGATTTTGAAAGTAGGACAATTAAAATACATGTTTTTCTTTATTCATCCTAACAAGTAATTGTTAATGAATCAAAAGAGCCATTTTATAAAAATAATGAACAGGAAACAATTATTGATAACATACTAACCATAATTAACTTCCAAATTAACCTTCTCTTAGATATTAAATTTTAATAAATGAGTTTTTGTACTTGGAGAGATACCCCTGACCAGCAAATAATTCATCAACTAGAATTTTTTGAAGAGAAAGAAAAATGAAAGGTCTTTCTGGAAAGTGGTGGGGGCAGGGGCGTTTAAATCTTGCTAATCACTGGAGAAATTTAACATTTTGGTGGCAGAGATACTTTGCACTCTGACAATGAATTTTTACAATTATTTGGAATAATAAAATAATTGGAGATAAAACTATTGAAAAGCAGAGGATATTCTGTTTTTGAAACACTTTTCCCCATGGATGGAATGAATTGCCCTTTAAAAGTGCCAGAGCAGCAGACACATAAGATGTTCCCTATGCAAAGGCTTTGCAGATGGCCTTTTTTCCTGAGGGTCTCAGCACAGATTACTGTCCCTTCAGCACCAGGTACTGAATGTGGTTCTAGAGAAAAAGCACCATCTTCTGAGGAATTCACATCTTCAGTGGTCCAATTCCACACTGGTGAGAATTTAAGAAAAATCTTTATTTACTGCTCTTTTAGCAATTTTGTTTGAACTCCCATACAACGTAATGATGATTCCTAAGAATAAATCTTTAATCTTATATTCATTCACTTACTCTTCTTATTGGTAAAATGAATATAAAAGAAAAGTTTTAAATGATTATTATCTGATTAAAAGGCTGAGGAAAAAGAACTATTAATCATTTAGAGACATTTTAATATAATAAGAAAGTTGTTATTTATGACAGGATTTATAACTTGTTTTAACTTTTTAATCAACTGCATAGAATAACTATGGAATCAAAGGGAAAAGCCACACTGGATACTACTTACAGACTAGACAAATGAAATGTGAAACCAAAACTAAAACAAACAAAAATTACAGTCAGTCATAAGAAGTCAGTCCACCATTAAGTTGTACTCCCAAAGTTTCCATGTAAATCAGTTGTTTGCAACTCCAAATTCTTTCTCCCATTAAAATCTTCAAAGTAAATAGCACTTATAATCTCAGACCAATCAGAAAAGCCTATTTAATCCATAATGTAGCTTCCATAATGTACATAGACAACATGAAAAAAAAAACAGGAAAATTACTGTTGAAGTATCAGTAATTAAACCCAACAGAAAATAATTTAAATTCAGCAAAAAATATGTTTTAAACTTTTTTGATGCTCCTATTCCATCTAGTACATGAAGAAAGGCAATGTTAACTGAAAGGAATGCAGACGAGCCACCCTCCTCTGCTGAAATTCTAAAGGGTCCTCTAGGCACACTGAGGAGGTGGGAAAGCTGGTGAACAGGAGGTGAGCTCGCTGCCTCCTTTTTGCTTCTCATTTCCTTCTACTTCAACCAGCTTTCCCCTTCTCTTCTATCCCAATCTCACCAATTTCCAATCTGAATCTAAACCCTTCTATTTCCACAAAGGCCACATGAGTCTGAAAGGATCTTGGTCAAGATAAGAAGCTTGCTGAGGCTATCAATTTACACTGATCTCTGGCAACTCACGTTTATGGACCAGCGCTGCACTTGCTCTTGTTAGTCAGTGATAGTTATCTGTTGGATAACAAAGGAATCCAATGTGAGGGCAGAAGAAAGGAGTGAAACTGTTCTGAGGTAACTGGAGAAGAGCTCTAAGAGAAAGAGAAGCAGAAAGGTAAAGAAGATGAAGGAAAGTGATGGGTAAATAGTGATGGATCAGAAAGGTCTCTACTCCATTCATAAAGTGGAACCACGAGCTCAGGATCTATAAATTTGCTTTGGACAGGGAAATAAAAGGGAACAGGATGGCTAAGTGAAATGCCTATCGGTAGACGACTGGATTAAGAAACTGTGGTACATTTAAACAATGGAGTATTACTCGGCCATAAAGAAGAATGAAATCTTACCATTTGCAACGATATGGATGGACCTACAGAACATTATGCTAAGTGAAATAAGTCAGACGGAGAAAGACAAATACCATATGATCTCACTCATACATGGAATCTAAAGATTTGAATGAACAAACTAATCACAAACAGTCTCAGAGACATAGAGGAAAAACTGAGGGTTGCTAGATGGGAGCAAGATGGGGACAAGGGGGAATGTGAGGGGATTAGAAAGCACAAATGGGTAACCACAGGATTGCCATGGGGATATGAAAGACAGTTTGGAGAATATAACCAATAATGTTGTAAAGATTTTGTAGGGTATCCGATGGATACTTGTCTTATTAGGGAGACCACTTCATGGACAGTGTAGGTGCCTGACCACTGCAGTGTACACCTGAAGCTGAAGCTGAATAATTATGAATATCAACTATAATTTAATACATATATAGTCACAGGATGTGGAGTACAGTATAGGGAATAGAGTCAGTGGAATTGTAACGGCTATATATGATGTCAGAGGGGTAGTAGATTTGGGAGAGGGGGGTTACCACTTTGTGAGGGGTGTAAATGTCTAACTATTACATTGTTTTGTATACCTGAAATAATAAATAAATAAGTAAATGCTCCTGATGTTAGTATTTTTACATATTCATTAACTGTTTATTGAGCAGCTAGTATATAGAGGGTACCACTCGGTATCCTAATCCAAAATTGAGAAATACTTTCTGCTCAAGGAGTTTACAGTCTATAGAGGGAAGGAACGTACACAAACTGTAGTAAATCCAGAATATATTAAGAACCACAAGAAACATGGTACTGTAGAAAGAAAGAGGGAGAGACTGGAAGAGAGCCAACAAGAACATCCATTCAATCAAAAGCTATTTATGCAGTGCTAATATGTGCCAGGCACTGTTCTAAGTGCTGTGACTAAATGGTAAAGAAAAACAGACCAAAACTTCAGCGCCCATGGCACTTATAAAGAACAGCAAAACAATAATAAAAATACAAGTAAAATACATGGCATGTGCGATGATAGTAAGTTCTATGTAGAAAAATAAATAAAGCAAGAAAGGGGGAGACAAGTACCGAGAGAGAGAGAGAGAGAGAGAGAGAGAGAGATTGATTGAATGTCATCATAACCAGCATACGTATGACACCCAAGAGATCATTGAGTTCAACACTCTCCTTTTATAGAACTTGTCATGGATTCAAAAGGCGATTAAACTATTTGTCCAATTCAAGCTATCCAAAATAGACCTTAATTAGAATATTCTTTATTTTATAACACTGAAAAAAAGAGAAAGAAAGAAAACCAACCACCTAAATGTAGTTGGTTAGAAAATTATAGATACCTTTCAATAGGATACCATGCAACCATGAAACAATGATGCAGGCTACACTGATTACATGGATAGGTACCTGTGTTATATTAAGTTTATTTTTAATCAGGTAATAAAATAGCATTTTAAAATAATATTTTAAAAATATTATATATATATTACATGTACATGCAACCGTCTCAATGAATGTACACTAACAAAGAAAGAGTAAAAAGTGGAAAATGTTTCACTTTCTTTTTTAAACCTTTCTATTATGTATGATTTTTTCTATGGAAATATGCATTGTCTGTAAAATCAGAAAGACAATAATGCTATTTCCAATCTAGAAAGGCTTTTTTTTTTTTTTTTTTTTTTTTTATTAGTTTCAGGTGAAAGCGATTTCCTTTATACTTTGCTGTCCGCACTCCTCCCAAGCCTCGGGGATCTCAGGATAGGCTGGCATTCAAACCTTCTGGAAGTGACTTCTCTTAGGCAGCTCTGACTGCACCCAAAGCAACCCTCAGGAGGCAGCTTGTCAGTGAAAGCGTTTTAGAGCTGGTACAGAGAATAACTGTACTCACAGTTAATAACTCATTTAGACTCAGACAATCAAGTTTTCACACATGAAGTGTCTGACCTCAAGAAGTACAAGCATATTATTCAGCTGGTATTTTATTATACAGCTCATATTTTTAACACTATATGTCAAAATCATTTATGTCGGGATTATAAAATAAAACACAGATAATAATTTTGAAAGGAGGCGGCAGATAAGGGCACGAAAGAGGGAGTGGGGAAAATGCTTAGGGGCAAATCAACCAACAAGTAGTCATGGCATCGTACTTAATACTTATTAATTCAAGCTAGCTAGAGAGCAGACTATCACTGAGCTCATTATTCTCTGCATGGCACCATGCTATGCGTGTTCTACAAAGACACAGGTAAGTAGGGCACGGCCCCTTAAGGACCATTGTCATTTTTCTTACTAGTGGTCTATGAAACTACAACAACATTCCTTTCCATATATTAAGTGGAGGTGCCCAAATGAAGTAGAACTTATCCGACAACACTGCTCTTTCACAAGTCTGGTTTACAGTTGTTTCTTTTATTCTTCGCATTTGAGGAGGTGGAAGAGAGGGATGGGAGAAAAGGAGAAAGCAAAAGGCATAGTGAGAAGACAGGTGGCAAAAATATGAAGGGAAGCAGTAAAGGTACTGAGAATACGTACTGAATTTGGAAGAAAGGGTGCCTGGAAAAGAGGACAGAACAAGCCAGAAGACTGGAAAAGAGGCCCAGGTTAACAGAGCTGCCTCCAGCTCCCTGCCAGGACATGAGGAAGGCAGTGAGGGAAGACAAGGTGGGAAGCGGGGGGACTCCATGAGCACCCTGACGCTCCAGCTCTGCATCTGGATTCTGAGAAGGACATCTGTGAGCTCCTGGGAGGAAAGGACGCACGCCTCTTCCTCCAGGGTGCCTTTTCTGGTCACTAGCAGGAAAACATACAGAAAGACTACGTGAAACCTGTCACCTGACGGCCCTTTCCTTCCTCTGCTACCCTGGCTACAGGAAAGCCATTTCACAAGCTTATGTGGTAGGAGCTCAGCTTCTCTAAAGAAATAGGAGAGAGCTGCTTTTCCCCCTAAATAATCACCGAATCTGCTCCTACGCATTTGGACAAAAGAGAACAAGGTCCTCTCCTTGGCAGATTCTTTTTATTTATTTACTTTTTTAATTAAAGTTTATTGGGGTGACAATGGTTAGTAAAGTTACATAGGTTTCAGGTGTACAATTCTGTATTACATCATCTACATATCACATGGTGTGTTCACCATCCAGAGTCAGTTCTCCTTCCATCACCATATAGTTGATCCCTTTTACCCTCATGGACCACCTCTCTCTCCCCCCTCCCCTCTGGTAACCACTAAACTATTGTCCGTGTCTATGAGTTTCTGTTTCTTCATTTGTTTGTCTTGTTCCTTTGTTGTTTTCAGTTTTATAGAGATTCTGACTTGAGATTTCCTGGATAGGATCCCACTGGTCCACAGGACAAGGAGGCGTCAGTCTGGGGGCCCCGAGTTAGTAACTTATTTAGACTCAGAGAAGCAACTTTTCACACACTCACTAATTTCATCCTAGAAATGCATGTACTCTACCTATACTATTTCCTGGCTTCATATAGAAACAATTCAGACAAGGGCCAATCAAAATCTGTTAGGGAAAAAAAAAAGCGTTAACACACTCTTCCACAAGTTGATAGCTTTCTCTGAGGCTGCGGCTTCCCCCTTCTACTGGCCAGTGAACTCCTACTGTACATGACACGTTCGGGCTGGACAGAGAGCGGCTGAGGATGGCTAGGCTTCTTGTATTTCTTTCTAAATGCTTTTTTTGTTCTCTATATACCTCTTCTTCCCTCATTAGCAATGATCATTAGCAATGATCATTGAAGTCATCATTGAAAGTTGACTATAATTCTGAGTTCTAATTATTATTTTATAGTTCTTTAAAAATGCACCAAAGGGCATTTTTTTAGACAGTACAGAAACAGTTCATCTTACTCTAATTATCCAAAAGCTTTATAAAATCATCAAAATTCTTTTTAAAAACAGATTCAAACATGATTAATTGCTTGTCTAATATAAGCAAAGCAATGTTTTTGGCAGGAGATTTATAATTCACCACACTTGAGTAATTAATAAAAATGTACTTAACAGTGAATTAACACAACAGCATTATACAGACAGTTATGCTTGAGAGCAGTACTAAAAATGATGAAAGACAAGTACATCTTAATATGGACCATCAAATTATGCATCAATTGTCACCTTTCAGACCAGTTTTTCATAATTTCTATTACATTATTTAAAAATCCGATATAAAACTGTAACCTGTTATCCAGCATTAATGCAAGTACGATATTCTCTGCTTGAGATTGAGTCTGTGACATGGCTCTTTTGTCTTTTGTCTGTACTGTCAATGTTCATAAAAAGGAAGTATCTTTAAAAATCAGCAATACTGAGAGGGAAATTGAACCATATGCAAGGAAAACACAAGCCACTAATTTCTGGCCAAGGGTGTAACTTGTAGTCATTAAGACATGTAGTCAGGCAAGGGTTTTATTACGGGCTTTGGTTGATTTTCAGCTGTTGCACAGCAGGTGGGCGCTTCATCTGAATCGGTCAGCCTTCCACAGACAGCCACAACCTGCACTGCAAGTCTTGCATAGCCAGCACAGCCTGGAAGGGCAGGCGGATATTTCAGGAAAGAAGCATCCTGTTCTTTGATTTATGCCATTAGCACAGCAAATAACTAAATTTACCAACCATAACTGATTCACCAGAGAAGTGCCATATGATTCCTGCCCTTCGCCTGCAATCAATTGAGACGTGCATCAGATCAGTCTCTCTAGAAAATAACCTCCCAAATTCTCAAGCTATCCTCAGGTCCCAGTTCACTGATTTTCTTTTCAATATAACAAATTTAGTTAGTGACTTTCAGTACTGTGAAATTTAATTATATTTCCACTGAAGTTTAGGTAAAGGGTTCCTTCCACCAGCCTATTAAAACAATCTGACTTGAAAGTAGATCATAGAAAAGTCAAACATAAATCCTGATCTGACCAATCTTACCTTCTCTGTATTGATGATACCAGGGGTCTCAGCGAGGGATGCTATGCCCCCCGAGGGGACACTTTGCAATGTCTGGGGGATATATTTTAATTGTCATGGCTGGTGGGTGGGGAATGGGAAGAGGTGCTACTGTCATAGAGTAGAGACCAGGGATACTGCTGAACATCCTATAATACAAAGGCCAGCCCCCAACAACAAAGAATTATCCAGCAAGATGTCAATCATGCTGAGGCTAGAAACCCTGAACTATAAAGGTAAGATTTAAGGGTAATACCTACATCTGGATAACACCAAAAATCTGTGCCATAATTAAAAAATAAAAATAAAAAAGATGACTTCCAATAACTTCCAACATTCATTCTTTCCCCGATCTGTGATACGGTTACAGTCTTCCTTTTGGAAATGATATTGCTTAGTCTGCTGAAAAAAAAAATGTATTTACAAAGTCATATATTCATTTTCATAGTTACTATTTATAGCCTTAAAAAAAAAAGACCCAGTCACCTGAAAAAAACCTCTCCCCAGGGAAATAAACTTTTGTTCTTCCAAGAACGTAATTACACTTAGATTGTCCACAAATTCATGTAAAATGATAAACATTTAACATACCATGCTTGTTGCTTCCTTTTCTTCTTTTCCTTTTTTTTTTTTTTAAACAAGTTGGCAAAAACACAGAGAACTGACAAACCACAGAGTTTATCAAACAGATACACATGGCACTCTGGGTGGCCTGAAAGCCACTGAGCCCCACCTCAGACTCTTGCAAACAAGCATTTACTGGGCAGCAAGGCTGCCCTGGAGAACCACTGGTCCATGCTAACGTTCCCAACACAGCCCCTCTGAGCCACGCACATTACCAGACTTGTCTCTAAATCTCCTCTAAATAGGTAGAACTGGGCAGTGCTTTCACTCAGGAAAAACCAATCAAGCTCCAGAATTTAAAAAAAAAAAAAAAAAAGAATCAGACTGCCATTAGGCACCTACATTATTTCTAAAAGTTTAGGAAATGTTTATCCAGTTGCCAAAATGATAAATGTCACGGACTGTGGCATTTTGTTTCCTAAGATTCCTTGAGTCATTTTGAGGCTTTGCTTGAGTACTGCGGGTCTAGACTCTGCAATCTTTGATCTGATTTCCTCTATCATAGGCAATAGAGCGGGTTGTCCTGCACATTCTGCGTAGAAAGGAAACTATGAACACACAAACGATTAGAGCCACCAATCCACCTGAAGAGCCATTTTGGTGTTAATGCTTCAAAGAGGAAGGATAACTTTGAGCGTTAAGTGAAATGCAGGGTGCAACCACATAAACCATGGGAAACATTTTACGACCTGAACTTTCCCGTACATTCCTGATTTCAAACATTCTATTCTTTTGACCACATCCAATGCCTCTGTAATTCCAATATTTCTACATCGAATCTCTGAGACTGCCTCCCCACAAAATTGCATAAAAATTCTTTCTTAGACTACGTGTCCTGGTTTTTGGTTTCAGAAAGAAATTTTTTTTTAGCTTTTCTTTCAACTACTGGGAAGTAAAAAGTTAGATTCCTACAACACATTTTACACCAGAAAAATCCTGATTAATTAAATATTTAAAGGGTAGAAAATGAAAAATGTGAATATTTATACAAATTCCAATTAACCGAGGGTTGATGAAGGACTTTCTCTACACTAAGGGCAGAAAGCATGAAGAAAATATTTTATTACATTAAAAAAAAAAAATCCTTCTGATCAACAAAACAACATTGACAAAAATAAGCACAATTACAAAGGAGAGGGATCCTACAACAAAGTACAGAAATACTACAACAAATATAAAAGACAAAGGATTAAGCGGCTAAATATTTATAGAGCTCTTAGAAATAAAAAAGACAAATGGTTCAAGAGAAAAATAACCAAAAAAACATGAATATGCAATTAGTGGAAATATAATTAGTAAGTAAATGTGAGAAAACTCCATCCTCACCAGTGCTCACAGAAACAAATTAAAACAAAGAAAAGATATGTATTTTCTGACTATTAGGTTGTTCTTGATTCACAGCAATGATGTTACCCAGTGAAGTTGAAGCTATGGGGAAATGGCAGCATCCTAATTGCTAGTGGACCTGTAAATCAATTCAGTGTTTATGGAAGCAATTTGACTATATTATTAAAAGTTTTAAAAATCTTGTTTCCTTTGACTCGGCAATTCCACTTCCAGGGTTTATCCAAGAGAAACAACATGGAAAGTTCATGAAGATGCATATAGTAAACGCATTGTTTATAATACCCCGCCTCTGCTTCCACACCCCAGTTCAGCAACTGCTAACTCCTTCCTGTTGATTCCACTGTCTAAAGAGCTCTCCAATGTCTACTACGTCTTTCTACCTGCACTGTCATCATCTAGTTCAGGCCACCACCATTCCTCACAGGGATTATTGCAACAGCTTTCTGAATAGCATCCTGTCCCATTTCAGTTCATTCTCTACCTGGCAGTCAGAATGAGCTTTTGAAAACATAAATCGTAATTTCACACCACTGGTAAAAGCCTTCAATGGCCTCCCATGGCCTAAGTCCAAAGTCCTTAACACAGAGAGCTGTACATGTCCTGACCCCTGATTACCTTGCCAGCCTCCTCTCCCCACCCCCACTGCCCCCCACACAGGCACATTTTGAAATTCCTTCAACAGACCATGCTGGTCTCTGCATGCTGCTGCTCCCTCTCCTAAAACATGGGTCCCCACACTATTCCACCCCTTCGCTATACTCTTCCAACACATTGTTCAGGACTGTTTGGCAGGCGCTTCCTCCGGGTAAACCTCTCTTGCCACTCCTCCATTTGAGTTAGAGGTAGCTCCTAAGCACACACTGTCTGCAGCACTCTACATTTACGCAGTCGGAGCACTGACCACACGGTACTGGAATTATGGGTTTAACTGTGGGTCACCGAGTTCGTAGCCATCTCAGGTCACCTTTGCCACTGCTTGGCCATTGCAGCAGAAAAAGTCTTTGCATGTCCAACCAACAGCTCCCTCCCTTATTCATGCACCAAGTTCTTCTAGGCTCACAACACTAACACCATTTCTTTTACACATGCTCAACTATTCTGGGGGCAGCTGCCTAAGACAGCAGACACTGGGCAGACGTACTGAAGGTGTACGTTTTACACAGTTTTTGTGGTTCTGTTGTAATTCACGCCTCAGATTTATTTTTCCTACACCTTAAAGATATGTGCCAGGGTGTAATATGCTCTGGATCTCTTATATTTCCTAGTGCCACCCAGGTATCATGCTCTCCCCATATGAACGAGCATATGGCCAATGAGATTACGGCCTCTTCCCAAAGGACATGAGCAATGGAGAGAAATGCAGCAGAAATTACAAACAAAATAATGATAGCCATGAAACATCTTTTGTCTTCATACCAAGACAAAAATAAACTACAAACAAAACTGCTAAATTTAATTACCAAGTTGTTTTTTTAAAGAAACACCATTAACTCAGTATTATCCAAAACATGGGAGAGAAATAATAAGTATTCCAAAAATTCTTAAACAAGAGAAAATTCGGCCCAGTTGTCTTATGAAACCATCAGTTGAAATAATATTTGTAAGTTGTTATTACCAAAAAAGGAAGCTACTAACCTGAAAGAAAAATAGGTTTTGAAAACAGTCCTTGAGATATCACATACACTTAGAGCTGATATTAAATAAACCAAGTAGTAGAATGATTATCAAATCCACGCCTAACAAATATATATATAAATCAGATTCAACTAAAAATTAAGTGAGAACTTACTCTACATCAGAACTTACTCTGTATCTTACCCTATACAAGGTAATTTCACATCCAATGTCTCATCAAATCCTTACCACATTAACTTCGTCAGGAAGGTATTATTATTCTCATTTTGCAAAGGAGAAAACAGAACCTAAAAAAACAGTGGAGACTTGCCTGGGGTGGTTTTCTTTTCTATTCCTTAATGTCAACAGATGTTAATTAAACGGCATTTTGATAGAACATTTATAATACAACCAAATTATTCTACTTGATGACACAGAAAGTCTGTATTTAAATTGGTTTTATGGGAACAGAATCTCACAATCTAGGAAAGAAGCCAGGCTGCAAATAAAAAATTACCAAATAATTTCATGAGTATTAGAATAAAAAAAGAAGGCGTGATCCACACAAAGAAGGGAATGCATCATCCTGGAAAAGGTGCTCAGGGAGGAATGTCTCGGCTAACGAGGTGACATTGGGGCAGAGGAATGGGAACCAGCCAGGAAGACGAGAATTTCAAGCAGAAGCATTAATGAAAAGATACGGGCCCTATCTTATGACCTCATTTATAGAGGAGAAAATACAAACTGACTTGACTAGAATATACATCTCAGAAAATGGAGTAATCATATGTACCTTGGAGGTAAGCAAAAATAGGAGATAAAGGTGGCTCCAAGGTTTCTTGTTTAGGTCATTAAAAAAAAAGTCATTAATAACATAGAAACTACAGGAGGAGAAGCAGACTTAAGCAGAAAATTATGAATAACATTTGGGACATGTTGAACTTCAGGCACCTCTAAAAAAGTTGCGTGGGGCCTAAGAAAATAAGTGACTTAAGTTTACGTAGGAGAGCTGATGGGGTTCACGTAGCGGAGAAGTAGTCCCTCAGGGAGTTTATAGAAGCATCGCTTGTTTATTACTCTAGGTTCAATTTCTTAGAAATGAACAGAGGCTGAAGAGGGCTGGTTTTTTTTATTTAAAAAAAAAGAAAAAGGGGCTCAGGTGGTTAGAGCTCCATGCTCCTAACTCCAAAGGCTGCCAGTTCAATTCCCACATGGGCCAGTGGGTTCTCAACCAGAAGGTTGCCGGTTCAATTCCTCGAGTCCCGCAAGGGATGGTGGGCTCCGCCCCCTGCAACTAAGATTGAACACAGCACCTTGAGCTGAGCTGCCTCCCGGATGGCTCAGTTGGTTGGAGCGCATCCTCTCATCCACAAGGTTGCCAGTTCAATTCCTCGACTCCCGCAAGGGATGGTGGGCTGTGGCCCCTGCAACTGGCAATGGCAACTGGACCTGGAGCTGAGCTGCGCCCTCCACAACTAAGACTGAAAGGACAACAACTTGACTTGGAAAAAAGTCCTGGAAGTACACGCTGTTCCCCAATAAAGTCCTGTTCCCCTTCCCCAATAAAATCTTTAAAAAAATTAAAAAATTTAAAAAAATAAAAGAAAAAGCAGGGAATTGTGGTAAAAGCCGTAGGAGTTTAACAAAACAGTACACTACAGCTCTTATTTATAGCAGTTCTGATCAAAACAGAGCGATATGATCAGCAAAGGTCCTATTCATACATTTGTTGAACGACAGATCTACAGATAGAATAAATAACAATTAGGAGACTTTCAAACACAGCTGTTCACCATACTGGCTCTTCCCTGCAGTAGTAGTCAAGGGAGGGCCATTGTTTTCTCTCAGCCACAAGTATTTACGCACTTGGAGTGCTCCCTCAAATTTGGGTGTTCTTCCATCTACTCATGAAATCTTCAAACTGAGGGAAACAAAAATAGGAACTCTTGAGGTTACTTCCTGAAGTTGAATGGAGAAATAATCAAAAGCATACTCAAACCCACATTAAATATTTTTCAGACTGAAAAAGGGGATAAACTTGGAACATTTACCACAGAAAGAGCACTGTTTCAGGTTCTGAGAGAGAAGACAAACCAGGCAAATTCTGGCTGGAAGAATATTAACTCTAAATTAAAAATCCTGTGACCCTTCTTGGTCCTCGAGCAAATCACGTCCCATGGTATTTCTCCATCTGTAAAGAAAGGCCTCCACTATTCTGAGAGTCCCCGAGAGCCTACGTAATGTGAGGTAACATTCAAGCCCTTACGTACTTGCAGAGTTTAGGGAGAAGTGTGGAAACAAAGCGCAGGACCTCAGGGTTACTTGTGAGGCCCCACACAGAAGTCCAAATGCACAGCAGTGGTCCACTTGTTCCCTTTGGACTCAAGCATGGAGTACTTTCCTAGAACTCAAGCAGTTCCTATGTCAGGAAGCAGAGAGCATTCTCCTCTGTTTAAGTTTCAGGAGGACTACACTTTCCTAGTCTTCTACGATATGGGGATAGTAGGAATTCCTTATGCTTAGTAGAGCAAACTGGGAAGGGTCTGTTATCCCTGGTCAGAAAACCAACACATCAATGGGTACCAGAGAAATAAAAGATGTCAGCAGATGTATCTGTGCACAGAGAAATCAGCAGGACAAGAGCCAAGGGCTGCAGATGAAAAGAATGAGATTCTAGAGACTTTTTTTAAAAGTTAAGAATGACTGCAAAGTGAGTCTGCATTCTAAAGTGACTCCCAGGGTGTGTGACGACTTTACCAAGAGGCTCTGACCCTTGCCAGTCTCCTCAGGAGCATTTCGGGATTTGAGAACATGTTATCTTTATGGCGAGAACATCACAATGGTCCACTAAACCCTGGTTTTCTACAAATCTCAATTCCAGCAGTATCTAAACGCTCCAAGGCAAATCCTGGCGAAGGGCAGTTTTTCTCCTATTCCCATCCCCTCTGCCTTCCTAAGCTCCTTGCTTTCCTAGTTATCCTCCATCCCTGGCTTAACTTCCCCATCGTCATTTGGCCTGGCCCCTTACCCTCAGCGTTTAAATGTGCTCAAGCCTCTCCCATCTTTTTCTTTTAAACTTGTCCTCAAAATCCAACTCTCCAGCAACAATCCTCCCCCAAACCATTCACAACTAAGCCTGAAAAAAATTTCTAAACTCACAGCCTCTACTTTTTCACCTCCTGCTCATTCTTCAAACTGTCACTCCATTGAAATGGATTTCTGCCAAGGTCACCTACAACCTCCATGATAGTAAATGCAATGGGTGTGTCTGAGTCCTCCTCTTGTTTGATAATAATAATGGTGACACCACCCATGTTTACTCAGCACTTCTTATATGCCAAGTATGCTGCTCCACATGGTGCGTTCTTTATCTAGTCTTCACTACAAGTTGATGAAATGGGGTCTACCCCTTTCATAAATTGAACCTTTGAGAAGTAAAGTAATATGTCCCCTGTGAGCAAGGCAGTTAGGACTTAAATCAGCTCTGGAACCCAAGCCCTCAGCCACTACAGCTTGCAGCTTTCCTCTCTGCAGCCTCAGATGGCAGCCCATCACCTGTCTCCATGCTTTCTCCTACCTCTTCTTGGTTTCCATTTGAGACTGCTATTTGTTTGCGTTCCCTTAAACACTGATGTCCCCAGGGTTCCATTGTTGGTTCCTGGGATGCTCTCATCTAGTCCCTGGCTTCAATTATTATGCACAGGAATCAAAATCTCTCTCTCCAGCCTGTCTTCAGACTGGTCTCTCCAACTGGTCTACTATCACCTGCATAGATGCCTCAGGTTCAACGCACTCTCCTCGCACTAACCACCCTGTGTTGTAGTCACCAGGTCTCTGTCGGCCTATCCTGTGCATTGTCGTCTTCTCCCCAGCGCCTAACACTAGGGCTGGCATGTGGTAGGTGCTCACTCAGCAATTATGAAATTAATTCATGCAGAGCCTGTCGCTGGTCAAGTAACCTCCCTTGACCTTAGTTTCCTCACCTGGAAAATGGCAAACCTACAGCAAGGGAACAGGAAGTGTGTTACACCCTGCAAGCTGCCCTTTGATAAAGGGTCTGTAGTCAATAAGTGGAGACATGCTGCAGGTGGTCCTCTTGGCAATTCACACTGGAGAGCATATGAAAAGCACTGACGGTCTTTTGCTGTTGTTTAAATCAGGGTCTCACAAACTTATTTCACCACAGATTCTTCTTTCCCTGGAGTTTCCCAGGCCCCCCAGAGTGAGTGGTGCTCCATGGAGTGCACACTTGGCAAACACTAGGCCAGTGATTCTCAATGGGGGGGCCCCAGAGGATCTTTGGCAAAATCTGGAGACATTTTTAGTTGTAACAAAGGAGTAGGGGGAAGGGCGGTGCTATTAACATCTAGTGATCAGGGATGCTGTTCAACATCCTGCAATGTACAGTGCACTCTCCACAACAAAGAACTATCAGCCCTAAATGTCAATAGAGCCCAGGCTGAGAACTGCTGAGCTAGACTGATCTTCATTATCAAGGTCCTTTCCAGCTTTAAAACTGTTGTGGCTACCACGTGACAGAAACTTACCAAGATTCTCCAGATGTTGATAATAGGACATCCCATTTAGCTGAGCAAAGATGCATTCCTTCTAAATAAAGAGGGTTTGGTCAGAATGTTCACTAACCATTCTTGGCCATTTTCATTTTTGTCATCAATTGTGTGTTTTTAATTTTTTGCATTTTATCAATATTTTATTTGCACTATATTTATAGCATTACATTATGGGGCAATAACTGGAAAAATTCACTTTGTTAGGTTTCTTGCTATAACAAATAAAGCAAATTTACAGGGAAATGTGACAGTTGACACATTTGTACACTTATTGTACAATTAAATGTCTTTTGCAAATATTGCGTGAGGGGTTTATTCTTGCTTTAAAAATAACTTTAAAGTAGTGCTAAAAGGGATGATTTTAGCATTTCATTTCAGCTAAAAAGAATTTCTGTATACAAATTTCACTTGCTTCAGAAAAGAAGGAAAAGAAAAATAAACTGCTTAAATTTTATATACATCAAGGATAAATACTAATAACTACCAAGGAGCAATTTCAAATTGATTTTTTCTGCTGTCAGAAAAAAATAGATAGTGGTGATGGTTGCAGAGCTGTGAATACACTAACAATCAATGAATTATATACTTTAAAAGGGTGAACTTGATGGTATGTGAATTACATCTCAATAAAAAAAAAGCACTGCAAAAACCAAAATGAACAATAAAGCTCATGTATATAACTTGAGCTGTAAGATGAATATGTGTACAATAGGATTTTGGAATTCTAAGTGGACATGCTGATTAACCATAATGACTTAAGTTTTTCACATTAAAAAACAAAAACCAAAAACCTGTATTCTGTAGGTTTAAACTCTATATACATTAAGTAAAGCTGAATAAAACCTGGAATTATGACCTAGCGGTATCTTCTAATACCTAGTATCACAGCGACTCCCAATCACTTACACTGAATAACGTTGGTACCCAACCCTCCACTCCACTGCTAGAAACAGCAGTGGCCTTTCCAGAGCTGAGGGGGAAATCTATTATCCTCCATTTCCTGTGCCAATGTCTCTTAATTGGTACAGACAACTAGAGATGGACCGCAGGGTGTGTAAAAAATTTAACTTGCTCACACAGCTGACAGTTTCAATGCCTGGGATGCTAAAATCCCAGACTTCTAATTTAGATTTCACTCTTTTTGTAAAACATATTACATGACTTAGAGTATTTTATATTCATTTAAATACAAGGGAAAAAAATTGTCCTGACAGGTCCAACTGGAAGCAATTGAAAGGATACATCCTAAAGGATATTTTTTTTGTACTTTCTAAGTAAGCCTCAGAAAACTAAGGATAAAACCAAAGAAGCTTTCCTGTAATTCTATTATTTTACTTAACTCAATTTAAATGTCTAGATAATTCAAGTCATACAGATCTTCTCTCCACAGTCCCTGTGTTCATTCATTTTACAAATGTTTCTTTAGCACCTATTATGTGCCAGGTACTATGCCTCGCGCTAAGGGTAAAAAAGTGAATAAAAGCAGAGATTGTATGCAATCAACACTATTTATTTAAAACTTAAATTCTGGGAAAGTTGAATCTTATAGCAACTGTTAGTATTCTCCAAGCTTTATCTTATTTATAAGATGTCACACAAGGGCATCTTATTTTATTAAAACAAGATATTAGATTTAAATTTTTTATTACATTAACTTGGGAAAAATCAATAAAATTGCTCCGGATATGTCTATAGACACTAGAGAGTTCTGCAAAGTAAAGTATTAAAAAAAGCAAATGTTGCAATATCAAATGCATAAGCAATAAAGAGTATACTCATTCATATATTTCAGTGAAAAAGAGTCATCAAGAAAGGTTGAGAGTTAATTGGCTATTAAGCAGTTACAGTCTGAAGTTAACAGCAGTCTTTAAAACCAAGATGATAAGGGACATTAGTGAAAATGGTAAGTGTTCCTGTACAAAAGCAGTGAATAAACTGGCAAATTTACCAAAATCAACTTTTTTTTGGAACTCTGAAAACAACCAAAAGATTGCAGTAAGCAGGGAACACTTAATAAAAACAGCTGAATCTCAGTAGGAATAGCCAGCTTTGTACATGGTATTTATCTTATATCGCACTCTGGTCCCATCCCCCATGACTTAGCTCTGTGGGAGGCTTTGAAGACAAGAGCACAGATACCATTACCAGAAGGAGCAGAACAGAGCTTATTCTGAGAGAACTGTGGTTGTTTGTTCTGATCTGCCTGGTGACTTGGCTCAAAGGCTTGGCTTAATCCCTCCTAACCTGAAACTCTACCAGGGTGGAGGTGGCTTTCCAGGTAGCTTTTGTCAAAAACACTTAAAAACAAATATATGTGTCCCTGCTGTCTGGGTCAATGGGTAACAGTTGAGGTAAACAATAAACTAAGCAAAATACTTGGGGGAAAAGCCTGGGAAATGAGAGGCTAAGGACCTTGAAAAGACAAGACATGTTCCTGGGAATGTAGACAATCCTGTACATTCATGGGGCTAAGTACATGCTCAGGACAGCCCTGAGAGATCCCTGAATTCTCATCTCTAGCTGATCTTCAGGTTCTGTGCCAGCAGGAAGTGAAGGCTAAGGCAGAATAGTAAATTTCTGGCCAATTGCTAGCTGACCACCAAGTTAACAGAATAGACAAAATGGCCACACATGGCAAATACAGACTTTACAAAATTAGTACAGAAAAGTCACTAAGCAAACAACAGCGCCTACAAGCTGCAACAAACCCCAAGGAGTGGAGAGAATCTGATTTCCAGAGTTGACCATGTTATATTACAAATGTCCAGTTTTCAACAAAAAAATTAAACAGCATGTCAAGAAAGTATGGCCCATACACAGGATAAAAGGCAATTAAAAGAAACTGTCCCTGAGGAAGCCCTCACATTGGACTCACTAGACAAAGACTTTAAATCAATTATTTTAAATATGCTCAAAGAACTAAAGGGAACCATATACAAAGAACTAAAGAAAATCATGAAACTAATTCTTATCAAATAGAGACTATCAATAAATAGATAGATATGTTTTGTAATGAGACAAATGACATTCTGGATTTCGAAAGTACAACGACTGAAATGAAATTGTCACTAGAGGGGCTCACTATCAGATTTGAGCAGAAAGAAGAAAGAATCAGCAAACTTTCAGGTAGGTCAGTAGACATTATCTAGTCTGAGGAGCATAAAGGAAAAAAAGAATGAAGAAAAATGAACAGAAACTAAGAGACCTCTGGGACACACCAATCATACCAACGTGCAGAATGGGAATCCCAAATGAGAGGAAAGAGAAAAAGGAGCAGAAAGAATATGTGAAGAAACAATGGCTGAAAACTCCCTAAATGTGATGAAAAACAGGAAGTGATGTTTATGTAAGGGCAAAACTAAACAAGTGGTATGTGAAGCAACTGAGCTAAGCCCCACGCCACTGAGTGTTTCTGACACAGGAAGAGTGACAGTTTAATAGACCAGAATTCCTTGTGGATGAAAGTCCAACGAGACGGGAATGTTGTGGTAAGTCTAACAGTACTATACGTTAAACATCCTCCAGATAATAAGCAGTAGACTAAGATCCAGGCCTCCATCCATGTAACCCTGGCCACTTTCTCTTTAGTCTTCTGCTCTCTTGCTGTGCTCTTGTTCCTTTCACAGCTGTGAGCTGCTGACTCTCTGGCCTTCCCTGTTCCTCCCAGCTGATCACCTGATGTGACACCCCCCTCCTGCAGACCAGCTGCCTGATCCAACCCCCAACTCCAAATCAGCATGGTAGTGAGCAGCCACTGTTATGGGCTGAGATCTGCTTACCCCCTTAGAAAGGAGCAGTGGGCTGAGACGCCTACCTTGACCTGCCCTGACTGGCGTGGGAGTCTAACACAAATAACATTGCAATCACTGGTTGGAAGAGAGGGGTGGGAGGTGAGCTTCTTTGGAGCACTTACAGTATTGTATTATATTTAGTGATCTTCTAAATTCATTCTTAGAATGAGGTTGTTATATTTTAAATATTTATTACAGAAAGGTTATCGATTTCTCTAATGAACCCTTTTCTACTTTTACAGCAGGTATCAATAGGGAAATCAGAGTTCCTTAAGCAAAATTTTGCCTCCAGAATCTTTATGTTTGTCCTAAGTGCTAATGGATGCCTTGATGGAGGAGGGATGAAGGCCAGGTTGTCTTTAACTAAACCCCATACTCTGATTACTCCTTGAGGTAGCATATTTAGCTGTCTCTAACAGATTATTTTTTCTTAAAATACATTTCATTTTAATTATTGTGGGCTAAGAAAGGATTCTGCGTCCATTCGTAGATGAAACATTTCATTGGCCCATTGCTAATTATGATTTTTCTATTGACAGAAATATACCTGCAGGATATATTTCAATAGCACCTAATACCATAGTTTCCAAGCCCTCTGTTAAACATACTATACTGTTAACAAGTACATGCATAGGAAGACTAACTTCCCAAACGTGGTCTCCTCTGTAGGAGATACGAGATCTTAGGAATGATTTCTTTTTTGACAAAGGAAAAGAAATCAGTGCATTAGCAACTGTGTCTCTTAAAAGAGCCATCCAGTTAGAAAAGCACGAAGACATTTCACATCTTTAAGTTATCATTTTTAGATTATAATAAAATTTCAGAATATTTTTAACGTTTTGAGGGGGGTTATATGCTTAAAATAGGTTTTGATTTAGCATTTCTATAACACTAAATTGCAGTGCTGAATTATGAATTCTAAAATTCTTCCTGAATGTTTTAACATAACAAAAACTACAAAGCCAAATTCTTCTCACAGTAAAGATTCTTTGTAGAAATTAATTTTAAAAGTTCATAACTATTAAAAAGCATAAATTTTCTTCCATTGAGCCAAAGATTTAAAATAGCTTTTATTGTATCACATTCTTTTTAAATAGTTGCATGCAACTCTCTCTCTCGCTCTCTCTCTCTCTCTCTCTCTGATCCTTCTAAAAATATGTATAACTCAACCAACCTATTAAAATCAAAGGATCTTTAACTTTCTTTTTCGCACAGTTACCAGTTTCTTGGATGACATTCTTCCAGACAGCTATCTAAGTATTTCCTGTGTCCTTACTTAAACAGACAATAGTTCTGTTTGGACCCTTCATACTCAAATTCTTTCTAGATGATTGCCTGAAAGGGGCAGTGGTAAAGATCATGGTAAAATGATTTGCACCCATCTTTAGAAAACATGTTTGCACTTGTATATGAAAATGCATAGTAATATTCTGGGAATTTAGTACCTTGTTCTTTCAAAGTCTGCCATACTTCTATTTCATTTTTCTAAAATACTGGCAGCAGTGCATCTCCTGTTTTTCTCATCTACATTCTCACCCAGCCTTTGAAGAATTCGGAAAGCAGGTGAAATAGGATCTCCTCTTAGGAAATCCGGATGCGGTTTTCCTCAAAAGATCGTTCTCAGCTCATGTGTTCAGTGATCTTACCGTTTACTAACTACTTCATCAGCTTGCCAAGAATGGGATGAGAATTACCAATTCATAGTTCTCCATTAAGCAGATAGACCACATTTCCAATATAGCAGTCCGCTGACCCCTAAGTCACTATATTTAAAGCTTTCTTATATGAGACAAATGAACAAATTAAAGTTAATACAGTCTACTTGGTGCTAAATATTTAAAAGAGAGACTATCTACAAAAGCAACTTTATTCTGGAATTGTCCATTTTAAAAGATTTAATTAAAATAGCTAACATCTCTCTACCTACCAGGTAGCAGGTATTTGTTGCTATAAACACACACATAAAAAGCAGAGCACCTGACCCCTGCCCTTGGAAAAATCTTACCATATGGGCTAGATAGATCCACAAATAAAACATGTTATGCTTAAAGATGCTTTTAAGTCAAAATGTTAAGCATCTTTCTTTTTTTTTATGGCTTTGATCTATTCTGTTCTTCTAGATGAAATTCCTAATTAAAACTTTAATTGAAAGTGAGATACAATTTTAATGGTCGTTAAACACACTAAATTTCTTCCAAATAGCAAAGATAAAGGAAAACTATAAATGTGGGAGAACCAAAACATATTTATAGATTATGATTTGGTGCTGAGAAATTAATATTCAAAATATTTTATTGTATTCTCACTTAGTAGTGGTTATAATACAGTGATTATCAGTACAGTAAACTCATATTTATTCATAGTATTTGAGGAACTGAATGGCTTTTAGTTAAATGAGAAGGAAATCTATTTTTAAAATAAATAAAAATGCCGCACAGGCACTTCCACTCCTGCATTCTGTGAGCATGTCCTACCCAGAAGGCGGCCTCCTTTACCCCACCAGTAGCCAAGCCAGCGTGTAAGAGCCACGTACAGGGCTTGAGGCACTTGCTTTCCGTCTTGCTCTTGTTCCCTCTTTCTCTAAATTACATTTGTAATTTGTGGTTTATCTTTCCATCCATTTGGATTCTCAATAAATAGAAGTGTATCATATATAATCATATTAAATAACAAAATTAACTTATGTTTACTTGGAAAACCCTAAGAGTTAATACAATGCTATGTCTTATATCATCCATAAAAGAAGAAAAACATACAAGGATTAATATTATATCTAATAAATGCAGTTTAAAAAAAGTTAAATGATATTCTAAAGCCAAGAAGTAATATATTCACTGGCCCTCTAAAAAACAAACCTTTCTGGAATCCAGAATCCATAATCAAGTGACTCAGGTATCTGTTGACACATTTATATGCTACAAAATGGAAGATTTTTAACAGATAATAAAGTAACTAAACTATAAACAGTACCATTAACAAAATATTATGAAAAATTATTTTAAGCTGTTTAAAAACACACAGGCTATTTGCCTCATGTATTTTTCACCCTCAGGCAGTGGGGGGGGGGAATTGGGTTGGTAAGAGCATATTCTGGTGATTAAGTTTTAGACAGATGCTACATATACAGTACACATATGGGTATTAGTTATTGTATATTTTCCTGAATGAATTTTCAATTGATTTGCTAATACTTACACCACAGTTTCCAGAAAATACCATTTGAAATCCATAGTCATAGAATCTTTGCAATGAGGAGTCTCAGAAAAGAATATTTATTCATGTGCTGCTACCTAAGGTAACTCTTCTTCACTCCAAGGGAAGCACTTCCAAGAAAATAGATATCCACTCGACCAGACTCCAAAAAGGTCAGTCATAAAAAGTGTATATTTTCTGTAAGCCAACTATACACGCCACAGAATTAATACTCTAAAGGAAGATTAAATATTAAAGAGCTAAGTAAACAACTTAAACAGTCACAAAAATAGCAAAATGAGTTAACCCAAAGGAAAAAAAGAAATAATAATAAAGGTAATATTGAAAACAGAAATTAATGAACCAGAAAAGGGATACAATAGAGCAATTGAAAAGACCAACAAAGCCACAAGTTGGCTTTTTAAGAAGACCACAACACTGATAAACCACAGGCAAACATGATCAAGAAAAAAAACAAAGAAACATTACTAGTAATGAAAAGAATGACATAATTACATATGCAGTGGACTGTCAAAAGGTAAGAGAATATGATAAACATTATTTCAATAAATTGAAAATGTTTATTTTCCAAAAATTTGAAAATAAAATTTCAATAAATTTGAAAACAAGCCCCAGAACCTCAATTGCACTATTTCCTACTAAATTGATATTTAGTAATTTAAATTCTGTCTCCAAATGCATGAGTTCAGTATTTTGGTTTAAAGAAATAAAACTAAACATTTTTCCTACAACATTTAATATCAAAGTATTATGATTTGTAAATATTCTAAATGTAAGAAGGATGTCCATATCTTTTTAGTACTTGACTTACTCCAGAGTTTTTCTATAGCACTTCTGTTTAGTTTTGGGGATTAGTCAATACAAGTTTATGTTGCTAAGTATAAAGTGACAAGAATTTAATAACTTTCTGAAACTTAACTGAATGACCCTTATATGTCTCTATTTAATATTAACTTTGAGCTGCCATATAACTGCCTTGTTCTGGGGCTAGGTCAGTGCAAGAACAATAAAGTCAAAGCACTATATAGTTAGAAGAGATTTCAATGCCTTACTTTATAGATAAGATAAGGTAACTTGCTCAGGTTTTTCTATTACCTTAGTCTTTTTTCTCCAACACAGAAAGTCATGATAATTCTGTATTCTGTGGATCATAATTCTGTCTCATTACCTTCACTATTAAGGTAATAGGAAGCTATCACTAAAACTCCAATGTGCATCTCTCTGTGACACACTATTTAGAATCATCAGCACAGCCACTGGTTTTAAGAGGAGTTTCCATACATTCTGCACAAAATATCACCATTGTTGTAACATTTCTCTCCTTTCATCTTCCTGGTTTAAATGTCTTGTTGATTGTAAAGTTCATGGTGACAATTTGCTCTTTCTTATAATAATTTGATACTATCTTATAGTCTTACTTTAGCTCCTTTGAATCTGCAATTATACAAGTTACACAAAAAGTCAGATAGCAACACAAGTAAGTAAGAAAGAGACTATTGAGGTCATGATCCAAAATTTTTTATATGTAACTCTAAATTTTCATATTATGACACATTTGAATGATTCACATAAGAAAATAGAATCCAAGATAGCAAAGTAGATCCCTGCTGTACTTGCCTCCCCCAGTGACTACATTAAATTTACAACTAAATTATAGAACTATCAACCTGGAGAACCATCTGAAGTCTAAATGAACAAAAGTTTTATAACTAAGGATATAAAGAAGCCACATCAAGAATGGTAGGAGGTGCGGAGGTGTGGAATGAGCCATCCCCACACCTGCTGTGGTGGCTGAGAATTGAGAAGGATGTATCAGCCACGGAGGTTCCACACCCCACAGAGGAGCAAGGGACCATAGCCCCATGCCAGGAAAACCCAGCCCAAAGTACTGGTGCTGGGAAGAGGAGCCCCCACAACAACTGGCTGTGAAAACCAGTGGGGATTCCAACAACCCAGGTGTGACAGAAGGCTGCGGGAAACCCAGACAATTTCTTAAAGGGCCTGCACACAGACTCACTTGCTCAGAGGCACTCACTCTGGGCTCCAGCAGAAGAACAGTGACTCAGAAGGCATCAGATATATGGAGGAAGACTGAATTGTGTGGCTTCAAGGCAAGGACTGGAGCGACAGTCGACATTTTCCCTGTGTAGAATCCTTCTCCCGTGCAGCTGGCATATGGATACCATCTTTCCTGTGCTGAACACTCCCCCACCCAACCAAATCTGAATCAGAATTGGTCTGGTGAACTCTGCTCACTTCACCCTGGTGATTCCCTATGAACCTGTTATACCGAAATCAAGCAATACCAGAGGCAATTTCTCTGCAAGCAGCCAGCCCCTCTGACATGGCATTCTTTCTTGGACAATGCTCGGAGGTCTATGGGCCCCAGGCAGGCAGTGGCTGGCCTCGGTGTGCTCTGAGACTTTTGCTGAGTAGCTCCAGACTCAGCTCTGGCACCAAACCAGAATCTAACCTACTAAACATCACTCATCCCAACCTGATGACTTCCTGACACCCCACCTCACCCAACTCACATATTGCTCAAGACTTTATCAGCAGCTGAGCCTTATGGGAGCTGGCAGGCATCAGCAGGCCTCAGGATGTCCTGGGCTTTTGACGGAGATACCGCAGGCTTGGTACTAGTGGCAGCCAAACTCAGTTCGCAGCCATGCGCCTCCTGGTTTAGTACTGGCAGCAAACAACCACAGATCGCTTTGTAGTTCCTACCATGTAGTCCCTGGCCAGTCACAGGCAGTGATTGACCTGGGCCTGTACTGGAGTCCCTCCCAAAAGGCCTCAGAACCAACATACCTGGAGGTCAGCTTCAGACCACAGCAGAGCAACACCCAATTAGCCCCACAATCAGCACACCCAAAGGATGGTCTCAACAGGGACCAGAGCCCACTGAGGCAAATCCTGCTTTGGAGGGTAAGCCCCCTGCACAGCAGCTCATAAGCTGTGAATATGGCTAAAGCCCACAGTCAGTGAGCCTGAGGGTCAATCCCATCCACTGACATGCCAATAGCAATCAAGGCTCAATTATAACAAGAGGGCACACACAACCCACATAAGGGACACTCATGGAACACCCAGCACAGGTGACCAGGGAGACTGTGCTACTGGGCCCCAGAGGGAACCTACTACATAAGGCCACCTGGCCAAGACTGAGTGATATAGCAGATCTACCTAATACATAGAAACAAACACAGAGAGGCAACCAAAATGAGGAAACAAAATATATCTCACAAATGAAAGAACAGACGAAAACTCCAGAAAAAGAACTAAAATAAGGGAGGCAAGCAACCTATCAGGCAGAAAATTCAAAACAATGGTTACAAAAATGCTCTATGAACTTAGGGGAAGAAGAGATTAACTCAGTCGAACTTCAACAAAGAGATAGTAAGCATAAAAATTAACATAGAAAACATAAAAAAGAACCAATCATGAGTGAAGAATAACTGAAATAAAGAACGCACTAAAAGGAATCACCAGCAAACTAGATGAAGCAGAGGACAGAATCAGGTATTTGGAAAACAAGGTAGCAGAAAACACCCAATCAGAACAGCAAAATGAGAAAAAGAATTTAAAAAATGAGTTTCAGAGACCTTTGGAACAATATCACGGGTAAGAACACTTGCATCATAGGCATACAAGAAGAAAAAGAGAGAAAATAGAGAAAACAAGAGATTGAGAACCTATTTAAAGAAATAATGAGTGAAAACTTCCCTAACCTGGTGAAGGAAATAGACATACAAGCCCAGAAAGTGCAGAGTCCCAAACAAGATGAACCTGAACAGGCCCACACCAAGATACATTATAATTAAAATGTCAAAGGTTAAAGACAAAGAGAGAATCCTAAAAGCAGCAAGTGAAAGGCAACTAGTTACTTACAAGGGAGCTCCCATAAGGTTGTCACATGATTTCTCAACAGAAACTTTATAGGCAAGAAGGGGTTGGCACGAAACATTCAAAGTGATGAAAAGCAAGGACCTTCAACCAAGCCTACTCTACCTTGCAAAGTTATCGTTTAGAATTGAAGGAGAAATAAAGAGCTTCCCAGACAAAACAAACAAAAACAAACAAACAAACACAACTAAAGGAGCTCATCACCACCAAACCAGTATTACAAGAAATGTTAAAGGGATTTCTTCAGGAAGAAGAAGGGGGAAAAAACATAAAAATGAATAATAAAATGTCAATAACTATGTATCTATCAATAATCACTTTAAATGTAAATGGATTATATGCTCCGATCAAAAGAAATAGGGTACCTGAATAAGAAAACAAGAACCATATATAAAGGGTGCCAAAAATATATATACACATTTTAAGAAATAAAAACTGTGTTAAAATTGTAATACTCAATACATACTGATAACAAAAGATAATACAAGTCATGTTTGACTTCTGCAATTACAAGAGGCGCTCAAAGTGGTTACCATCAGCGTCCAGACACTTCCGATTATGGCAAACGACTGCTTGAGTAATGTTGACCAAAGTGTCCACTTGTATATATTTTTTTGGCACCCCCACTATATGCTGTATACAAGAAATCCACTTCAGATAGAAAGACACACACAGACTGAAAATAAAGGGATAGAAAAAAATATTTTATGAGAACAGAAACAAACAAAAAACTGGGTAGTAATACTTATATCAGACAAAAAAGACTTTAAAACAAAGGCTATAATAAGAGACAACAAGGAACATTATATAATAATAAAGGGATCAATCCAACAAGAGGCTATAACCATTGTAAACATAATTTACGCAGTCAACTTAGGAGCACTAAATACATACACCAAATATTGACCAACACAAAGGGAGAGACTGACAACAATACAATCATAGTAGGGGATTTTGACACCCCATTGACACCAATGGACAGATAGACCAGACAGAAAAATCAATAAGAAAACAGTGGCCTTTAATAACACACTAGACCAGATGGATTTAATTGGTATTTTTAGAGCACGTCACCCCAAAGCAGCAGGATATGGAACATGGAACATTTTCCAATATAGATCACATTTTAGGCCACAAAACAAGTCTCAATAAATTTAAGATGACTCAAATCATATCAAACATCTTCTCTGACCACAATGTTATGAAACTGGACATCAAATCCAAAAAAAAAGAAAACACACAGATACATGTAGACTAAATAACAATACTAAATAACGAATGGGTCAACAAGATAAAAAAAAGAAATCAAAAGATACCTTGAGATAAATGAAAATAAAAATATGATGACCCAAAAATCTATGAGACACAGCAAAAGCAGTCCTAAGAGGGAAATTCCTAGCAATGCAGGACTACCTAAAGAAACAAGAACAATCTCAAATAAACACTTAAAGGAACTAGAAAAGAAATAGCCAACAAAGCCCAAAGTGAATAGAACAAAGGAAATAATAAAGATCAGAGTGAAAATAAACAAAATAGTCTAAAAACACAATACAAAAGACCAATGAAATCCAGAGTTGGTTCTTGGAAAAGATAAGCAAAATTGATAAACTTTAACCAGACTCATCAAGAAAAAAAGAGAGGACCCAAATAAACAAAATCAGAAATAAAAGAGAAGTGACAACTAACACCACAGAAATACAAAGGAATATGAGAAAGTATTCTGAACAATTATATTGTCCAACAAATAGGACAATGTGGAAGAAATGGATAAATTCCTAGAAACATAAACCTTCCAAGACTAAATCAAGAAAAAACAAAAATCTGAACCAATTGATTACTACAAGTTAGATCGAATCAGTAATGAAAAAATTCCCAACAAACAAAAATCCTGGATCAGATGGCTTCACAGATGAATTTTACCAAATATTCAAAAAACTGACACCAATCCTACTCAAACTATTCCAAAAAATCCAAGAGGAGGGAAAACTCCCAAGCTCATTTCATAAGGCCACCATTATCCTGATTCAACATTACAAAAAAAGAAAATTAAAGGCTAATATCCCTGATGAACATAGATGCAAAAATCCCAACAAAATACTAGCAAAACAAATTCAGCAATACATTAAAAAGATCATACATCACTATCAAATGGGATTTATTCCTGGGGTGCAAGGTTCGATATCCACAAATCAATTAACATGATATACAACGTAAACAAAATGGAAGATAAAAATCATATGATCATAATAGATACAGAAAAAGCATTTGACAAAATCCAGCATCCACTTATCATAAAAAACAACTCTCAGCTAAGTGGGAATAGAGGGAACGTACCTCAACATAATAAAGGCCATATACGACAAACCCACAGCTAACATCATACTCAACAGGGAAAAGCTAAAAGCATTCTCCTTAAAATCAGGAACAAGACAAGGATGCCAACTTTCACCATTTTTATTCAGCACAGCATTGGAAGTCTTAGCCATTGCAATCAGAGAAGAAAAAGAAGTAAAAGGCATCCAAATTAGAAAAGAAGTAAAACTGTCATTAATTGCAGATGACATGATACTCCATATAGAACTGGGAAGATTTCATGAAAAAACTATTAGAACTGATAAATGAATTCAGTAAAGCAACGGTATACAAAATTAATATTCAGAAATCGGTTGCATTTTTATACAATAACAATGAACTATTAGAAAGAGAAATTAAGACAACAATCCTATTTACAATTATATAAAAACACACACACAAAAAAAACAACAACCTAGGAATAAATTTAAACAAGGAAGTAAAAGACCTACACTTGGAAAACTATTAGACACTGAAGAAAGAAGCTGAAGAAGATACAAATAAATGAAAGCATACACCATGCTCATGGATAGGAAGAATTAACATCACTAAAATGTCTGTACTACCCAAAGCAATATATAGATCCGATGCAATCCCTATCAAACTACCAGTGGCATTTTTCACAGAACTAGAGCAAATAATCTTAAAATTTGTATGGAACTACAAAAGATCCCGAACAACCACAACAATCTTGAGAAGAACAAAATTAGAGGTATCATGCTACCTGATATCAAACTATACTACAAGCCTATAGTAATCAAAACAGCATGGTACTGGCATAAAAACAGACACATAGATCAATGGAACAGAATAAAGAGCCCGGAAATAAACCCACACCCATATGGTCATTTAATCTATGACAAAGGAAGCAAGAACATACACATACAGTGGGGTAAAGACAGTCCATTCAATAAATGATGTTGGGAAAAATGGACAGATACATGCAAAAAAATTGAAACTGGACCACCTTGTTACACCACATACAAGAGTAAACTCAAAATGGATCAAAGACTTAAATGTAAGACCCAAAATCATTAAAGTCCTAGAAGAAAATAAAGGCATAAACTCTCTGACATTGCTCTTAGTGATATTTTTTCTGATCTATCTCCTCAGGCAAGGAAATCAAAACAAACAAACAAACAAATGGGACTACATTAAACTAAAATGTTTTTGCAGAGCAAAGGAAACCATCAACAAAACAAAAAGAAAGCCTACTGAATGGGATAAGATAGTTACCAATGATATGTCTAACAAGGGGTTAATATCCAAAATTTATAAAGAACTCATACAATTCAACACCAAAAAACAAACAATTCAATTAAAAAATGGGCAGAGGACCTGAATAGATATTTCTCCAAGGAAGATATACCCAGGGACAATAGATACATGAAAAGATGCTCACCATCACTAATCATCAGAGAAAATGCAAATTAAAACAATGAGATATCATCTCACATCTGTCAGAATGGCCATCATCAATAAATCAACACACAGTGTTGGCGAGGATGCAGAGAAAAGGGATCCCTTGTACATTGTTGGTGGGATTGTAAATTGGTGCAGCCACTATGGAAAACAATATGGAGGTTCCTCAAAAAATAAAAAATAGAACTACCATAAGATCCAGCAATTCCACTTCTACTACCCGAAGAAATCCAAAACACTAATTTAAAAAAATATATGCACCCATATGTTCACTGTAGCACTAATTACAATAGCCAAGATAAGGAAGCAACCCAAGTGCCCATCAACAGACAATTGGATAAAGAGTGGCACATACATACAATGGAATATTACTCGGCCATAAAAAAGAATAAAATCTTACCATTTGTGACAACATGGATGGACCTGAAGTTCCATCATTATGCTAAGTTAAATAAGTCAGACTGAGAAAGACAAATACCATATGATTTCATTAATATGTGGAATCTAAAAAACAACAACAACGAAAACCAACAATCAAAACAGAAACAGACCAATAGATACAGAGAACAAACTGATGGTTGCCAAAGGGGCTAGGGGTTGAGGAGCTAGGTGAAAAAGGTGAAAGGATTAAGAAGTAGAAATTGGTAGTTACAAAACAGTCATGGAGATGTAAAGTACAGGACAGAGGATATAGTCAATAATGTTGCAACAACCACGCATAGTGCCCCGTGGGTACTAGACTTATCATGGGGATCACTGCATAAATTATATAAATGTTTAACCACTATGTTGTACATCTGAAACTAACATGAAATAATGTTGAATAGCAACTGTAACTGAAAAAGAGAATTAAAGAGAAAATAGAAATTTAGCATTATGAAATCAAAGCATAAAGATGCAGTTTCCCCTTTTGCATAAGTTCCCAAGGTGATTGCTACAATGTCCCTCATGCTACATGCTCTTCTTCAGTGTGATCTTGCTATACCCTCATCAAAAAGTGGGGTCTCATTCCCCTCTTCGTGAATCTGGGCTGGCCTCTGATCCACTTGTAACTAAAAAAATGCAACAGAAATGACTCACTGTGACATCTGAGGCTAGGTCAGAAGAGACCATGTAGCTTCTACCTGGTTCTCTTAGGAGACTTGCTCTGGGGGTCATTCAACGACCTGGGACCATCACGTTGGAAAGGCCACATGTAGCCACTCGCCACACATAGGCACTCAGCTGAACCGACCTTCCCATTTTCCTCACAAAGATGCTCAACATGTGAGTGAGGAAGCCATCGTGGAAGTGGACGCTCCAGCCTCAGCCCCAGATGACTGAGTCACCCAGGCCATTCAGGTCTTCCCAATTGAGGCCCAGATATCGGGGAGCAAAGACTAGCCACCCTTAATGTGTTCTGTCCAAATAGCTGACACAAAATAAAATGGGTACTGTTCCAAGCCACTAAGTTTAAGGTAGTTTTTTATACAGTGGTAGATAACTAGAAAGGTGTGCTTTGGCTAAAAACAAAAACAAAAACACTAAAACTCTACATTACTGCTGAGCCTAGATAGAGGACTAATACTTACATTTAGTGGCTAGGTGGACAGATAGACCAGAAGGCTAAAAACACTCTTCAGACCTGACTCTAACTGAAAATTAGATCGATCTACTGGTACAAAGGGGGTGTACATCCTTAACAAAATGGGACCGTACTCTATGCACATCCAATTGTGAAGGACAGAAAAGGGCTAAGTACCAGGAAAAGGCCGGGCCAGGGAAGGAAGAGCCTTTTATAGCATAGCTATCTCATTCTCCAGTCACTGCCAGGCAACCTACTACGGAAACGATGAGTCTCCAAGGGGCTCATAAGACAAAGAACACAGGCAAGGGGAGAGGGGGGTAGATACAGAACACACAAGTTTTTCCTTTATCCTTTAAGGTACAGGATGACACACAGCTAATGCATGACCACAAAAAAGAGAGCCTAAGTTTAAGAGAGCCATTTACCATGTGGATTTGAACACTGAAGAGGAAAAATCAAATATTTTAATTACCTCTACCCTTTTCCCTCAAAATTCTGTTGATAACATATTTATATTTTAAGTCTCTTTCAGTGATTTGTGTCAAAATAATTTCAAACATTCATCACCAATTATTTGGATTTGTCCTCTAAATAAAAAGATGATAGTTATATGAAGTACATTTCTTTGGTGCCACAACACCATGGACTCTTTTATATGGATGATATTAATTTTCTTATTTTAGAAATAACATATTGGATACTCTTGGCAGTAAATTATTCCTGGAGTTTTGACAATAACAAATTTGAATGCCAAGCTGCAGAATATATTTTTCCATCAGAAATAGTTCCGGGACAGACTACTTCCCTCTTGACCATTTCTCCACTTTGTAGATCATTTTCATATTTCCCTTCTTCAGTGTTTCAGGAAAGATACTTCCAGTAGCTGCAAAAACTAGTTCACTACAGAAACCTATCAGCTTCAGCAAAACCTATAACCCAACAAGAGATATTACATTTTCTTGATCAAAACAAGTGAGAAACAACTAGTTGAAAAAGCAAAATATATGGTTACTCATTGTTTTAAAAAGCTGAATAATCTTTTATTCCATAGTCCTCATCCTTCCTCAAATGTGTCTGCTCCCTAGTATGTCAGGCTTACTAAGTAAATTTTACCTCTGTTAATTCTGGTGCTATAGTATTAATGCAAGCTATACATAGATTGTAATCTGCAAAAAAACAAAAACAAAACCTTTCAGTCAGCTCAAATGCTTTTCAAGATTATAGGTGCTTACATGCTTTGATTTAATTAACTAAAAATAATGGAAACCTTAGCAGGCTATGTTACATACTCAAGAATCATTTCCTGATGTCTGAGCAAATTGGACTTGGATTTTCTTCATGATATTTATTCCAGTCCATGCTTCTAAACTAAATGGGGTGTCCTTTTTCTCGCTAAACTTTCCTCTTACCTCCTCTCTCCCTTTCACAGAGCTATGAGAGGTAAATGGATGGGCATAGGACAGGCATTGTCCTTTCCCCTATGTGAAACCTGGCTTGACCCCCACCCCCACCCCAAAAAAAGAACCTTTCTGAAAATAATCAGTTTCCCATAGTACAAATGATGAATTTGAAAGGAAAAACAAAACAGCATAAACAGGATAAATCAATGAGAAGTAATTTCCTAAAGACAGAGATGAAAAACTATCTGAATAAAGAGAAAACGTGACAAAATTAAAGGAAAAATATTAGCGCAGCAAAGAAACCAATCAGAGAATATATCTATACCACAGGGAAGTAACTGTTTCCAATGCCATAAAGACTCGTGAATTAGGGAACATGGACAACTCTAACATGAAGTATGTCCTGAAAAATTTCAGAGGCACTAATAGCAAATACATTCTGTATGTCAGGATTTGGCTAAATGTTAACATAAAGCTATGTGGATGTTAATACTCAGAACTCTTTCACCTTAAAAATAAAAAGATAAGATGAAAATAAACACGAAGATTTCAAAGAATTCTTAAGCAACTTTCAAGCCTTGAATCAAAAGCATTAACCTAACAAAGAGAAGAATATCCACTAATGTTATGCATTGTTTGGTTTTTGTTAATTTTCTTTACCACATTGTAAAAAATATGTTTAATTGATTTATTCCAATTAAACTACAGCTTTATAATCTTTGTTCTCCTAAATTGAAAATATTGTTTTATAATTTTAAGTGACATTTTATGAATTTATTTATTAAATCTTTAAACCACACACACTCTCTAAATCCAGTAACAGGAAGACTCTCTAACAAATTCTATAAGAATTTTTAATCATTCATTTCTACTCTAGTGTAATTTCATGAAAACTAAGATTTATCAAACTCTAGTCAAGAAAATAAAGATACCCACATATTTTAATTCAGTGAAATTGGACCATCAAGGAGGAAAAAAACTTGAAAATTCAAATTTTCATGGAGGTACACTAATATTTTAATTAATAAGCTCGCAATTAAATTCAACATAATAATTTTAATGATGGGTGAACTTAAGGAATATATTTTTTGAAAACTCATCTTTCTGCTAGATAACATTAGTATTTGAGAAAGTTAAACTGAGTTAGTATGCTTCTCCCTAATACCTCCCCTCACTTTTACATGTATTTCTCCTATACATAATGTACTTTATTATTTTCATGAAAACTTTATAGACTATATGAAGATCCATGTTAGAGTTACCTTAATTTTCTCTCCAACTACTTCATCCCTAACTCACAAGTAAAACAGTTTCTCTTCAGCAATGGCACACACCAAAAGTTCCACATTAAATACGATGAAAAGGATGAATGTAAATGGAATATTGTATAATTGAATTGCATTTTGTAGTTACCGAATTTAAAACAGTATGACAATACATACCATGGTTGTTAAAAAATTCCTGTTTTCAGAGGAATCTGGAAAATTATGCATCATAGGGTACTGAAGAAAACATTTTAGAAAGGAAAACACAATGATGGGTGTTACATTAATGCTACAGTCTCTATATTTCACTAATCTGAAAAAAGAGTCTTCTCCTTTTTTTACAACAGGAACAAAATTTACAGACAGATCTTTCTTACTTCCACAAAATCATGAGTCTCTAAATCCAGCACCTCAAAATATTCTATTCAAAATTGATTGAGTTTTATATTGAGTTTTTATATTGTTTGAGTTTTATATTGTTTTTATATTGTTTTATATTGATTGTTTTATATTGTTTTTTAGCAGCATACTATTATATAAACGACTTCATGAAAGCTAAATAATATACATACTTGTACAAGTATATGTATATATTCATATTCTATTAAATGATTGGATTTAATTTCCCATCTCAAAGCAAAGTCACTTTGCATTTCACAAAATCTCTGACAAAATTTAAGTGTTTGTTTCCATACAGCCAAACTTAAAATATTATTTCAAGTAAATGTATCAGAAACCATTAAGGTATTAATTTATTTTTTTACCAATCATAAAAATTCCAGCAAAAACCTGACAATATGATTAAGAAAAATTTTATACCACATCACATACTAGGCAGAGATCCTACTTTCTAGGTGAAGACATTAGTAAGCCCACAGAAGAATCTTAGAAGCTAAAGGACATATCTAGCACACCCCTACAATCAAAATTTCAACTAATGAATAAGAAGTGTCCCAAAAGAGGGCTGGGCTTGCTAACCAAAAGGACAGGAAGGACATTTCTGGAATAAGCACAGAACACAAAATGAAGAGATACGGTAAGTGACTACAGTCTGTGAGTCGCCATCTGGTTAGAACAGAGGGTTGGCAAGAAGCAGGAAAGGAACCTGAAGAAACACCAAGGATAGACGGGGAGTCCTGAAAACCAAGAGGAAGGCCAGGGCTCCAGCCTAAAAGCAAAGAGCAGCACAGAGCTGTTGAGTGAAGAATTTTACAAAGCAGTCTTCTAGGAGTATTAATCTGCCAACTATCTGGAAAAGGATTTGGGGGAAAGAGAGAGGAACAGGAGGAAGGAAGATTAATTCTTGTAATGATCCAAGCATATGGTGACAAGAACCTGGTACCAGCATCAGAAACGATGGGACAGCTATGAGGGACAATGAGAACATGGTCAGCTAGTAGAAAGAGGCCATGTTCCTACATCTTAAGAAGGGTTTTATCTGTTTGGATGGTTGAACTAAGATTCATCTCATAGTCATTAGTTATTCAGTATTGTATATTAATTTTAAAAAAAACAAAGAAAGCAGAATAACTCAGTGGAGAGCACCTGGTCTCACAGTCAGGAGCCCACAAATCTATTTTTGGTTTTTTGAGCAATGTTGCTCATCACCTTGTACAACCAAATAGGTCTCAGTTCCCTTCAAAGAAAAATGGTAGCGTGAACTGATAGAATTTATAAAGTGTTATGGGGGAAAAAAACAAACAAACTCGAATCTATGAAGTAAAGTGCTTGGGACTAAAACTACTATACAAAGTCAAACCATTCACAAGTAATATTTTCTAAATGATACTACATGGACCTTCAGTTTTACTAAACTGGGTGTGTTTTTGTTTTGTTTTGACGAGAGTGCTGATGTCCAAACACATCAATATCAAAATTCTACATTTCACCTATTTAAAATCATCCTTCCATGTTTTTACTTACAAGGTTGAAAATCAATCATAACTGTGATATCATTTTGAAACATTATATGGCTATTTTTTAAAAGTGACAAAATATTTCCATAGACTCAAATCCAAATTAAATATTTAAAACAAAAATAATTTAATAGTTGCACTAAACTACTGGGCAGGTTGTCTATAAGGCAAGGCATCATATACTATTTATAAAAACAAAGGGATAAATAAATAATAATTTTCATTTAGCATAAAAATTGAACCTGAGAGTCCAATACCTGAAAATAACAAAAGTGAAGCTTATAGGTTGTTAGCTCATTGGGCAAGGAGGTTCCACACTTCTGTTTCTTAAACACCTGGGTTTGTTCAAAAGAAAACATAGTCTAATATATGAGTTAGATTTAAATTTCTTAAAACTAGGGAGACACAATGGGATATATAGATGATGTAGTACACCTGAATCCTGTGTAACTTTACTAACCATTGTCACCCCAGTAAACTTTAACTAAAAAACAACAACAATAAAACTAGGGAGACAAATTAAGTGAATTCTAAAAATACTCTGGAATATCCCTTTTCTGCTCCGTAGTTCTGAATGATCTCATCTCCCATTAAGCTATGGCGTTTAAAAAAAAACAAACAAACACGTAAATAACAAACTCAAAAATATATTAATGCAAAATAATAGTGAAGACTTTAGAGTATGATAGACCTGGGTTCAAATCAGAGCTGTGACTATGACTAACTCTATAATGGGGATAATACATACCTCTATCACACTCTCAGATTCTAGATACATTTTAAAAACAGAGCCAAAGAATTTATACATAAATTGGATGTGCTACATAAGAGAAGAGTCAAAGAGATTCAGAAGCATGAACAACTAGAAGGTTGCCACCAATCTGAGACAGGGAAGGCTTCAGATGGAAAGGAAAAAGGAGACTTGTGCTTGAGACATAAGTGGAGAGATCTAGTAGGAAGTTGGACGTACCAGCCTGAAGTACAGAAGAGCTACTGAGCTGGAGATATAAATTAGGGAGTGGATGACCTACAGATAGCACTTAAAACCATGAGGCCGGATGAGATCATCAAAGGCGTATAAACAGAAAAGAACAGACAGAAAAGACTGAGATCACTACAACATTTTGAGGTCAAGGAGGAGGGATCAGCAAAGGGGACTAAAAAGACGAGTGAGAAAGGGGGAAAACTGGGAGAAGAGGGAGCCATGGAAACCAAGACAGGAAACGACCACCATGCCATATGCTACAGACGGGCAAAGTCGGAGGACTGAGAAGTGACTGATGATTTAAGAACTTGGTGACTTTCACAAGAGCAGCTCTGGTGAATAATGAAGGTAAAAACCTAACTGGAGTGGGTTTAAGAAAAAAATGGGCACAAGGAATTTCAGACATTGAACACAGACAATTCTTCAAGTTGGTTTCTGCAAAGACAGACCAAGAATATGGGCAGCAGCCAGCGGAGAAATGGCATCAGGAGAACATGGAAGAAACATCGGAATGTTTGATGCTGATAAGAATGATCCAATAGAGAGCGAAGACTGACTCTACAGGAAAGGGAAGCACTGTTACAGGAATAAGCTGAGTACTCAAAGGGAGTTGAGATCTTCCTCCTGAATGGAGAGACTTAGGCTAGTTCACCTTGGTAACACAAGGGAAAGCCGAGTATGTGGATGCAATGCTGATAAATGGGTACACATCCCAGTGGGCCACGACCAAATATTAATGGTAATCAGGAAGACCAATTCTATGATTTCTTAAAGATGGGAAGATCCCTTAAAGAGGGAAGAAACCACCGTAAACGTTAAATTTCCTAATTGTCTAAAAGAGGCAGCATTCAACCCAATATAGGCTATTTTAAACCAGAAAAGGCAGTTATTTTTGACATATTCTGGCCTCTTGCTGAACAGGAGGGGAGAATCCAGGGCAATTAAATCAGTAAGAGAATATAAAGGAAGTTACAGAACATAAAAGAAGCACATCTAAGTTGTAGAGTGAAAATTTCAAGCCCAGGACACATAAAAGTTAGTATCCTTGTTCCTAATCCTCTTCATTAGTTATTGTCTGCTTCGTGCACTCTAACTCAATGATCCCAAAAGATATTTAACAAGAAAACAGTAACAGGAATAATGAAATAATAAATAATAAAGCATCCAGTGCTTTAGTGTCCTAATCCTGTACTAAATATTGTAATGTACCCACTATCATTAAATCAGCACAGTAGTCTTCTGAAGGAAGCACTATTATTATTATCTCCTTTTCAAAGACGCAGAAGCTACATACAGAGAAGTTATGTAACTTGCCCAATAGTAAGTGGCAGAGTTAGAATTCAAAACCATGACAAAACATAAAAATGCTGATCCGTTCATCTGGCAAAACATTTCTACCGGTACCCAAGTTTAGCAGGTGGATAACACAAACCCTTCTAGATACTCCTGAGACTGGGAGATAACCATGGTCTGTCCTCTGGGATGTCATCATACGCTAACATTACTTTTATAATAAAGGGGAAAAAATAGAAAGAAGGCTACAGCATACTTTGTTCCCAAAATCTAGTTAACTTAGATTCCATGACGCTCATCACACATTACCATACTTTTCCAATTTAGATATTATCAGAAAATAAATGTTATGTTGATACACTATTATTTCCCATAGCGTCTGCCACCATCACATTTTTATTAATTTCACCCTCATCTGAACAAACAAGCTATTTTTTAAGCCCCACATCAAAAATGTATAATAAACCACAACCTGAGACACACCTCAATTCCCAACATCATCCTGAGGCTGCCTGCCTCCAAGACAGCCGTTTATCACTGCACGAAACATGCTGTGCTGTGCCTGCTATTCCTTTCAGCTGGAAGTTCTCCACCAGGTAGTAGATGCCATTGGTGCCCTGCCTAAATCCCCAATTGCTCTCTCTGAGTGTTAGCTGCTAACAGCTCTCAACTAACCCTGGACTATAATGTCCTCCTGCCCACAGGCCACGACTGACTGACATGGGGCAAGATTAAGACACTTAAGAGAGAAATCAACCAATTGCAATATGGGGACCTGATCTGGACCCTAAATTAAGAAAACTATATGTTTTTAAAGACAATTGGACATCTGAACACTGACTGGATATTTGATGATATTAAGGAATTATTGTTAATTTTTAGGTATAATAAAGATACTGTGGTTTGTATAAATATATTTATGGATAATACGGTATCTGGGATTTGCTTTAAAATCATACAGGATGAGAATAAGTGGTCAGGAGTACAGCGGAAACAAGATTGGCCATGAGCTGGTAATTATTGAAGCTAGATGATGGGTACATAAGGGATCATGATACCACTGTCTATAATTGTGTCTATTTTCCAGAGAAAATAGAGAGAACCCATGAAAGGGAGAGAGGGAGTTAAATATACAATAGGAATCACAACCTGATAATGCCAAATCAGCCCACAAAATTATTTTCACTTATATCTGCTTAAACATTATTTCGAATGAAATATTGGAATTAATAGATATCATTAAAATAAATAATAGAGTGAAGATTCGTGAAATTTGTTTTGAAATAGGTTGAACTGAAATAGATGGAAGTGAATACTCATTTCTTTCATGCAGACATCATGAAGGTAGGTAAAGAAAATAGCCAAGTTCCACCTGAAGGGCATGATGCCTCAAATGATTAAATTCAGACTCCAAGTCATGCAAAAGCAGTCACTGATACTTATTGAGGGCTGTCAATAAGCCAATCCCATGATTACTATACCTATTTAAGAGATGGGGACACTGAGGCTAGTAAGTCATGACCCCAGCCTGGATTCACACCTAACCAGCTCACTCTAAAGCCTAAGCAATAAACTCCTCCTTCCAAAGCTGTGGAACTGGTACCTTCAATGCCCTAATGCCTTGCTATAGTGTTAACAAAGCCACATTTGGGCAAAAGGTCCCGACAGTGGTACATGCTTCAAGCACTGGACTAATAAAATGTGTGGCTAAGTCACCACGGGTATCACCACGCTGCCTGTCTGGTAGTCATAGTTTTGCATTAAGCTGTGTACTTCCCCAGGATTCTTATGATCCATGACACACATGACAGGCTAGTCTGGTTAGTATTCAGTCTTTCCTAGGTGAAAACCCTACACAAGAACTAAACTCATAATCTAGGCCTTTTAACACAATGACCAAGTAAGTAGCCATCTTTTTAGACTATCATGAAAAACACAGAAAAACTTAAAATTGTAAACTGACAAATTTTGAATGTATAATTATTAGTCAAACCAAAATTTCAAAATCTCCTTTCATGGCACAGAGCCTAGATAAAATATATACATAGAAAGGAGAATAGAACGAAAAACTAAACTAATTGGTCAAATTCATTTTCAGATAACAGCATGTGAAAATAACTCATCTGAGTTGCCAAAGAAAGGAAACAGGACTCAGAAGTTAAAAGGATGATCTCTTCCTTCAACTCTGTAACGGGAAAAAAAAGAAAAAAAAAAAACACCCTCCAAGTCACCATCAGTCTTCCTTCCCCAACCCTGCAACCACATGGCTGTGCTTTAGACTGGGTGGAGCAGAGAGTAAATAAACACAGTTTCTATTTTTAGCATGCTTTTCCTGGCCACTCTGAAATTTCCAAGTCACAAATTATTGCCTGTTATCTTTAAAAGTAGATTTATATTCAAAGAATTCATAGAAATCTCAGAATCAGGACAAGACACATAGGTTCCTATATAAAGCTAATTTAGTTTATAAAATAATTCATTATGCAAACACTATTATAGTGCAAAAAACTAGAAAGAATGCTTAAAACATTTTCCATTGCATGTATTCAAAAATCTTCTCAGACTCGGTAGAATATTAACTACTGATGTTATACAGTCAATTTTTAATTTTAAAAACTCAAAGCTTATAAAAATCTTGAAAATGTCTCTGAAAAAAATAACAACATAATAAATCTAAATTGAAGATACAAGTTACACATATTAACTAATGCAAAATTCTCTCCAAAATTTAAATTCAAAGTATTCTCAATGACTTCTCTCAACTTCACTAGAGAATAATAGAAGGATAAAGAACGAATGTGTTTATATGTATATTCCACTTCTTCCTCATACTTTTAGAAAGAAATCAGAGGATAGTTTGCACATATCAGGGCCAACTTATCCATTGGACAGTAGATGCACAATGCTAGGCCCACGATACTTTTAGGGGCCCACAAAAGTGTTTTAATTTCTTTCAAAATCAGAAGGAAAAAAGGAAACTTAAGGTTGAATAAAATGTTTTAATATATAATATTAATAGATTTGTCTTTTTAGCAACACAGTTGTAAAATACAAACTTTAACCTTTTTTTTTAAATGGAGGAAGAAGCCCACAAAGGAAAAAGAGCCTAGGCCTATGAAAGTCAAAGCGCAGTCAGCCCTACGATGTGTAACTCCTTCCTGTCCCACCCAGCAGCCTCTCTTGGTGGAGCCAGATCGTGCTCCTCAAAGCAGAAAATGATTAGTGGTGCCTTGGCTGGGCCTACAGAGTGATGGGCATCTGTCAGCAAGGACTTGTCCATTTGCCAGGACCCCTCCCACTTCAGGTTCCTCCCTCCCGTCTCCCCTGAAGATGGGGCACAGAGAGGCTCCCTGTATGCTCTGTTGATATTCTGAGGAGGCTTAAACAGTAAGCTGGAGCTGCTGTAGTAATAATAGTCTTGCTCTCAATCAAATTAGTGTTTTTTTAAATTTCAGAGGTCATTGGAAATCTGAAGAAAACGTCTCAGAAACATATGCACATACCCACAAAATTCTGCATAAAGTAATTTCATCACTGGAAATTCATTTCCTTCACATAGAAGATTTTTAAATTTTATAAATAATAATGCCTCTCAAATTCATTTCAAATGCAAAAATTAACTGGCTGTTTCTAAAAAAAAAAAATTGAAATAAATCTAAGTAGTGCACACAAAACACAAGTATACTATATACTAAAAGAAAATTCCAATTAGAAGACAGGTACATTGCTTTGATACAGAAGTTGAAATTGGGTCCTGGTCTTTGATAGTCAATCAGTTTTGACTTCTAGATTTTGTTTTAACGATGAAAGACAAGTAGTGGCAAGTGGAATCACAGCCCCCTTTGCCAGCAGGCGAGGACAGGCTGCGTGAAGGAGTGTGAAAGTCCCCCAAACCTCTTCCAGATCCATTCCCTGTACGTGACTCCCTGTGCGTGCACCATGGGGCCGTCAGTAGCAAGGCTAGCACCGCCGCTGCTGTCTGTGTCATGGAGGGGATTCGGTCTGCACTCAGTGTAAGGTTGTCGGAACCAAAATAACTTTCAAGTGTTATTTCCTGGAGTATATGGGCTTCTGCCTGCAAAGACGCTGCCACGACTGTGTCACTGATTCTGGCCAGCAGATATACTTGGTTATCTGCTTGCAGGCTGTGCTTCCACGATGGCATCTGGGCAAAAGCACTCCTAGTTTTCCAGCAGCATCCAGCATGGTGATGGCAAAGTCTTGAACGGAAAGACAGACCTCACTCAAAGGACCAGATAACCACCTAATATGCCAACCCATCGAGGAACTCTTCCCCATGAAAACAGGATTTCCCTTTCTTAAAACACACATGTGTGTCTCAAACACTCTTCTTACATTGGCCCTCAGTGTTAACCAAATGAAATCCATAGTCTGCTCCCATGTTTTGTCAAGATCGCGTTAAAAGGTTAAGGAGTGAAAGTCATGGCCATGGCTCTCGCCAAAGTGATAACTTTGCAGGCATCAAAAGCTTTTTTTAGGATTACTGGCTGGCAGGCTTGACAAAACTGGGCAGGGACACAGAAAGCTGCAAGTTCTCACGACACATGGGACTTTTATCACCAAAGCAGAGAAGCCAGATCAGCTGCCCCATGTCCAGATGCTTCCTCTTTCGTGGGGTCCAGATTTTCTTACCATCACAGCTCTACATTTCAAAGACAGCCGTGGTCACTGCACCTTCCAATAAGAGATCACAAAAGATGAATTGTTTGAAATTTCACACACACACATACACACACAGATGAAAACCATCAAGTGGGGCCACCCCGGTGGCTCAGGCGGTTGCAGCTCTATGCTCCTAACTGCGAAGGCTGCCGGTTTGATTCCCACATGGGCCAGTGGGCTCTCAATCACAAGGTTGCCAGTTCGACTCCTCCGAATCCCGCACGGGATGGTGGGCTCGGCCCCCTGCAACTAAGATTGAACACGGCACCCTGAGCTGAGCTGCATCCCAGATGGCTCAGTTGGTTGGAGAGCGGGCTCTCAACCACAAGGTTGCCAGTTCGATTCCTAGAATCCCACAAGGGACGGTGGGCAGTGCCCCCTGCAACTAAGATTGAACACAGCACCTTGAGCTGAGCTGCCACTGAGCTCCCAGATGGCTCAGTTGTTGGAGCACATCCTCTCAACCACAAGGTTGCCAGTTCGACTCCTCCGAATCCCGCACGGGATGGTGGGCTCGGCCCCCTGCAACTAAGATTGAACACGGCACCCTGAGCTGAGCTGCATCCCAGATGGCTCAGTTGGTTGGAGAGCGGGCTCTCAACCACAAGGTTGCCAGTTCGATTCCTAGAATCCCGCAAGGGACGGTGGGCAGTGCCCCCTGCAACTAAGATTGAACACAGCACCTTGAGCTGAGCTGCCACTGAGCTCCCAGATGGCTCAGTTGTTGGAGCACATCCTCTCAACCACAAGGTTGCCGGTTCGACTCCCGCAAGGGATGGTGGGCTGCGCCCCCTGCAACTAGCAACGGCAACTGGCCTGGAGCTGAACTGTGCCCTCCACAACTAAGACTGAAAGGACAACAACTTGACTTGGAAAAAAGTCCTGGAAGTACACACTGTACCCCAATAAAGTCCTGTTCCCCTTCCCCATTAAAATATTTTAAAAAACACACAAAAACCATCAGGTGGTTGTAATGAAGAATGCCAATGGGCTCACCCAGGTACACGCTGAAGAGCCCTGTGTCAGCAACCTTGAGTGGATGGTGCCACATTAAATAAACTGCTTCAGTTCTTTCCTTCTATACTCAGTCACAAAGCCAACCTGAGCACTTCCCTGAAATAAAGCTTGCCCGGGTCTCTGCCACCAGCCGTGGCTTCTCCCACCTGGCCACGTGACATACAACCTTGCTGAACCTTCACAGCCCTGTCTTACACAGCTCAGTACCTGCTGCTGGGCTCAGCAGAACTCCTACAGATTCTACACTTTCATTGGCAAGAACTTTACTGTACCACCAGCATAGGTGTTTTGTGCCTCACCACATTCAGCGACAAAAGTAAAATTAAAGGGCTGGAGCTCCATGTACACTGCCGTCTTTAGCATTTTCCAATATAAGAAGAGCTGGACAGCTCTTATGACATGATCATACGACAGAATAGGCCTGCTTCAGTACCTATCGATAGGGAATTAAATTAGATTCACAACGTGAAGGGCGCTCCAGTGATGACTCCCAGACCATGCATATTGTCGTTCCAGCCCACCTGAGACACCTGCAGCAAACAGATGAGCAATATCTTTGGCACAAAAAAATCATTTTTTTTTCCACAGAAACAAATTTCAAAGTAACAGAAAAGAAATCAAGGAGGAAAAAGCTATAAATCACGGATCCCAGAATAAGAGCTACTGCCCTCGTTAAACGACGATTAGACTCCACACTAAATCCTTAAAAGAAAACAAATGCTTTTGTAGAAACCCCTTTGCAAAATGCTTAAAAATCGTCCCTCTCTGGCTCACAAATATGCCCGTTCCTAACTTATAACACCTTTCCTGAAAGAAACAAATATTTCTGAGCCAGATACCAATTAAATTTGGCTTTGCAATTTTAAGTGAACCAATGCATGGCAAATAATGATAAGAGACTTTCCAAGATTAGTGGAGGTTGAGGGTAGAAGCACATGAATACCTAAACATTTGTATGATTCCCTCCAAACCAGGTTAGAGTGAAAATTACAGAGAAAGTTATACTTAAGAGTTAAATCACTTGAATTCAATTCAGCCCATGTTCTTGCTATAGAAATCATGCACTCGCCCAGTTTTAATAGCAATATACAGCAGAGCTCACCATTTCTTTAAAAACAATAAAAAGGTAAGTGCAAGCATTTTTCTTATGAAAGAACTTGCTATAATTTCCTAAGCTTTCCAACTCCTTAAAAAAAAAGTATTTCATCCAGACTGATTCTTTGACCACAAAGAAAGGAGAATGGATGGTGATGCCATTTGCCGAACTAAACAGCTCCAGAAAAGGACCAGATGGAGGGTGGGAACAGGATAAGGAGGGGAAGGTTGGAATTAACACATTGCAGTGAGATGTGCGGTGATGTGCTAAAGGGATGCTGAGTAGACAGCTGCATCTTGGGCTCAGAGGGCAAATTCAACCTAGAGACATCAATTGGAGACTCATCAGTGAATAGTTAACTGCAGCTATGGTGTGGAAACGCTGCCCAGGATGTGGCCTAGAGTAAGGGAAGGAGGCCCATTAACTGTGTGGCCCGGTGAGCCTGGATGGTCTTCACTGGTGGAAAATGGTGGAGGAGAAAACGGAAGGAAAGGAAATGGAGCAGACGGTCATGGCTCCTCTTTCACAATACAGTTGAAGAGGGAGGAGGAAAGGTTATCACTCTCTTTCTTGTTTTGTTTTGTTTTTTAAAGATTTTATTGGGGAAGGGGAACAGGACTATATTGGGGAACAGTGTGTACTTCCAGGTCTTTTTTTTTTTTTCCAAGTCAAGTTGTTGTCCTTTCAATCTTAGTTGTGGAGGGTGCAGCTCAGCTCAAGGTGCCCTGTTCAATTTTAGTTGCAGGGGGCACTGCCCACCATACCTTGCAGGACTTGAGGAGTTGAAACGGCAACCTTGTGGTTGAGAGCTCACTGGCCCATGTGGGAATCGAACTGGCAGCCTTCAGAGTTAGGAGTATGGAGTTCTAACCGCCTGAGCCACCAGGCCAGCCCCTCTTTCTTGTTTTTTAAAGACCTGTTTTTTATCTTTCTTGTTGTTCAAAGCATGTTTATATGCTGATGGGGGAGACATAAGCACAGAAGTAGAAGTTAAAGATACAGAAGAAAAAAGATGGGATCTGGAGCACAGAAATAGTGGGGAAGAGAGGCAAACCCCCTCCTGTAACAGAGGCAGGACTGGTGTATAAGTCTCAAGGCAATGGCTGAGAGGTTTCTCTAAGAAGCAAGAGGTTTGACCGTATGCAAAGGATGGTGAGGAGGAGGTGACAGCCACAGATTGTCTTGACAACAGTAAACCATTTGTGTGGGCACTGCCCACCTAGAGTCAGAGAGGCAGATTTGGACTACAGAGTGGAATCTTCCTCTCTGCAAAGCTCCCTGGCTCAGAGGAGAACAGCCTGCGACCCTGTCCTTGTCCACCCCCGTTTCCTCCTGGGTCACCTTGCCACGGGAAAAGGACTGCCCCAGCAAGCTGGCACGACACAGCCCCCACATTCTGAGGGGGCCTCCGTCACTCAGCAGCAGCACCTTGAAAGCAACAGGTGGCTTCCAGAGTGGCCAGGAGCAACACTGGAATGACAAACAGGTCTGACTTGCTAAATAAATTTAGTGCAAAAATACAATTTTTTTTTAACTTCAAGGCCATACAGATGGTTCGCCTTATCAAAATAAGCAGCAAAGCAGTTAATTTTTCTAAATAATAGTGGGCCAGAGACAAATGTTCAAGGCATTACAGTTCAGTTCCTTTCACAGCAGAAAAACAGCTCTTCGGTGTCTCAGCCAGCCAGACAATTCACCACCTCAAATGGGTGCTGCCCAGAGATTACCTTTTCAGGATGCTGGGTTTCTATTTTTGTGCCTTGTTAATTAAGTGGGTAAAGAATGAAGTGTCACCTTCCCAATTTACACATATAAAATGTGTGAAGGTACCTGAATGGAGGAGAGAATGAAAAGAGAACTGGACTAGAAGTAGGAGACCTGGGTCCAAGGCTCAACTTTGCTAACATTTTGTGAGACTATGTGTACTTTTGTACACATAGGTCTCAACTTTTTCACCTATAAAATGGGGGCCACTGATCATGTCCACAGCACAAGATAGCTGTGAGAGTAAACTGGGTTGTTAAAATGCCTTGTAGAGATTAAAGACCTATGCAAATACGAGGTGTTAGTAGCATACAGAGGAACTTTCCCTTTTTTTTCCCTTTGGTTATGAAGTAGTGTTACCACCATTTTATGTTTACATGACATGTTGCTTTTGGAGTTTTAAACCTCTTTTAAACCATTAGGATGATTATCCTACTGATATGAGCAGATAAATATATAGCTTTATTTCAGCTTATGGAGAATATGGTGAGATATAAAGAGTTTAACTGATTTTCTTAAAAGTCAAAATACTAATACAAGCTAGATATAAAGTTCAAATCTTCTGTCTTCAATTGGATACTCTCTATGAGAAAACAATAGTGTAATTTCATTAATTAAAAATGTTATTGCCTTTTCAAGCCCACTGAAAAGTATTAAAAATACACAAATAACTATATGTAAATTGTTAATGCCTTAAGAGACTTCCTGAATTCTTCTCTGAATTTTTACCTTTGTCTGGAAAAAAAAAAGTAGGTTATTTTCTTTAGTATCACAGTCACTGCTACCTCATAACTGAACCTTTCAAGACTCTGAGATTACGACTTCAATGGCTTTATCCTGGTAGTGACTAAAACAATCATACCAACCCACCAGCTCACAATGCTGAAAAACAATAAAAATGATTGACGGGGGGAAAACGCACAGGACCTGGGGTTAAGCATTTCAATTGAAACAGTAGGTAAACCAAAGGCAGAGTAAACCAAATTCAAAATATGAAACGAAAACATGATATTCAAATAAAGTGGAGCAGGGAGTATTGAAAATATTTTAAATTATTAATGATCAGAGAGGGGGAAAAATTAAATGTGACCTTTAAAATAAGGTAGAGTTTTTTGTTAGGGTTTTGGGGGCAGGAGAGCAAGTAGTTTAATAGATTTATGAGCAACCTTACAGGAACAGCCCAGATCTTTCTCATGTAAAGAATTGAATCAACAGTAAAATAGCAAAAACTGAATCATTCAGACAAATAGATCCTCCCAAGATTTATGAAGGCTTCACTTATAACATCGGTTATGCAAAAAGTACTCACCCAGGTATCCAAAAGACATAAGAAATCTGGCAGACAAGAATTCCTGTACTTCTTATACCAAAGGAGAAAGCAGAAACCTCTCGATATTTCATATTTCAGTCAAGCAGAGGCACAAACCCTAAATCACAGCCCATAACTCCCCACATCTTGGGTTTGAACCTCTGCAGAGAATCTAGGGAATTCATCCTTCCTGCCCACTGGAGACTCCTTTCTTGTTGGTTTTAAACATGACCCCAATGGTCTGCTTCATTCAGATAAGCAGAAAGCCAAAGGCTAGATTTACAGTCCTCTCTATATACAAAATCGGCCCTCCCATGCATACAGTGCTTGACTGTTCCTCTCACTCCAGATGTTCAGTTCTCACATCCATAAGCCAGGCTAACCTGTCTGCTGTTGTGTGCACAGTGGCTCCATGGTATGTCTTGGGGCCAAGCTTCAACTAACCACTGGAGTTGTGTTATGGAGGGCATCGCCTCGACAGCGAGAGGTGCAGGGCACTTCAGAGCTGACTGTACCTTGCCTTACACCTCTGCTCTCCTCTCCAGCACTTTTAAAGCACAGCTTCCTAATCAGTGTGCCACCGGTGGCTTACAGGCTGGCCACGACACTGATCCCTGCCACCCCCCACCTTCCATCGCTGCCTTCACCATAGCTGGGTGAGGCCTGTAACCACAAGCAAACTCCTCAAACTTGGCTGTACAAGTCTATCGTTTTCTCTCCGTAGCCTGGTGTGGAAAAGGATGCAAGTGCTCTTTTGGAGCATACTTTATGAATCTAATGGCCCCTGATGTTCCTAGGAATGAAGGGCCTAAGAGTTACTAAATTCTATCTGGGGAGAGGAGATTTATCATGCCGTGTTATTTTGGTGACACCTTCTAAGCCATCGGCCTCCTTGTTTTACCTGGTAACTATTTGGTACCTAGTAATGATGAGGGCAGCAGGATAAATGCACCAAGGTCAGGGCTGCCACAGAGAGGAAGCCTCTTATCCACTTCTAAGTAAGGAGCACAGCAGAGTGCCATGTGTCCTATTTCTCTCACTTTGTTTCACTTTCTTGCTTCCAATCCCCTCAGGGGAGCATTCATCAATGGCAGCTATTCTTTGGGACAAAGGGCTTTTTAACTATTTAAAAATATTCTTCAACAATACTTACTTCCCTAACAAAGAAGATGGGTAAGAAGAGCTCTCTAATTATATAGGAAAGAAAACCTCTCTGATTTCTCGCTTGTCAATATCACTGGGTGCTCAATTTTCACAAAAAGATGGTAGACTTTCTCCTCAAAGAATATTAAAGTTCATTTCCACTATGCCTCACATTGACAACAAACAAAACTACCTATTAAAGATATATGTATTAATAAGTGAGCCCCAGTCACGATCAGGAAGGCTTAAGAACACTTTTCTACTGGTGAAGTGTGGGTAACTCCTCCAGCCTCTAGAAACCAGAGTCTCCAAAGACTCAGCCTTCCCACCAGGTCACATCTCTTCCTCAACCCAACCTAGAATAAGTGGACACAAGTTTCTCTGCTGGAAGATTCCCCCCAGGTTAATTTGGAAGAGAAAGGAAAGTGACCTAAAAGAATAAACGTGATTATTGATGATCTGCTAACAGAGCAACCAAGTTGAGAAGGAAAGAATACACACCAAGTAACCACGACTGGGAATAAGAAACACTGATATTTTCATGTTACTGCTTTGTAGGCAATAAAATATTTTTATAGATGCTTTGGGAATGCAGTGGTCATTCCTCCTGACCGCAAGGGTCTGTGTGGCGAGGGGAAAATGGTACGGCATTGAGAAAGTAGACGTTCACCCAAAGGTCATGGCATACCAACCCAGACTGTCAGCGCGCCGTAATGCGGTACCCTGAAACATCACCAGATTGATTCCTCTCAGCACAAATTTCCTGTACAAATGGATACCTGTCTGGCAAATGTCGATTTATAATCTTCCATGAGTAAAGAGCATTTTTGCTACTTGTTGCCACCTGAGCCCAAGTTGAGGTGGTTAAAGGAAATGTGAGGACTCCATTCAGCAAAGTGCAATAACCTCTCTCTAGAAATAATGCTCATGCTTCAGTCAAGTTAGTTCTTTCTAAAAACTATCCCTCCTGGGAAACTTCTTCCTCCTTGATGCAGAATGTCATGGGTACACAGGATGTCTTTTCTCTGTCAGGGCTGGGAAAGAACCAAGAGATGGAGCAGGACGTATCGGCTACCCCGTGATGATTAACCCAGGTAGACAAGATTCCAAATAACCAACCCAGGGCCTATTTGGGAACTGACACAACACATCCTTTACCTGGATCAAAACTACATCCTTGTGGCACCATGATTAGCACACAGGGCATACCATCATTTTCACATATAACATCTGTTTCTCCAGCTGTAATTAAGAATCGGTTCCCCTTTTATCAGTATTTTATATCCCTTCAAAAAAAGGGCAACTCAGCTCCTTGAAGAAAAAGCTCCAGTGAGGCAGGTGAAGGTTTAACCCTACCCCCTGCACCTGATCAGCCACAGGATCACCAACCGCCTGTCACCTGCAGGATTCGGGAGCTGCTTGTTCCCTGATATCTAACAGAGCTGAAGGGGGCAGTCAATGACCCAACATATGAGAAAGGTTTCACAACTGTTCTTAATCCCGACTACACCTTAAAATCTCCCAGGGTACTTTAGGAACCGCCCCTCCTCCCCCACCCACACACACGAAATTCTAATTTAATTGGACTGAAGTCAATCTGAACATTATTATGTTTTCGAATACAGGCAATTCTGGTGTGTCCTAAAATGACCCATTTGAATATTTGGTGTTTTCCCCACCTGAAAGAATATTTAGAGGGGACAAGGTAAGTGCTCAGTAGAGCTAAAACTCTAGGTTGACCACCTAGAATCTTAGGTATATTGCTACTCAATAGTAATTAAATGACTCCACTTTTTGTCTACAGACCTGGATAACTGGTTTCTGTTTGTTGACTGCTCTTGAGGCCGAACAGCGTCATCTAGAAAACTGTCCCACAGAGAACAGGTGCTCCACAAATGAGTCGTTCTCAAAGCTTTGTATGAGCAGCGCACTTTCGAATATTAAACCCTTTGAGTGCACCTGAAGGGATTAAAACACTCACAAGTACACCAAGCAACTCATAAAAACTCCCAGCAATCACAACAGCAGTGTAAGATGACTCCAATGACTGACACAGCCTTCGCTATTGTGTCCACTTCCCACCCGAGCCCAGCTCCGCGTGTCTTCAGTACAGCCCAGGAAACATAGACTTCTTGCTATTCCACGCAGCTGCCCTTCCCTCCACGGGCTTTCCACACCATCACTCAGCTCAGGACTCTATCGGGTCTCACCACACCAGAAGTGCTCCACTGTAGCAAAAAAGATGTTTCACGTGTTTGTGAATGTTTTATTAGTTTGCCTATCTTTGAACTTTGTATAAATGGTATCATATAACACGTATTCTTTTGTGGCGGGTTTCTTTCCCTCAACAGCATGCTTGAGACACTAGAGTGGTACATGTACCAGTCATCTGTTCTTTTTTTTTTTCTTTATAGTATTCCATTGCATGATATGCTATTTTATAATATGGACATTTGGTTGTTTCCAGTTTGGTGCTGTTACACTTAATGCTGCTATAAGCATTCTTGTATATGTATATCTTTTAATATACAAATAGGTGAATAACACCTGTTTGGTACATAACTAGTAAGATAGGATGGTATGAACACAAGGATAGACAAAGAGACTCATGAAACAAACATTCCAGAAACAGACCCATACATATACAGTCACTTCATTTACAACAAATGGCCAGTGCAGTGCAGTGGGGGGAAATGGTATTTTCAAATACATAGTGCTGAGTTAATTCATTGGCTATTTATATGGAAAGAAAATCTTGACCCCTACCTCATACCATATACAAAATAATTTCCAGATAGACTGTAGATCTAAATGTAAAAAGTGAAGGTTGTACAAATTAAATAAATGAATATCTTCATAGTCTTAAGCTAAGAAAAGATTTTTTAAAACAGCACACAAAAATAATAACCATAAAAGAAAATGCTTGATAATTGATACTTGATTATTAATTAACTGAATTTCACTAAAATTAAGGATTGTTATTCATTAAAAGATACCATTTAAGACAGTGAAAAGATAAGTCATATACTAGAAAGTAGGCATATATATACATATACACATAGTCATACGTGTGTGTATATGTATATACATATGAGTCATACATACACATATGTATACAAATACATATGCATCCAGAAAAGGTAAAGAAGTCCTACAATCCATTTAACAGAAATAAAAACCATTTTTTAAATGGGCAAAAGACTTGAACAGGTATCTTACAAAGGAGAATATCCAAATGCCCAATAAAACATATGAAAAGGTGCTCAATATCATTTGTCATCAGGGAAATGCAACCTTAAAGCCACAGTAAGGTACCATTACATAACCATCAAAATGGTCACAATCAAAAAACAATACCTAGTGCCAGTAAGCATTTAGAGCAACTAGAACTCACATTAACCATAACATGGTGGGTGTGTAGATTGGTTTAGCTAGTTAAGTAGAAAAATCACATGACAATATCTCCTAAAGCTGAATATATACATATCCTATGACACAGCAATTCCACTCTAATGTTGTTTTTTATATATAGAAAAACATTTATGGGAATATGCATAGGCCAGAGAAAGACTTGAAAGAGCATACAGATCTTTCAACAAATTATAAAAAATTCCAAAGATAAACACATCCTTAAAACTGATATTATATGAGGAATTCTACTAGTTCTAATATGAAAGCATCTGAATAATTCAATGGTATTAATATTATCTATTAGCATGGATTGATAGAAATAAAAATCTAAGCAACATACTACGTCCTTCAAGAATAAACATCAAACCATACTAAATATCTGAAAAATTACATCTATTATGCCCACAGGATATCAGAGCTTAGAAGGAAGATGGAAAATAAAAGGTAGCAGGAAACCATATGGAGAGAGTCGTATGGCTTGTGATTCTAATGGCAGCTGCAAACGAGGTCACTTATCCCTCTGTGACCACACTAATTGGTCAACAGCAACAGAGGCTTCATCAGCAATGCTTATAAAAAACAGCCTGCCCCTTCCTGGGCATTTTCAATTTAGACAGCAGACACCTGCTACTCATCAGTCTCACAAGACAGGACTTATGTTAACCCACCACTACATTACTTGATTTGCTCTTAATCTTTACTATTTATAAACAAAGTCTTCAGAGTATATGAATGTACAAGTGTAGCATGTGTACACATGTGGCTATCTATAGCAAAAAACAAATTCTCAAATATAGCTGTTTGGAAGACCACATCTTGTTCTATTAATACTCACATACTGCAGTATATTACATAACTATTTTTTCAATTCTGTTATGCTAATATGCAAATAAATGAACTCAACCATAGCTAGGAGCTAAATGTACTAATCAGTATGGCCTCGTGTATCTCTAATTACTAAAAGATTGTACATGATCTCTTTCTGTTCTAAAAAATCCCATGAACCTACATTATTAATCACTTTTAAATCCAGCTGCTTGGTTTCTGGGGTGTTAATGTTAGCGATTTCCAAATCGGTATATTTAGCATACTTTAAGAAGATACCTGAATACTGAGCTCATAGTGATATGTATTAACACATTATAGTTTTATAATTATTTGACAATTCCAAAACAATAATACAGATAGATACTACCAGAAAAAGCTCACCTAAAAACAAATTGTTACTAATGATTACGTGCTTTACTTTTCAGGACCCTAAAAAGTATATTTTGTAACTCAACTTTTTGTTTTAAAAAAAAGAAACAGACACAGAAAATGACCCTCCTCAGAAGTTTTTAAATCCATCAAAGGAATGTGAAGAGGAAAAGAACAAAATTCTGGGTTGTGGACCAGACAGAAATGGTGGACAGGACTACAGCATTGGCTGTTGATTAAGCATCTGTTGGCTTCATTCCAAGATTCAGCCTCAAAAGATCACTTTCCTCATTAAAAATCAACCATCTATTGAAGGGCTGGTAGAAATGCTAAGACCAAGAAGCCAGAATAGGTTGGGCAAGAAGGAAAACAAAGGAAAAAGTCAAAGACACATTTCAGAAGATGAAGTGGGAAGAGGGCAATGGAGCAGCTCAAAGAGGAGGCTTACAAGTCAATCAGACCTGGTCTGAATGCTAGCTTTGCCTTGTACCAGCCCTGTGACCTTGCTTGTAAACTCCCTAACCTTGAGGAGAGGGAATGATAATGTCTCCTTAGAGGTTGTGGTGAGACTTGGTGATATAATGCATACAAAGCATTTCTTAGTAACTCTTCTATACTCAATCCTCGAGTTGCAACCAAAGGTAGAATTTCTATCATGTGACAAAATGTGCTCAGGGATTAACGATTCTACTTCTACAACTCCACCTATTAGTACTCTATATTCCTTACTTATATTCTTTTTGATTAATTCTAAAGCACTCCCAATGAATATCTTTTGACAATCCAATGTTAATGACAACAAAAGTTTAAGTAATTTATTTCCATAAAAAGAAACAAACCAAGCAAAAACTACAGGTATCACTTAAACCAAATACCAGCAAAGAGATTAAATGCTTTAACAAACAGTAAGCTTTCTCACCATGCTTTTTAAACTTTGATAGCAGAACATAAATCAAAAGAAAATTTCATAGGTCTACTCTTATTTCAGGGGCACAAAAGAGACAGATCATTTATATTAACATCTTGCAGAACAATTCTGGAACCAACCAAATTCCAACTTTAAATAAAGGTATTTCCTTCCGTTTGATTGTTTCCAAAATTATGCATGTGAAATAAATTTCTTCTTTGAAGTACACAGCCCACTGAATTTTATATTCCAAACAAAATCAGCTGAAGTCTGACATCATCAAACTCCTATCAAAAGTTATGCCATTCATGTCTACTTATTCATCCATTCACACATCTATACTTAAATACATGCTTTCCACACACATTAAACTAGATGTTTTCATAAACTCAAGGAATAAGAAAAGTTACCTATGTGGCAGAAGGAAACGTGGCTGTATAGAGATACAGTGAGAGTGGTGGTTGGAAGGCAGAGAAAGAAACAATTCATTCTGAGAGGTGGTTAACTGAGGAAGACAGACCTTGAAGGTGACTGAGAGAAGAAAAGCGTTCCAAACTGAGAAATGAGAGGCGTAAAACATAAAGGCTAAGCTTAGGCAAAGAGCAGTCTCACTGGGCTCCCGCACGTAACAAAGAGTTTGTAAAAAGCAGATAAGTACAGCGGCCATATCACTTAACATCCAAAACAGGATGCTTTTGAGAGTGAAAGAAGGCACTATTAATAATTTTGTCAGGACGAAAGGTATAGATCTAAACTGCCCAGGGAAATCAAGACATATACGTGTTTAGTTTAATAAAATCCTCTGACCATTTAGCTGCGGCTATTTAGATATGTGCATAGTTGTACTGAGGCTTCAGATTTAAAATGGCATGAAAACAAATAATTCTTGAAAGCATCTTTAGAATATGTTTCGAGAAATTTCTCTGGGTATATTCTGCATGTTTCAAAAGACAAAACATCCAAAATGGGCATGGTAATGTTAGTGACCTCCAACTCAAATGGAGTTAAATGAGTTTGCTCATCTCAGAATAAACTCTAAATAAGAGAAACTAAAAATCAGAAAAACAAACATACTAGGTACTGCTTACTGAGTGTTTATTACGTGCATATACTGCTCTGAATATTCACACACATCATCTCATTTAATCATCACGACAACACTATAGGGGGGATTTTTATTCTCTCCATTTTAGAGACGGGGTAACTAGACACACAGACTTAAAAATCTTGCCCAAGGTCACACAGAAAGGAAGAAAGGGAGCCAGAATCTGATCCAAGCACTGAATTCCACACCCTCTGTTTTTCTCACCAGCATTCTGCCTCCTCAATAATCCAGACATTCAACATGTGGCTTGAGAGCAACAGAAGACCCCAGGGTATAGCCCAGCTGAGATTATTAGCTAGAATACGTTTTGTCTAATTACCCTGCCTAATGACCACTAGTGGCCAGCAGGGCCTAGCCACCTGCCCTCCTCTGCTACTGGAAATAGGTGCCAAGTGTCCTGCCAGCGGGCTAGACCATTCGTATAATTGTCTCTAAAGCTCAATGTAATTAATTATATACTTTGAGCAACCTAAAGCTATGGAATTATTCTGACACAAGGAAAACAGGTACTACTGAGACGTCCTGGGGCCGACTTTGAGTTTGAGTCACTACTAAGGGGACACTTATGCCAAGTACAACCCTCTCGATTCACCACTATTGTCAGTAGAAAAAATCTGGTCAGGCAGCTTGCAAACACAGTTTCACTTGTTAAAATATCTGAATATCCCCTACACTACAGAATCCTAATATAAAATAAAAAGGTAGCTAATATAATCCAGAGGTCGGATAGATAAGTAATGACAGCCAAAACTTAGTATTAAAAAAGGAACTATTCTTGGACATGAATGTAGAAAATAAAGTCTGAAGAGAAAATATGAATGTTCATACATCATTTACATCTACATTTAGGCTGTAAATAACATTGCCTGAATTTGCTGAATACTGAGGCATGGGTAACGTAAGCATTTAAAAAAAAAAAAAGAAGAAAAAGAACAGTCTAATTTAGACCCCTTACAGAGCACACAGAACTATAAAAGGAACTTAAGCGGTTCTGGGAGAGAGCATTCTAAGAAATAACTTGAGTGGCTGAGATCAGCAATGAAAAAATGAACAATTTCCTATCAGTTGTCTATTTGGATCTAGTGTAAAACAACCCAAGTCAAACATAACTGTTAGGAGGAGACACTGCAAAACTGGGAAGAGAAAAAGCAAAAGGGGGCAAGCAGTTTTTAAGGTATAAAAATGAATACCCTCTGATGACTTTTGAAAACTGAACGCTGGATTGTGATAAAAGCTCTCTGAGTGGGCTGAGACAAAGTCCCATGCCCTGGCCTTTCCACAGTTATCTGTGTGGCCTAAAATGCATTAGTACAAAGTGAAGTGGAGAATTGCTGAGTGGCCATTAGATTTCTCTGGCCCAAATGATCCAGGCTGCCTATCTTCCAGACAAATTCACTTTGTTATCCAGTCACTATCTGTTTACTATTTATGATATGCCAGAAGTTTTCTGGGCATGGAGTTTTCGTTTCCCAACCATTTAAGAAAAAAAAAAAGTCTAAAGTCAAAACACAGATATTATATTTAAGATCCAATTCAAAATACAGTTACTGAGCGCTTGTTATTGGTGCAGAACTGATAAATACAGCTCAGCTTTTGTCTGCAAGGAGTCTAGTTTATTTACACCATGGGTCAGTACAATATTCATATGTACATTTTTATTATTTTGTACAAATATGTATAACAAATGCAAAAATTCTGCTTATTCCCCAACTTGGGGTGCTTAGCATCAAGACATGAAGACATACGTTGGCATAAAGGTAATAAAAGTATTTCTCCTACACAGAGTACTATGATAATGCCAATAACGATGTTAAGAAAAATAAGGGTTGCCACCTTGGGCAAGGTCAAACCATTGGCCCCCATGAAGCTAGAGGCTCTGGTCAAGCAGCCACAACAGGTGACTAAACAGCTGCCTGGTGATATTATCTGTCAACGTCTTCTGCCAGAAGAAATAGAGATTCTTTTTCCCCCTCCAATGTCCCCTACGTTTAAAGGGGAAAATCACATTCGATGTTCCAAATTACCAAGGCTACCTTAATTATACAGACAATTTAAAATTGCCAGTATAATTTGGGTGCAACAGAGTGCAGCCATACCCAAGTGGGGTACAACCACCAGCTCCAAGACCTTGAGCAAGGGGTTAAGCTCTCTGAACTCTAATTTTCTTCAGGCTATGTGTTTGGTAAAGGACCAAGTCAGAGAATTATGTTAAGCACTTTTCATGTGTTTTGCATATAGTAAGTGTTTAATAAATGGTGCTTGCTGTTGTTACTTTTAACTACCAAAATAAAGCAATGGCTATATTTTCTAGTCATTAAAAAAAAGTGCCTAGGATCAAAGGTTGCCGTGGTCTGGGGATGGGAGGAAGGAAAGACTACGAAAGGCCTGGGGTCATTTTTTGAGATGATGAAACTGTTCTGTATCTTGATTGTGGTGGTGGTTACATGACTGTGTGTGTTTGTCAAATCTCATAGAACTGGACACAAACAAGAGTGAATTTTTCTTTATTCAAATTATACCACATTTTTAAAAGCACCAACTAAAATATTCAATTAGTTTGGATTAAAATAAACCATCCAAATATACAGACATTTTAACTTCATTTATTTACAAAATTAAAAAGAAACCTAAGGCCTAAAAATGCTACTTCATTTTGTCAGCCAAACTCTTGAATTAATGGATTGCACTATTTGTAAAAAATGGATGCCATCTAAACTAACCAAATTAACTGGTTCAAAATAAAGCGTGCATTGTATTGAATGATGTGATGAAATGAAATATGGAAAGAGAAAATGAAAGTGATGTTTTCGTTTACTAGATTACTCAAAATGACAAACATAATAGCTCCTTCCTTAAAAATCTAGTAACGGGCCTTGATAAATAATCTAAAAAGTGTAGCATCAATTAAGGAAAAGTAGAAAAATCTGGTGATGATTTATTTGTCTTCTCAAGGTATTTGTAAAAGGTTCTACAAGGCTGCTTACTCTCAATTTGCATCCACAGTCTTACCATAACCAAGGAGCTCTTTTAGTATAGATCTACTTTGGCAGAAATGCAGTTTTACAATTTCTTACTTAACACCATATTTACAAAACAGATGGAGTTCAAAAGAAATTATTTTAAATGAGGAATAGAATTCTGGTCAGCTCACTGTATATTTGTGCATATGTCCAGCACCTCTGCAGTAGTTCCCTTTCTTTGCCCACTGTTGATTACATTTAGGCTGTTATTCCTCACACAGATTTGGGGATCCCCATCTGAGAGGGATGTCAAGGCTGTAATGAAGATGGAAGCTAAGAAACAGGCATAGCTCACAAGCCCAACATTTCAGCTAATGCAACCCCGTAAATTCTGGCCTCTGTTCCTTCACTAGCATTTACTCCCCACCACTCCCTCGGGTCCCCAGTTATCACCTGGCTTACTAACCTACTCCTGCCTCTACTATTAAAAAAAGAGCACAAGGAAATTAAGGAATGATGTCACTATTGTTTTTTTCATATGGGCTTTTGCTGAGCTTTTTATTTTTTTTTAACAAGAGAAATATAATTTCTGACATTCATGTGACAAAAATGTCTGTGCACTCTTCATTGCTATATGACATTTGATGTTAAAGATCTCTTTATTCTACCAAGATATTGTTTTGATGCTGTTATGTCTTTAGAAAATACCACACTAAATTTCTAAAATCTTCATTCTTCGAGGCACCAATTCAAGGAGAAACATACCAACTAGTTTCCTACCTAATTGTAGCATGTCCCTTTCCTATAATCCAGGCTTGATCAACTTTCAACACTATTTCCATACTTTTAAAGGATATTTAAGAAAATGAAACTTGAAAACAGAGGTCAAGAAAAAGCCGTCAGTCAACTCATCTTAGGAGGTAAAAGACAAAGAACAAGATATAAGACTGGTAAATCCAAAACCACTCATTTTAGAAATTAACGGAATTTAACAGAGAAAATGAACGTCCTTATCATTCCTCCATTTATTCAAGAAGCAATCTGTTGAGGTCCTACTATGTTCCTGGCAATGTGTATCTAGAAATACAATTGTGAATAAGAAGCCAACTGCCTTCATTAACAAGAAAAAAACTGACAAATCTTTGAAAGTTTAAAAATTCAAAAACCAGTGAGTTCCGAATAATCATTTCCCCATGTTCTTCTATAGTATTCAAAGAAGAAATGATATCTTATCAACAAGTTCTCAATTCCACATATCAGAAATACTGGAAAACCATCCTTCTTCCTAATCTCCCATGAATGTAAAATTAAAACAGATGCTGTTATAATTAAGTTATATTGTGAATCCCACTATGCACAACAATAAAGTTAGAATTTTTTTTTTAAATGGAAAAACAAGCCCCTCCAGAAAACTGAAGGAGAGGAGTTAAAATTAGGTAGGCTGGAATCTTCTCTGAAATTTTCACCTCAAATTCCATTAAGAGCAAAGTCACCACAAATCTCTAGTCATCAAAAAAAACAAAAAAAAACAACAAAAAAAACAGATATAACACATAACTCAATAGTATTATCACACACAGTTGAAAGCAATTTACATGGAAACAAGCTACAGAGTAAAAGAAAATGTGAGTCACTAAAAGCTAGGTATGCAGCAGAAATATACTTTTCTTTCCTTAAACTCTAAATGCCTGCTGCACGTAGTTAACACACTTGAGCTTCAATTGTGCCTTTGCCCAGACATAAACTGTGCAAACAAATGACAGAGCAAAAAGCAGTTTCACAACTGCCTGTTACATAGATTAGCAAGGTGGTATATTTCACTAGATGACTGCATGATAACACTATCAGATACACTGTACTTAGAAGATTTCTGTAGGTCCAATTAAATTTCAAATACCACCAGTGCTAACTCTTTTCACTGTGGCCCATTCTGACCTCTCCCCCACTGCTTATCAGCCACAGTAAGGGTGGGTACGGCCCTGTCAATATGCTTTGCTCCTCACTGTCCTGGTAACCCCTTGATTTTCAGAAAGCAACATTTTCATATTTGCTCCAAACTTGAGCAGAATGAGCTGGTCTTGCCTAAGGCTCTGCTCTTCTTAGCTCATCAACTATTCTTTTTTCACTTCATGTCATGAGAAATATTTTTTACACTGCAGACCAAAATGTAATACTAGAATGAAACCACCACAAACTCAGGCGTTCCTAACATTACTTTTTGAGTTTAGAATGCACAAAACAATTGCTGACTTTCTTCTGCTGAATAACAGAATGCAAAAGACATCAAAACCAAGCAAACTGCCCAAAAGAACTTCCACAGAACTGGAGGCCTGCCTACTGCAGCAAGAAAAAGATTAAATTGTGCAGAATTGTAATCTCTCAGCGCGTTTGAGCCTAAGAAAGAGGAAATCTGCATTTATGTTCAGAACCCTACTCTATTTCTCTGTGTGATTAAATGACCAGAGACTTTGCAGCCTCGAAGTATAACCATTTGCAAAGGATAACTATGTACAGATCAGAAGAAACCTATTAAATAATCTCCGTTCAAGACCTGGGATTTTTCAGAAAATGTTTTCACATAATCACTGTCTCTTACATACAATAGAAACCTTACCAGGGAGTCTGTTACCAGCCTAGGCTACCACAGAAGAACATGCCCTGCCCATCCAGGTACAGACCATAATTCCAGACCAATCCCGGGAGAGGTGACAGCCCCAAGTTCAACTGGGAATGTCTGAGCACAGCTCCCCCTGCACACTAAGGATCACCTCTCCAATCTTTCCAAATGCCATTTGCATCCAATCCCGGCTCAACCTCCCTAAACACCCGTGCACCAGTAGTTCTCGTTAGCAGTGGGCTCCTCTTACAACCCCCTCCTTCCACCACCACTCCCCTCCTGGGGAAACAGACCCCAAGGACGGTTGTGGGTGTGCGATGAATCCCCTTCTCCCACCTACCTTGATGATGCTGCTCCGGCGGGGCAGGCCGCCGGAATTGCTCTCCCGGGGGAGGGGACAGGCGGCCGGACTGGGGGTCGAAGCGAGCGCCGCGCCGCGAGGTTCCTTGGCCGGGCTGGCCCGGGCTTCCTCCCCGGACACGCCGAGGCTGCAGTCTCCGTTGGAAACCCCGCCGCTGTCACAGCGCGCCTGCCCGTGTCCGATGCGACCTCCCCCGCCGCCACCGCCGCCGCCTTCCCCCGCTCCGGCTTTCAGGGCGCCCTTGGCGCCGAGGACCGGGCCCGGGGAGGTGGGCAGGGCCCCGCCGGCGGCGCCCCCCCGGCTGCACTCCGCCATGGGCGCCCCGCGACCCGCCAGCACAAAGCCGCGTCCCCGCGTCCCCGCGTCCCCGCCGCCGCCTCGGGCCGCCGTGCGCGGCCCCTCCTCCTCGCCTCCTCCCGCCGCCGCCGCCGCCGCCTCGGCCGCTTCTTCCGCTTTTTTTTTCTTTTTTTCTTTCTTTTCTTTTCTTTTTTTTTTTTTTTTTAATTTAGATGTGATGTTTGTTTCGAGCTCGCCTCGCACACAGTTAAAGTCTTGGCGGCAGAATTATCGGGAGATTTCTGCAGGGAAGAGGAGAGAGAGACATAAGTCAGCTCCGGTGGCGGTGGAGCCCGGGCTCCCGGCACCTGGGGAAGGAAAACACGCCCCGGCACACGCGCTGCGGCGGGCGCCAAAAATAACCCGCGCGGGCTGGGCGCCCACCCCGGGGCCACCAGGCGCCCACTTCAGGGGCTCCAGGCACCCATCCCAAGGTAACGGGGCGCCCAACTCTGGGGCTCGGGGCTCCCTCTCCGGGGGCTCAGGTCACCCACCCCAGGGGTCGGAACACCCATCACGCAGGAACTGGACGCCCCGCCCCGGAGCCGGGGTGCCCACCTTAGACTCCCAGCGAGGGGAAGCCGCAGGCGCCCCTACGCTCTCTCGCCACGCGGAGGCGCCACCCGAGGGTCTCGTGGCCCCAGGCGGACGGGAAGCGTCACGGGTCTCCCCGGACCCCAACTCCCCAGAGGTCCTCGCTTGCCGGCCGTGGCGCGTCCCCCCAGGGTCCCGCTGAGGCCTGAGATGCCAAGAGGAAGCGCACGGCGGGCAGGGACGGCCCAGCCGTGACAGTTGCTGTGCGGCCGGGGGGTAGCCCAGACCCACCCACTCCAGCCCGCGGCCGTCTTCTCCCGAGCTCGGCGCTGCCCCCTACAGGCCACCGGGACCCTCCCCCGCCGCTCCTGACCCACCGCGAGCCGCCCGGGCTCCGGCTCGAGGTCGCCGCCGTCGCGGTGGGGCCAGGTCATCCGGCCGCGGGAACCTCGCAGCCGAGCGGACGGCGACGGGAGGCGGCTGCAGTCCCGGATACCCCCGCCCCACTAGAGCTGCGGCAACTGCCAATCACCCGCCTGGCGCCCCGAGGGGCAAGGACCGCGCAGGCCGCGGGGCCCGGAGCGGAGGTCCTGGGGCTCCGGGGGCTGGACGGCTGTGCCTCCTTCTAACCCCAGCCCCGCGCGCGGGACTCGTTCCCCTCCCACCCAGCTCGGGGAAAGGCCATCCGGACATTCCCCTCTGGGCTTCCCCAGTGGGTCAGACCCCATTTCACGTACAGAAACCAATTTCCTTCTCTTGGGCTCCTGAACTGTGAATTGATTCAACTGGTTTCAAGGATGCCAGGGCGAGGGGGTGGGCGGACGGTGGGCGGACGGCGAGAAGTGAGGAGCAGAGGACCTCGACAGAGCCTGTTCTGCACCCTTCGAGTCTCCCTACAGGGATTTATCACTGTCGTCCCTCCCTTCTAGTGTCCTTCCTGATCCCGCTGCCAGAGATGCCGACTAGTCCAGCCCTCTCTCTAAGGGCCCCGCCCGAGGTCAGGCTCATCTTTGGGGGGCAGGATATCCCACTTAGATCACCATAGCCAGTCCCTCCTCTTTCTGGTCGTCCACTGTTATCTCCAGCCCCAACTCTTCAGGTAGAGTGGCCCCAAAATTAACCCTGATCATGTCGTTCCCCGGAGCAATTAACTCCCCAGGAACTCCATCCCTCGAGCTAGACAGGGCCCAGACTCACAGCGTGGTACCCGAGGCCCCATCCAGCCTGACCCCACCCCTTCTCCATCCCCCGGCTCCCTGGCTCCAGCCTCCAGCCCTTCTCTAGCCCCCAGCAGCTCTTCAACCAGGGTGTTTCCTTTTCTGGGAATGCGCTTCCCGCAGGGCACGAAGGAGAAACTGATAGTCCGCTGGGGGGGCGGGGAGGGCGGGGGGGGGGGGGCGGTGAACTTAAAGACCTTGCTTTCATTAACATGATGTTGTAGCAAATACCAAGTAGCCTCTGAGGAAATGGGCCTTACATACATATACATACCCTCCCTTGTCTCTGAAGCAACTTCAAATACCTTGATGTTATTCTTGGGGTGTTTTAATTCTTCTGATCTGGATTCATGTTTTTTTAATTTGTTTTTGTTTTTGTTTTTCCCATCAGACAGGCTTTTATCCATCTCTGGCCAACCTGGGCCTACACTCTCACAGACATATTTTCACATCAAGGGACAACAATGTTTTAATATTTGATTCAGTCCCATCCCTTTTCTTTCTTTTCCCCTAGTTTTGGTTCAAAAAAAATTTTTTTTTTGTCTTGTGATAGTTTTTGCAGAAAAAATATATTAAAATAATTTAAATCAGGTTCTTAATTTACCTTATCAAATTTGCAGTCATAGTATCCTGTGAGTATGCTGTGGGGGAGGAAAGGATGCTGGGCCTTTATTCCTAAAGTTCTTTATCTTTGGTAGTTTGAATAAATGGCTGGAGGTATCTCTGACCTTTCCTGCATTTACCAATCACTAGTAAAATGCTATGAGAGTCATGTAAACTGCAACTCATTACATGAGTTCCCCAGTTGAGTTAGGACATATAGAGAGATTTAAACCTCAAGGATGCTTTTTGTAAAACCACCATCTATTCACCTAATGTTCTCCCAAATGAGCACCCATCCATCTCACTCTGGACTCCCAACAGGTCAAACCAGGGATACTTCGTTGAAATAGACTTGGCATTTAAATTAAAACATTTCCCAAAGTATCTTGGCAGACCTGAAACTAATGATGCCAGAAGTCCAAGGCCTGTGCCAGGTTCCTTTTTATCCCCATAAGAGCTTGTCTCCCACAAGTCGCTGGTCACACGCCTGCTGATGTTACATAGCTGTACTTCATCACACAAACAGCTAGACTGTAGGTACCATTTCTCCTCTACGATGATGGGAAGAAGCATCTTCCTCTGACATGTGCAATTCTTGGCTCCCAGCAGGCTTTTTTAATAGCTAAACTCAGATTTTTTTCATCACCAACAACATAGTATGCAATTGTTTCTCTTCCTTCCTGCTTGTCTCTCTGCAGTTACTAAGTGATTGCTTTCCATTTTTCCTATTCCGTGAGCAATGTTATTGAAGAAATTGTAAATATTTTGCCAAAACTCTTGCTGAAGTGTTTTCATGGCATTGTAAAATTCATAGAAGTTAGAGTTAGAAAAAGAGCCAAAATATCATAGTCATTCCTCAGCAAATACTATCTAATGGTTCCTTCAGACTGATTTTCAGAGCAGGGCAGTAAGAGCATAGGCAAGACATTAATAAAATGCTCATTCTGGATAACTCCATGGTGCTTTTGCCAATTTACTATGTCTGTATACTAATGGTTAGAGTCTGACGAAGAATTTGTTTGTAATGTTTAAAGTCAATAGATACTTTTAAAATCTGAATATCTCATCATGCCAGCAATACATATAGTCTATCGCTTTTAAGTTTTTTTCATATTTCAGTCCATCTCAGCTTTTACTCATTGTTATGACCCTTCACCAAATTGTCTTCTATTTGTTTTTATTTTTAATTTGATGTCTAGAAAATGAGCTATTCAGGCTCCCTTGTCCATAATAACCTTCCTTCGCCATCCCAGAATAACACTGATGCTGTTTACTGACTTCTTGCCATCATTTATACCCTTGTAGGTTATGAATTCATATCTAGTTTCCAGTTCGCAGGCTCTAACATTATGACTCTAAATTCTTCTGACTCACTGAATATTTGGCCTTCAGGTTATTTTTTTCTCTGGATGTATTATGACAATTTTCTTTCCCAAATCTCAAACTCATTTTATTTCGTATATCTTTCTAAAGATGAAATTGAACCTCTGAACTTTCACATTTGACTGCTCCCCGTATGCTTAATGTGAGAGTTTACTAGAGCAGAAAGTAGAAGACCAAAGTGCTTTAGGAAATAGCAGATTGTATCAATGTACTGGGCACAAGGGCTACCCATTTGTTTCCTAACTTAATCCAAGATGTTGATTTTAATCTATTATGCTCCTAAGGCTTGGATTATGTTTATTTTATCATGATTCTTGACAAGAAATAGGTAGCAATTACCTTTCTTCCTAGGCACCAATGAGACAAGTTAGACCTGTCAAAAGCTTCATTTGCATATTCTTCCTCTCCTCTGACACTAAAGATTCTTCATCCATTTCCCTTGAAGCCATCTTCTCCAAGTGTATATGGCTGCCAAGAAGTTAGGCACTCAGGGAATTACAGCAACACTTTCCAGCCAATGAGGAAACACTGAATTTATTAAATTGTTCTCAGGTAGCACTTTGAGGGAATCTATTAATTACTAGGGATTCAATAGGATTATACTATCAAAAGTAACAAAATGATTTGCTCTAAAAATTACTATGGCTTATCATACTACTTTTGTAAATTATCATGTATTTGATCGTATCTCTACTATTATTTTATTACAGGAGTCATTGCATACTCAGATGCCTGTAGGAGCCAGGTAAACCATGCAATAAATGGGGGTGACTGGTTAGCTCAGTTGGTTAGAGTGCAGTGCTCTTAACAAGGTTGCCGGTTCAGTCCCCACATGGGCCACTGTGAGCTGCACCCTCCACAAGTAGATTGAAACAACTACTTGACTTGGAGCTTATGGGTCCTAGAAAAACACACCTAAATAAATAAAAGTTTAAAAACAAACAAACAAAGAACAATGCAATAAGTAAAGCCGAAAGGATTTGTTTCATAAGAGCTTCATAATTTATAGTTTTTTAACAGTGATATATTTGCATATTATATGCAGAGGAATAGTCTTCCTGATTCATCTTTGGTTTTCCAAGTTTGAAAGAGCTTTGGATATAAGAAATATTTCGCTTTCCTCTTAACTCTAATAAAGACAATATGAACATAATAATAGCAACTGACACTCAGCCCTGTATGGGGCAGCAATATGCACTACTAGGGATTAGATAACCTAGTAAGGAATTTTACTGGTGCCATGAGAGAATCCTGGTCCATTGCTGCCAGGATGATCTTATTTGTCCAGAGAATTAAAAAATCTGGAATATAAAACATGCTGGTATGTTACTTCATTCTCTTAATAGAAGGACAACCACAAAGTGAGTTTTCCACGTATTGTTCTTTATAAGGTCTACAGAGAAGCCTATTTTTTTCCTCCCTTACCTCTTAACTGCATGCTAAGCAAAGCATAACAAATACTATCCCAAATTTTACATTTGTTTGGGTCTCATCAATCTGATTCTCAAGGGCAGATTTATTTTAATGACTTTAAGTCCAAGTCCAATGACGATATCATTTTACACATCCCAATGTGGGAGCTATGGCTCCCAACTGACTTCCCTTCATCTACCTACACCCACTTTCCAACCCCAGAACTATTTCATTTCTAACATCTAAAACACAGAAATCCATCATCTAGCCAAAAACTCTGCCCTTTCATCATTCCCATTCCCTTATTTCCCCAAACCCACCTGCCAGCCTTAGTAAGACCTGTACTTTTCTTCACTCCATCCCATTTTCCCAATCCATCAGCACTCCTGTCTATACCATTTCACCTACCCAGCCGGGGCCTCATGATCAAAACTTCCCACCACATCCTCACCAGCATCCTAGACCCTTCATATCATTGTCCTTTGGTTGTGCCCACCTTGCCAATCTATCGTCTCACATAATTCCAACCATAACTTCTCCATACCTGCCCCCAGGCTGCTACTCTGCTAGAGCAAAACCTCATATGGCCTTATTTCCTGGACAAGCGAGTGATTTCCGTACTCAGCGGGCCTTTGGTGCTCTCAGGCAGTATTTTATCCTTTGCTAATTGGCTCCAATTTCCATTCTCCAAACTAGTCTTCTCCAAATCCCAACTGACCCGCCGTCCCTCCATCTCAGCAGTAGTCCCAGGACCCTACTTCACACAGACAATAAAATGCATCAAGAAATAAACCACTTTCACTTTTCCTATATTCCATTGATCCTCACCTCACCCACCACCCCTACGGTCGTAAGCCAATCCAAAATCAGAAACCACCTATAAATGTCTTGTCTGATTATTGGACTCCTGTTCTGATGTGATTGTTCTTTCTTTTGGGACCACAGGGTTTGAACCCTCCTTTGGGTAGAAGGTAGAGTGGAGTCTTCCCTGAAGGAGTGGCCAATCTCAGTGTCAATCATACAAAAACAAGAATTAAGGGTTTGGAAGGCAGTCTTAGGCCAAAGAGTGAGGAAATGCTTTCCTCCTTCTGGGCCACCTTCCCTTGGGTCTTCATGGGTGCTCCAGGGCAGTGAGGAGGAGACTAGGGACTCAAGGAACCAGGAAGGGAAGGAGCTGCCTTCCTCAGAAACCCCTTAAGAATGTGCCTGTACCCTGTAAGGATAAGGACGTTGTGTGGCCAGTTTAAAGTTGCTCTTTGTGGTGTATTTCACCCCCTTCTCACCTGTACCATCATGGGTAAGGGGATGGATGGTCTATGAAAGAAAAGGATCCTCTTTCCCCAACCCCACAGCCAGTGTGATGGCTGCAGCAGCTATTATGAGATTCTGGGGGGAAGTAAATCCCTGAGGTGGAGAGGCAGGTGGTGCCACAGGGAGTTTCTCTGTCCTTTGCAAACCTGGCAGAACTGGGGTGGTTCTTCAACCTCTCCTGACTTGCTTGGCCTCATCTATGCATCTATTTCTCTCTCTATTAGCTACTTTCCTTCCACATGTACATATATTCTAGATATGCCTTCCTACATAATTTTTCAGTTACCAGCCTATTGTAACTGGTTTCCTTCCTCTTCTACTGAAACTGCCCTCCCAAAGGTCATGGTTGACATCATAATTAACAAAACCAATGGCTACCTTTTAATCTTTATCTTTCTTGACCTTTGTGGAATATTTGACGGCGCTAACTCTCCTTGTATCATTTCAACTCTTTCCCTGCAGAGATTCTTGGCCTGATTGTGCCACAGAAATCTCTAACTAACATGCCTTAGGTTTAATTCACCTAGATGCATGTATTCCATACATCTATTCTCCTGTACTCCATATTTCTTTTAGTGGTGCTCAACTCACAAAGTAGCCTTACTGGAGAATTTGGCGTCAGCTTTAATTCCCTGTACCCCTTATTCCAGTTAGCTATTAAGGCATAGTTAATTGTGTAAATCAACCCAGAGATGTCTCTCAAACCCATTCTCACCAGAATTGCCTTCTTTACTGTCTCATCCCACTTGGCTTGGACTGTGGCAGTTCCCACCCAATCCTGCCTGACTCTAGTCCTTCCCTGCTTCAATCTATTTCTCAAACCACCAACAGATGTCCTGGAGGCAGGGGGCTCATTTCTCAACTTAAAAGTCTCCAACAGTTCTACGTCAAGACAAAATCCATTCTCCTTAGCAGACACACATGGCCCATTATAATCTGGCCCCCAGCATCACTCCTACCGAGACACCCTTCGGCATTGTCTCATACCCAGAAGTGCTAGTCACACTGACCTGCTTCCCTGAAAAAGGTTGTGCATTCTCACCCTCTGTGTGCTTGCTCATGGTGTTTCCTAGGTTTAGAATTCCAGTTCCCCTTTCTCCATTGGAAGAACTTACGGACATCATTCAAGAAAGCACAAATGTTTCCTCCTTTGATAAGATGTCCCTGCCTCCAGAAGACAATGACTTGCTCCTAGGCTCTTAAAGCACTTAGTTCATATCTCTACAACAGCCCTCAGGATACTATATTGTAATTATTTATTTATGGATCTTTTCCTCACATGAGTTTGAGCTCAAGAGAGTACAACTTACAAGTCTTTTCTCCGTAATAAATAAGCTTATCAGAGTTTGACACTACAGAGGATTCACCTTCAAACTCTGAACTGACATAATAGATCCTCAATAAATGTTTAAATTTTAATTAATAAGCTTTTCCAAAAATCAATCTTTGTCCCAATAAATTTATAAAATCTAATTTCATTAGGCCGCTTTCTTTGCAGTGCTGAATATTTTTTTAATTCTGTGCCTCCAATTTTTCTTTATATCTTTCCTGATTAAGTGATACAGATAAAGTCACTCTTGTAGCTAGTATCTGTTAAGTATACATGTACTGGGTCAAAAGACTGTATTTGATGCCATGGGGGAGGTGAATGGGAGTTTGGGGTAGGAGGGAGGTTTATTTTCCATTGTGCATGCATCACTGTTCCAATTTAAAAAGTAATTAAAAATAATAAAGGAGCAACCCCAGCCCTGCCATGGATCAGTAAACATCCTGACCTAGCTCTGAGAGGTAGGACATGGCAAAACCTGACCAGACCAAAAACATTGCCCCTCCAGCTTGGCACGCTGCCCACTCCTTTCTTAATTGCTTAGAAATTCCCACAATTAGCAATACACAACACAAGAGGACAGCATCTCCAGAAGGTTGCTGTTAAGATGTACAAATTAACTGGAAAAAGGAAGCTTCCCTAGACAGCTCGCACTCACGTACATTAGCAAAAAATTAGCCAAATATCACTTTGTCCTTTTTGACAGAGACATATGGAGGCCACACGAGGGAGAAGACAGGTTAATCTCATTACTGAGCAAGTGGAAGACAAGGCTCAGCCACCGACCCGTTCCCCACACCCCAAAAATGTGCGCAGTATGCATGGATCGGGGAGGGACAAGTGAAGAGAGATTGAGAGCCGCATATTGTCGTTTAATAATTTGGCTCTTTGTCTGCTCCGGTGCAGAGTAACACCTACCAGGGGACTTAGGAAGGGAGTGAGTGAACCTAGGCCTTGAAGAGGAGGTGGAGCTGGCTTGCTGAATGGGACAGAAGGCCATTCTGGGGAAGCCAGCGAGCACAAACTAAGACACATCCAAGTTCCTCTCCTCGTCCCTAGTTCCTGTGCAAACACTTCTTGCGTTATTAAACTTAGTTAGACATGATGTGGAGGAAGCCTGAAATGATCTTTTAAAATCATATGATCATATAAATAGGGGACCTTGTGTTGAATAGGGACTAGCTGAAGAACAAGAGGAAGTGGATAAACTGCGGTCACAGGAATTTTACATTCCACAGAAAGGAAATTTTCCTTCTGCTGCCATCAGGCACTGGTATGCATTACCCAAGGGGCCTTGGAATTTCCTTTCAACAAGAACCTTAAGAACAGGATAGGCAATTATCTACCAGGATGGTCTGGGTAGCTCTAGCCTGAAGGCAAAGTTCATCATGAAAGACTCCTTTGACCTGCTGGTTCTGGGGGTTTAAGCACAGATTTTTAAGAACTTTTTAAAAGTCAAATCAGATGTTGGGATTCTTTTTGTTTTCCAGTTCTTGGTAGTCTTTTTTATTTAGTGGAATTACCCTTTGGCGTGATATAATGAAATGTTTCAGCCCTCTTCCAATCACACGTATTTCTCACTGGAGTGTTCAATTCCCTATCATTTGCTGTCTTGAATACCTTTTTAATCATATATTCCCATACTCTGAGTTCAAGTGTTTTTCATAATTGTTTCTCACTTTTCTTACCTTTTAAATTAGATTCTCTGGTTTCCCTGTCTCACTGAGCCAAAGATCCCAGGATAGTCTTTCCATTGGGTAGATTCTCCACTTGGTAAATTATAAAATGGCCCTTTCCTAACATGGTAACTTCTTTGATGCTAAGGACTTGCTGTGTTTGTAACACAGTTAGGACCGACAAAAGTGTCTAGTAGAGTACAATGTTAATGTGATTAGAGTACGTGGAGTAATTTTAAATCACCCTCAATCTCCAGTTCTGATAATGGGCACCTTGAGTTTTTAACTTTATGTTATATCCAAATTAAAAAAATGTATCACCATATCCTGCATCAAACTCAGCCTACTTACCCTCCCTGAACACTTTGCACATTAAACCATCTCTATGTTTTTTATCCATCTGTCTCCCCATAAAGACTGTATTAGTCTACACTGATCTTTCAGCCATAAAAATGATCCCAACCATCTCTGCTCTGTCTCTCTTCCTTTTATACACACAGCTTAAATCTTAAGTCTTCCATAAGCCTTTTCTCTGCAGTGGTGTGTAAACACTTCACTCCAACAGTCTACTATTCTCACTCTTACTTGAAGGGATATTTAAACCTTCTGTCTAATTTGGGATTTTAGGAAGCAGCTTGGCTATGTGACTCAGCCCCCAGACCTGAGATGCTTCCGCTGGGAGCACAAATGAGAACCCTTGCCATTTGGTCACTGCTTGACAGAAGACAAATTTCATTTTCCTCCTAGTCACACAGGGATAAAAACACTGACCTGCACGTTGACCTGCCTCCTGGGAAGGAGGCAGACCAACATTTGCCAACATGAAAGAACAGTGTAAATGCTGATTGAAAGAGTAGCCATTGTCACCCCAATAAATGTAATTAAAAAAAAAGAAAGGGTAGCAACTTGAGCTCACAAATAATTACCCCAAAAGGTCAATTAGACCCACAGGATTTCTCTGGCACACCACAGGAAGTCTTAGCCTCTCGTCTCTATTTAATGTACCTTCTTTCTCATGGGTCACCATAAAGGTGAGTTTCGGGTGTGATAAATATTTCACAGTAAAAATTTCCATGCCCCCAAATTCCAGAGCTCCAATCAGTGCCCCCCCCTTTTTTTCATTTGGAATATAACAGATAGTCTGCTCTATCATGGAATACCAGTATTTGTTGGAACATGCAATATATATTCCCTTTGTAGTGCTAGTGACAACTGATTCCTGTACATTATATTAACTTGGGGGTTGTCAGACTGCCCACTAACTCACACAGCATATTGTAAAACATTTTAGTCTCTCTAGTGCATCTCATGAGCTAATAATTCTGAAGAGAAAGAAACAAACAAAGAGAGGACAGAAACTGTGTCCTTCTAAATTGTAATCTCATCAAAAAGAAAGAGGGTTTCAAAAAGAAACTGTGTCCTTCTAAGTTGTAATCTCATCAAAAAGCCCAACAATCAGAGACTGTAATGGGGAGAATTATTCATTAATCCAGAATGGTGGACAAGTAATGGAGCTCACAGGTTGGGAACAGGACTATTCCTAAGTATTGAAATGAAAGAAGGCATTAATAGAATTAGAACATTCCTTTGGAGGCTGGCTCAAAAGCCCTACATGAGTGGAATAGGAGGCTGGAACCAAGTACTTACCAGTTAGTTTCTCTAGACAAGTCCATATCATACTAGGCCACAGGGCAGGGCATGTGGGCATCTAGGAATTAGCAGGGCATCTGAGAAGTGGCCTCACATCCCTATTCAGGCCTGAACACAGGCCCTTGAAGGGTGAGTACACAGAGGCCCAAGGGTATGTCTGCTTTGAGAGTCAAGCTTTAAGAATTTATTTCATCAAGGCTCTGTCTCTAGGATCTGGAAGTGGGATTTCTGCGAGTGGATTTTAGCCTGTGGCAGCAGCTACACTAAATAAAGGGGGTGGGGATGTCAATTTGAGGAAAGAGAGGAGTGAGGCAGAAGAAATCAGGGTCTATAAGCAATACAGAGCATGCTTTCCTTCTTCTGAGCCAATAGCCTTTCTCAATGAGCAAGAGGGAAGGAGGAATGCCAGGGTGAGAGCAGGAGGAGGGACAGGTTGGAAACATTTATTCCCACTTTACAGACGAGGCTATAGAGCCACTTCCAAAGCTGATAAGTTGACCAGGGCCAAGTATGGTTCCAAAGTCTATTAATTTAACCACTATGCAATTCTGAGGGACAAAAGAAAAGAAAAAAGAAAAAAAAAGCCAGGATTTTCTCCTTGACAGCCCAAGAGGAGTGGGTAGCTCTGGGGACACATCTGTATTTCTACGTTATTTTCAGCATATTGGGACCAGTTCAGTCATCTTGGTCAGCTATTCCTTTGTTAGGGTTACACAGACCTAGAGAATTCTCCCCACATCCCTTCCTGAGGTCACTATACAAAGAGACAACACCTCAGAATGTTCCACCAGAACTACCATTTTGGTGCAGGCTTGAGGGTCAACCATGCGGCTGAATCAGTGAGCACTTATTTTGCACCCGGCACCATTCTCATGGCCTCCCCTCACTTAGCCTTCATAGGAACTCTGATAAAAAGCTACTGTTATTGTCTCCATTTCACAAGCGGGAAGACTAAGGAGGCTCAGAAAGGCGAAGCAACTTGCCTATCATCAAACCACAGGTGAGAGAGAAACCAACCTCAGATTCAAATCTTCAGGATGCTCTGGTGGGTTTTAACCCTGTCCTGCCCTGTGGCAGATCTATTTCCCAGAATGCATCAAGACAGTTAAGCCACCTCCTTCAGTCCTCAAGAGAAGGGCTGTGTATGAAGGAAAGTGAATTTTGCCCCTCCAGGATGATGGGAGCATATGGCTAAGGCAGAGAGTGTGGCAGAAAAGGATCACAGGCCTGAAAGCCCAAGTGCACGGGAGTAAGCCCAGCCCTCTTTGTGTTAAGAGGTTGGGGAAGATGAGGGTTCTTGGGCTGTGTGGGAGGGAGGCATGTTAGGGGCAGAGCTTACCTGTGCTCCCACTGCTGCTCCAGCCAAAAGCCCTGGTGAGTCCCGTCTGCTGGACAACTGACCACAAGCTCCTCTGGAAGCAATAAAAGAACATTTGACATTAAGTGAAGGAGATGCAAGGGGACAACTGTTAGCAGTGATTTCAGCCTGGAGGTAGGGAAGAGCTAACCAGAGGCCTTTCCCAAAGCTGCCTGGCTGGAAGATCTCATTTAGATGATGGAATGGCTTATCTTGAAAATCCAATAAATTATCTCCAATCAGCTTGTGATTAAAATATGAATTCAGCAAAGTTGCGGAATATAAGGAACAAGCAAGACCAGTTACATAATTTGAGGTAGTCCATTGCAAAATGAAAATGCAGAGCCTTTTGTTCATAAATTATTAAGAATTTCAAGACAGTGACGAAAGAACATTAAACCAAGTGTAAGGCCCCTCTGAGAGCAAGACCCTGTGTGACTGCATGGGTTGAAACACCCCTGAAGCCAGCTCTTCATCAAGGCATATATAGGAGAAGTTGGCCAAGTGCAAGAACAAATTCATACAAATTAATTATAATTGAAGATCTCAGGACTAAATAAATATGGCAGAATCTGTGGACAAATAGAAGGGAAACAGTACAGCTTTAAAATATAAGAAAAAAAGTAGAGCTAACTGACATGTGAAAAGTACTGAATCAGACAAGGTATTATAAAGATTCTAATTATGCAAATTAATCATATACTGGGACAGAAAAATGCATTATTTAATACAAAAAACAATAGCATGAAATCTTTAAAACCATATTTTCACACCACAACATAACAATACAATTATAACTAAATAAGGAAAATAGAATTCTACAAAAACAAATCACATGAAAATTAAAATTCAAAATACCATATTAACTTACATAGAGGAAAGTTATAGTAAAATCTTTTTAAAAATAGCAAGCATATAAGTACAACATATAATAATTAATGAGATGCTAAAAAAATTGTACTAAGAAGAAAATTTATCTAAGTGTATATTAATCATAAAATGAGAATAGAAACACCATGAATTAATTCTGTACCTAAAAATTTTTAAATAGAACAATGTAATGAACCAAAACAAAGTAGGAAAAATAAAAATACAACAAAATTTTTTTCAATAAAGGAGTTATAATAGAAATAAACCAACAGAACAGTAGTTTTTTTGCATTTTGACAAAATTGATAAACCGTTGGGCCAACAAAAAGGAGAAATTATAAATTAATGTAATCAGGGAAATAATTAAAATAGCATGGGTTTTGTTAAATGTTAAAAAGCATTGTTCTTAACTGTAAGTGTGTGTCTAAATGATTTAATAATCATATTTATATTGTTTCTCACAAATATGTAATAAAAATATATGTAACAAGAAATAGAAAACATTATTAATTCATGATATATAAATTCATGAAAAATTAGAGACTTTTGATGACTTAACTAGAGAATATTCTAATTTTTAAAGAATAAATAACCCTTTATACTACTTAAATTGCTCCTCAAATATATTTTTTAAAGTATAGTATATTTCCTTAGAGGACAATATTTCCTAAGTAAATTTGTTGAGCCTTTGTTGTTGGGCTAGAAAAACTCATTAATGAAATGAAGATGCAGAGCCTTAACCAAAATCTCAGCAAACAAAATGTAATAGGTTAAAAATTTGTCCAATATGGAAAATGCAGGACTTATTCCAAGAATGTAAAGTTGGTATAGTACAGAAAAATGTTTAATAAAATTAATCACAAAAAAAGCACAATGGATTACTGCCTAATTATAATAAAACATAGATACTTTAATAGTAAAAGCCAAGTACAAATGCTCGCACAATGTATTCAAGAAGAAATATATATATATATATGGGGCAGAATGAATTTTTAAATTCTGGTTTTGCAAGTTAGTGCAGCTATATCTAGAAACTAGAAATAAACCAGCTACAAAATTATTAAAGATAATTACGAAAAGATCAGGGGAATTAGAAGAGTCACAAAATTCAATGGCATTCCCTTATACTGATGACACATGAGTAGAAACTACAAGAGTTCTTATTAAAACAATAAAAAAAGGTTAATGATGTCAACACAGAATAAATTGGTTAAAAAAAATTGTGAAACCCAGAGGAAAAATAAAGGAATATATACATAATACATAAAGCAGAAATTGGGTATCTGGGAAGCATAAAATTGGAAAAGATGACAATATTTTCAAATTAATAATAAGTTTTAATGCACTATAAATTCAAAGTTCTCATAATACAATGTACAGATCTTTATATATTAATGGTATACATCATCTGGATACATAAGAAACCAATAATATCAGGTACTATTTTAAAGACATGATTGTGCTCATGTTATATTTCAAGTTTAAGTTATTAAAATAATTATCAAAAACACAGGAATTAGGTATAAACAATTTGAAAAATTAATCAATCAAATGGAAAATCCATAAATAAATTCAAGGCATTAGATTAGCACTGTGCAAAAAAAATATGTAAGCCACATATGTAATTTAAAATTTTCTAACAGCCACATTTTTAAAAGTAGAAAGAAACAGGTGAAATTAATTTTAATAATGTTTTATTTAATACATCAAAAATATCATTTCAATGTGTAATCAATATAAAAAATATTAATTATATATTTTACATTTTTTTGTTCATAGTAATTTTTGAGATCCAGTGTGTATTTTACACCTATACCACATAACAATTCAGACTATCCACACTTCATGTGGCTAGCGGCTACCATATTGAACAAGACAACATAATGAAAATATTTGATAAATTGTTTATATATATACGAAAATATATATACATACATATAAATGACTCTAAAGAAAAAAAAAATGAATGCAATTCAGTATGCTACAACAAAATATCACAGATTGGGTGGTTTATAAACAACAGAAATTTAGTTCTCACCATTCTGGAGGCTGGAAAGTCCAAGATCACTATGGTCAATTTCTAGTGAGAACCCTCTTCCTGGTTCAAGGTCAGCACCTTCTTGCTGTATTTGCACATGGCAGAAGGGGCTAAGGAGCTCTATGGGGTCTCTTATTTATCGGAACATTAATCCTATTCATGAGGGCTCCACCCTAATGACTTAATCACTTTCCCAAGGCTCTACTTTCTAATACATCACATTGGGCTTTAGGATTTCCACATGTGAATTTTGGGGAGACACAAACATCCAGACTTAAGCAACAAGTATTATCATCGTAGCATTATTTATAATATCAGTACATTGGAAACATCCAAATGGCACTAAATAGGGCCAGGCTAAGAAAATAGTGTGAAATCAATAAAATAAAACATTCTGTAACAAATCTAAAGATACTGTCAATGCACAAAAAATAAGACTGTATTATTGCATGAAGTGAATGAAGGCCAGACAAAACAGTATGCAATGCTCCTTACAATTATATTAGAAAGCATTTTTGTGCAATGACAAAGAAAATACATGAATTGTGAGGAATGCAATATTAATATTGCCATAATAGTATAGTATGGGACCGTATTCAAAGTAGTCTTACATTAATCATATTTCAATAGAAGTAAGGTTTCTTTTCTTATAAAAATACTTCTGTTTATGAAGGAAGAAAAGGAAATGCTATGCTATTTTGCAACATGACCACAATCATTACCAAATTTTGGTTATACAGTGCAATTGCACCAAATGTTTGACTTAGAAATACTTCATCTACTTCCTTACATCTCTCTTTGATGTGATTTTGAATACTGCCAAATTAGGTTTTGCCTTTCTCACCTGGGGTTCCAGGAGACAATTAAGCCCCAGTGTCCTAAGACATCCATTCATAGTATGCAATGGATTCGCTTATATCTGAAATTGTGTTCACACAGCACCCTCGGTCATCTCACCAAAAAACCAGTTGTAATCCAAGTTATGTCCCTTTGGTAAAGCTTAAACAATTATGTCTTTGCCCTTCGATATGCTTTTTCTCCCTCTAAATACTGCACATTTGGGGGCTTCTAACCGGATAAAGAATGTCAGGAGACGGGATGAAACATCAACTTCTGAATAATTCTACTTATATCAGTGAACAGACCAGGGCCCATCAGCCCCTGGAGGCTTTCCCAGGAAGATTAATGATCATCCAAAATCAAATGGAAACAAACCAAGGCCAAAGAGCAGTAAATCAAGACCCAAATGAACACATTGAAAGTTCAACCTTGGATCTTACATCAAACAGTATTCAGGGTTTTGAAAAACATACAAAAACTGAGAGGATGGGGGAGAGGGTTGATAACATCACTTCATAAAAAAGGTTTCATTCACATCAAGCTCAGATAAAATGGAAATTCCCACTTTAAAGGAGTGGATATATCAAAGCTGTTGATAGCTAAGGACCCCTCAGTCTACGTTCTAAAAAATTATGTCAAAAATTCAAAGGATTCTCATTCATATGGTGATTCCCTGGAGTTGATTTCCTGGGAAATTGACTCTGAGATGGAGATTTTTAATGGATAAGAAGTTTATCAGGAGTATTGTCGAGATCAACACCTATAAAAAGGAATGGATAGAAGCAGGATTGAGCAGAGGGAGAGGTTGGGTTGTGTTGTTGTCACAACAGAGGCATCAGCCATGGGGAGCTCTGGCGCTGGGATGCCCCTTCAGAGTTGCCCCAGGTTGGTCAAGCAAGGAGGCCAAGCTGTGTACTCTTCCACGAACCAGTTATTAGATGTGGGCTGCCCTGTAAAGAGGGCATGACATTGGATAAGGCAGCTCTTTCCAACCACGGGCAATTCTGAAGAGGGTTGAGGGCCATCTGCTGATAGCATTCCCAACAGCAGGGGAAACAGGTTCTGCAGTCCTGGGGGTAGATCTGGGTGATGTATGACAGCATCCACTGCATTTCTTTAATAAGTATGTGTTGAGCATCAACTATGTGTCAAGCACTGGCTCGGGTCTTTATGGACACGACTAAGAACAAGATATTTATGATTCTATTCCTTAAGGACTTTCCAATGCCCAAAATAAGAAATCTTCATTCCATAATGAGGGAATTATACATGTTCTCCTCCTTTCCTGCTGTGCCTGTGCTCATCTGTCTTTCTAGTGAACTCGTATTTAGCCCTCAAAATCCAGTTCAAAAGTCAGCCCTTCTGGGAAGGGAATACCAAAGAAGTTGTTTCCATCTCTGTACTTCTGCATAATTGCTCAATCCTCTCTTTTGCCATTTATCACACTGTTCAGTAATTATCAAGTGTGAGGCTACCTTCCCTATTAGAATGTAAGCCTTTGAGAGCACAGAATTCTGGACTACTCTTGGCATACTATTAATAGAATCGAGTACACGAGTAAATGAATGAATGAATAAATGAGTAGATATAAAATACTCTTCAGAACCTCCATCAGCATAATGATCCTCCACTAAATTGTTAATATTTATCTTAGCCAACCTAGTACATCGTCACCCTTTGAGTGTGCAATTAAATTTTTGAACCTGAGGACAGAGATTTACATTTCTCCTTGTAAAGTTTTATTTGGAGATTACTTGTCTGCCACAATAAATTCTAATCTTAATTCTGTTATCTGTAACATATGTTAGCTAGTCCTGCTTCAGTTTTGTACAATTTGTACGACTTTTATAACAGAAAAGGAATAATTTTATGACTTCCAATAAATTACTGACAAAATGGATGATCAGAATTGGGCTAACAACTCATAACTTTCCTCTATCAGCCTCCTTCCAGATGCTAAAACAAGCTACATCCCTGTGGCGTTGTTATAGAAAGTATAATCATCTCTTCATCTTGGCATCATTGAAAAAATAGCCAATCCATATTTTCTTCATGATAGACCAGTGGGACTATCATTAAAGGTCTGTATTTGTTTTAAAGAAGAGGTTCTAATGTGATTAGAAATGTAAATTAGTGACGATTTTCTTGATTTTCAAAAAGTCTTATCTTTATTCTCGATTCCATGTTCAGTCCACACTGGTGACATGAGTCATATCTTGAACAATGAAAGGAAGAGAAAATAGAATTCATTAATGTATTACTGGTTCTTTCCTAAAGCCACCATGCAGCCCCTGTCCCATTTTAGCTTTCATAAGCTTTGTATTTGGAGAGAAAACATTGTGTTCTTAACATTACCATAAAAAGACAGATCTTTGTGTTATTTAGTCTCTCCCTATAACAAAATGGTATAGTTAGGCTATAGATTAAATATTGCCCCATTATGCAATTTAGGGTATGTCTCTTACTTTAACATGAAAAACCTTGTTCTCTTTTAGCAGCTTAAAAGTGGGGTCTCTCTGAAAAGATTCTGATCATTCTTTCTATTAAGCATATACCAGGATCACTGTACAAAGTCTGGGTGTGTCATATAGGAGAACAAGGTTCATTTGTAAGATCTAAGAGTTAAAAGTGGGGGAAAAAAATGATTTGTGCTCACTTTCCCAACTCCAGTACTGGAACGACAGTTGATTCTCAGTAAAGTATGGCTAACTGAGGAATTAAAATAGCATGGCCCTACCGGCTTAAAATATGGAATCTCCACCTAATACTGGGCCTTTTAAAAAGTTTCCGGATCATTCCTAAGGAAAGCTGAAATTGTTATACTCAATGGGGAGAATCTGGGAATACGGATGAATACACAGAAGAATGAAATTTAGAGATTTCCAAATCCTGTTGGAATGTGTAAATTAAAAGACATACAATTTATCCCCATTATGGATTTCGTGAATATTTTTCATTGACCTTTTCCTCATGATAGAGTTTTAAAATCCACAAGGAAAGTTTAAATGTCAACACACCATCTAATATATTTTCGTGCATATTCTGTCTTTGAGTGAATCGACCTAATCTTGTTTTCTACTTGCAAAAGAATCTTGTTGACCGAGGCTAAGGTTATGGTGACCCTCAGCCCCCAGTAGTCATTTCCACCCAGTTAAAATGAGATTAAAGTATTATTCACTGAATTAGAACATTTTAAGAAAACTCAGTGCTAAATTCAGAAGATGCCAGTTGTTCAAATTATATTCAAATTGCTGCTATTTGGAATCTGAGGATGAGACAGCAACTCATCGCCTTACTGAAAAAACTAGATGATGTCCCTTTGGCAGTAAAACATTCATAAAGTCCACAGCACAGTATTACTCATTCTCCACTTCTGACTCATGCACATTTTCAGAAATCATCCTTTTTTAAATGTTGCTGCAGTGGGAAATCTGAAGAGCAAAGTTGTTTTGGCACAACTTCACTCTTGTTTTGTTGAGTTATGAACTGTGTTTAGTTTCACGCTTTTGATCTTGTGCATTCTGGATGATATATTTGCACACATAACGTCTCTGTGTACATTAGAAATAGACCTGCTATGACAGCTCCTATGATATAAAAATTCTCTATACATCTACTCACAGAAATTTCTTTTATAGTAATTTATTTTCACCATGAAAATATTTAATGCCAATAAAGTAAGATAAATCTCATATAATACATATTGTAGTACTTTTTTATTTGAGAGTATGACATTGCAGTTATGTGTAAGAAAAAGTTGATGAGAAGTAAATGTTTACATACAGTTAATTTGACTTTTGGAAATAAAAAGGGAAAATGGATTTACAAATGTCGGTGCTTTAAAGACATATTTTCCCAACAATAGCAAAAAAGAGCAAACTGTTTTTCTCAGTCTAGCTCAAGGGTATCCATTTCTCAGAAACATTTGTAAACAACTTTGGTCTGCTATGATTGCTACCTCCTCTGAAGTTCAATGGAAACTTACTGTTGTTTCACTCATTTTGGCCCTTAAGCCTGGCCTTTGATGATTTTGTTGATTCCTCTCTTGTGTTTTTAAATATGGGCTTTGGAGTCAGAGATAGGCTTGAATCTCATGTTGGTCTTTATCAATAAAATGGAGCAATCATACCTTCCACAAAGGGTCATTGTAAGTATTAATGAGCTAATGTATGCAAAGCTTTTAGTATAGGGCCAGGCACATGTTAAGAACTATAAAACCAATAGCTATTATTACGATTTTTCAGTCATTCTGACAGTTATATGTGTTATACACCTGCTGAAATATTTAGAAGTGTCATGATGTTTGTAACTTCCTTTCAAATGGTTCAAATATATATATGAGAGAAAGCAAAATGTTAACAACTAGTAATATTAGATGAAGAGTATACAGATGTTCACTGTACCATCTTTTCAAATTTTCCATAGATTGGTATTTTTTAAATAAAAACATGAGAGGAAAATGTAAATTTGATTGTATAATTTCCTTGCTTAAACACTAAAAAGAAGTTACTTGTGCAAATTCATGGTTCAGTCTTTTAATGACCGTTTAATCACATGGACACACTGCAATTCATGGTGCACATAAAAACCTTTTGGTCACAGATGGCTCCCCAGACAATCTTTCCATTTGTCTTTTTTATTCATCATTTCATGCTCTCACCTCACCAGCTCTTTGATCTTATGACTCTATCCTCCAGCTCTTAAAAATCTGCTTCTGACATGACTTCTGTTTTAATAAACCATTTAGTTTCTCTTTCTGGATTGTTGAGATCCTGTTTCATAATTTTGTTCATTCTTTGACTTTTTTTTTTAAACTTAAAAATGGAACAAATTAATGAGTATTTGTGGTAAAGTGTAAAATTCAGGTTATACTGAAATGCAAAGAGGAAAACAAGTAAAAGTTAACTTCTTCTCTACTTCACAGTCTCACTTCTCAAAACAACCACTTTTAATAGGTTAACATGTATTCTCTCAGATAGTTTTCTATCCACATTCAAGATGTAGGTACATTTCTATTTTTGTTTATTTTTTGTGTTATATTACATATTTTTTCTTATCTTATTACATTGGCTTGAACCTCTAGATCAATGTAAATTGACAATGATAACAAATATCCTTAAATTATTCCTAATTTTCCTCTTTTAAAATCATATTCTCAGATTTAAAGTATACTTCTTTTCATAGTCTTTCCCAATATAAACTACAAGGCTAGCCTAACTTAACTACAGGGAAGAGAAATAAACTAATTAGACTCTTAAGTCCTTAAAAACAGAGACTATTTCTTATACTTTGTGTTTCCTTTTGGACTTCTCCATGCATGTTTGCTATTCCCACTTGTTGAGTGAAAGCACCATATAAAAGGTACCTTTCTCTACAAGTGGAGTTAGTTTTACTACAGATTAGTTTTGATATAGTAGAAATTCATTTTGACTGTTCTGAAAACATTACTGTTGGAGGCTGACAACCAAAACTAAACTGCTTCTAGACAAACATACCTCAAGCAGGTTTTGTAATTTTAGGCCCGTCATGACTAACAATTACGTGACTGCATGCAACAATTTGCCTAAATAAAGGTACCAAATTAAAAGCTCACAAGACTTGCTTTGTAAGTCTTTAGAATTTCTTATAAAATTCAATAAAACATCCTGTGAATTACCCATTTGTGGGGCTGGAATCGAGAACAAAAGTAATATTGTCAGAAAGAATGATTGATAAAAGTAGGACATCTTTACAGTAAACCAAATACATCCACAACAATATGTACTCCTTGCAAATTTAGAAAAAGAGTGAGTTGACCACATGAGCATAATACTTATCTATCACACAATAGAAATATGATTTTTCACAAGAGAAAACTGCACAACAGTTATTAAATCCCCCTCCATTTCACTGGAAGGAGGCTGACTGGATGGAGCCATTGAGCTTTCCTTCCTTTAAATCACCCAACTCTCACAGACCTCCACAAATGAGTTCTTGCCACCTCAGAACAGGTCTCTAATTTTCCATCAGATTTAATTTCAATCTGGCTTCTGAGTCAAGAATGTATTTAATTATGTTCATATCAACCTATCACCTCATAATAACTACTTGTTAGGGCCAATGCCAGGTCATAAAAATATCCTCAGCCAATCATTCTAATTAATTAATTGAGTGGTTATTTTATTCATCAAATATTTTCAAATGCTTACTATGTATCAGTTTTTATACTAATGATGGAAATAAAAAGATAAGTAGGCCAGAGTCCTTACCATCAAGATCTTCATAATCTCTACCATTTCTGCTGAGAAATTTAAAAAATATATATTTCAACATAATGTGGCTTAATTTATTTCCATAGCAATTGTCACAATTAAAAGAGAGCAAACAGCAACAAGATTTAAGTCTATTAAAATCCATTTAATGTAACTGCCAATGGAACTCAGCCCGTCTAAAGGGCTTTTCCCATAAGTAGTCTCTGTTTTCCCTATTCTCCCAAAGGATAAAACCTGACAATCATTAAGAAGAGTGAACTTAGGATATAACCTATGTAACCAGTTACAATAGTCTTCTCTGATAAATGTTCTCATGCTGACAATTGAGCATGATACAACAGCATCTAAGACATCAAAAAAGTTGGAAATCACTGAGCTCACAAAAACACAGACTGTTTTTGTATATTATCTTGATGGAGTTCTTCTGGAACAAAACTACATGATAATACTCAGAAAGCAATTTCACTGGTTTATTAACTACATGTTTCTAGTACCCCACTAACCCTGACACTCATCAACAAAGTTGAATTTTTTTCAAAGCCGACAGCGGCCTTAGGATGCAATCAGTAGGGGTGTAATAGGAATTAAAGTGTATCTAATTCAGTGGTATCAACATATATATAAGCTTGTTTGTAGAATAATATGCCCAGCTCGGCACCAAAGGAAATCAAGTCCTTTATTATTTTTATTTAAACATGAATTTTAAAATGTGAGTTTACTTTGTAATGTATAGTTAAAAGACTATATATCATTTTGTCAACTTAGATGAGAAATTAAAATTTCCACCTCTCTGGCATTATCAATTAAGAGCAATCATTTTCCTCATATATTTTATATTTCACTTCTCCCATGGAGTTTCATAATTATATTGTTTTATGATTGATTCCGTAATAGCCATGATTACATGGCTACCAACTTACAATTTTTAGTTTTTGTTTTTGTGACTTTCCCTATGACAACTCTTTTTTGACTTTCCCCTATGATGTCTGCCAGTATTCAAAAAGGGGGAATTTATAAGGAAAATGTTATGGAGGTTCATTGATCATTTCTTGTTACTAAGCCTGCAATCTCTGTGGCTGTCATTCAATGAAAGAAATAGACTTTACATAGGAATCCAGACCCTAAATTTATACCACTGATCTAATGTATAATTTCAGGGTCTGAACTCCCATTGAAAACACAGCTAAACTATTCAGACACATACATTATAAAAAGAAGGGAGAGAAATAAAAATGTTAGATATATTCATGGTAAAAAAACATTATTAAATAAAAACAAAGGGTTATGTTATGGAGTGTCTAAATATAATACTTCGTTTGTTAGAGTCAACTAGCTGAGAACCCTTCTCTCTCTCACTCACAGCTTTCAACTCTCAGCAAAACGGTTTATTTTCTGCCTTCTGTTCTCCCTTCTATTTTCTTTGCAAACTTCTGTACATGTAGTCTCACATTCCCATTTGGCTCCCCTACTGTATCAGTTAGAGTTCTAGCAGAAAAACAGAACGATTAGGATATGGAGAGAAATAAATATCAACATAGATATAGATATAGACATAGATATACAGTATACATAATATAATACATAAGGAGATATATATAATATATAATTGTACAGTATATTATATTATTATATAATAGGATATATATAAGATGTATATAATATATAAAGGAAGTGGAATTTGATATATATGAAATCTTCATATATATTATATATACCAAATATATACGTATATATATGATTTTTTTACATTAAAAAGACAGAAAGAGAGATTCCAAGGAACTGGCTTGTGCAATTGTGGGAGCTGGCAAGTCCAGAATCTGTAGGGCAAACCAGCAGGCTGAATTTCTTCTTCAGGGAAACCTCAATCTTTTCTTAAGGTATTTATTGGATGAAGACCATCCAGATTATCAAAGATAGTTTCCTTTACTTAAAGTCAATTGATTGTACACATACAAAATACCTTGAGAGCAACACCTACATTAGTGTTTAATTGAATAACTGGGTACTATACCTTAGCGAAGTTGACACATAATACTAACCATTATCCTGACGAATTATTACGATTTCCCTCAAAGTTCGCCAATGGTGTCCTGGCTGCTAAATCCAGAGTCCTTTATTAGAGCTCAATCTCGATTGCACTTGACAGGGCTCACTACCTCTCTTTTTCAAAACCTTCCCTCAGCAGAACACAGGTAATCCCATTTCACATCAAGTGTTCCTAGTTACATGTTCCCTCCAGTTTTCAATCTAGCCCTTTTAAAGAAATATTATATTTCTTAAGAGCAATTTTAATGCTATGGGGATTTTATGACATGCTAATTATTTCAAAAGTGACAATACATGGATGAGGTGTATGCTAAATTGTGTTAACCAGGGCCACAGGGACCTCAGGGAAATCTAGGTCCAAATACTGCATTTTATAGATGGGGATAAAACACCCAGAATACTCCATTCCCCATCACTGATAATAATAAAGAGTCTTCAGTAAAAGCTATGACTTCTAAGCATTGTCATTAAAATAAATGGTCTTTTGCAAATAGGGAAAGGAAGAAAACGGGTGAAGAAACAAGAAAGGATGTTCCAGACCCAGATCTTGATCTGTCGATCGATCATTATTACATCTTGATTCAAAACCCAACTCATTCAGCAAATGGCCCTGTGAGACCCACATGCAAGAGACATGTCAGACCCTTACCTTACACCATATACAAAAATTAACTCAAAATGGATCAAAGACCTACGTGTAAGAGCAAATTATTAGAATCAAACATAGGAGTAAATCTTTGTGACCTGGGATTTGGCAATGTTTTCTTAGATATGACACTAAAAGCACAAGTGACATGAGAAATAAAAGAGATAAATGGGACTTTATCAAAATTTAAAACTTTTTTGTGCTTCAAAGGACACAATCAAGAAAATGAGAAAACAATCCAGGGAATAAGAAACAATATTTGTAAATTCTATATCTCTAAGGGAATTGTATCCAGCATGTATAAAGTACTCTCACAACTCAACAATAAAAAGACAAATAACCCAATTTAGAAATGGGAAAAGGAATTGACTGGACATTTCTCCAAAGAAGACATACAAAAGGACAAAGGCACAGGAAAATATGCTCAACATGATTACCCACTGGGGAAATGCAAATTAAAACTATAATGAGGCACCATTTCACCCCCACTAGGATGACTAAAATAAAAAAGACAGACAATAACAATAGTAGATGAGGATGTTGAAAAATTGGTACCTCACACACTGCTGGTAAGAATGTAAAATGGCACAACCGCTTTGATAAACAGTTTGATAGTTTCTCAAAATGTTAATCATGGAGCTATTATTATACCATATGACCCAGCAATTCCACTCCTATGTATGTACATAAGAAAATTGAAAACATATGTCTATTCAAAAATTTAGACATGAATGTTTATGGCAGCATTATTCATAATAGCCCCAAAGTAGAAACAATCCAAAAATACAACTGTTGAATGGATAAACAAAATGTAGTATGTCTATGCAATGGAATATTGTTCAGCCATTAAAAGGAATGAAGTACTGATACATGCTACAACATGGATGAACCTTGAAAATATTATACCAAGTGAAAGAAACCAATCACAAAGGGCAACATCTTGTATGATTCAATTTATGTAAAATGTCCAGAATAGGAAAATCTGTAAAGACAGGAAATAGATTAGATTAGTGGTTGCTGGAGCTGTGGGAAAAGTGAATGGGGAGTGTCTATTAATAGGTATGAGGTTTCTTTTGAGACGAAAATGTTCTGCAATTATTATAAACAGTGGTACAACTCTGTAAATGTACTAAAAAACTACAGTGATTCTAAAAATGTATAAATCTAAAAGTGTGAATTTTATTGTATGTGGATTATATCTCAATAAAGTTGTTATTTCAAGAAAAACCTAAGTCAGTGCCTCTTGTTACCATTTTTGTTCTTGTGGTGATTGTGTCTTTTCAATTATTAGACATTGTGGGGACAGAGCCAGGAGTGCAGTTTCCAGGCTCCTGGCCTCACGTGGAAAAGTGCTGGCTCAGGTAGTAAATGGCCATCAACTGTGATTGCATGGCCATCACTGTGGCTAGTTGGCCATCAGCTGTAACCAGTGAGCCATTGGCTACTAACATAACTGCCATGGCTATGCCAGCAGAAAAAATGGGGGCTAGCAGGAAGATGGTGGCTGAACCTGCAAGCGCAGATTGCATTTAGCATGGAGGACTGCAGGTAGCAAGTGAGGTTGGTTGCCAGAGAGAAGTGGACAGCAGGTAACGGATAGTGTGGCTCCTGCTTCCTGTGTCTCTAACCCAGCTGCCAGCGAGAATATAGTGGTGTGACTCCCCTATCTATGGCTCTGTGGGTGTTCCTTTTTGGCCTCACCACATCCTGCATTCTTATGAGGGGAGCGGGTGCAGAGACCCCGCAGGCCGTCCTGCACGACACACGTGTATGAAATGAGAATTCCTGCTCTTGGAAAAACCACTGACGCTTGTCAAATTAAAATACAAAGGAAATAACTGATATAAACTGAAATAAATTTCTTTCAAGAGGTAAATGATTAATTCTGGGTTTTGAAAACAGAAAAATTAGTTTTTCCTCTGACTATAAATAGTGTTCTAATGTAGTGATACTATGTAACATAACTGCAACATATGGAATTCAACCTTAATTTAATTGTGTATTTTCTTTCCTCTGCATCTTGTACCAAAAAATGACAGCCTAATTATCAGGTAGAATTTATAGTATTACATCAGATGATTCTATATATTAGAGAGGAATCATATTTCTTTTATCTGAGCTTAAGTTTAAAGCAATTGAATTGCCCTGCAGGATTCAATTCTCTACCAGATTATTTCAGTGTCTCTCAACCTACTTTTCATTACCATCCCTCCTAAAAAGTCTTTTTAGACCTTTTTCCTAATTGCCCCTCTCCCTCATGAAATACTCTATGTACCACAAATTTATACTTTATCCATAAAAAGGGTAAGGTTTTTCACCAACAAAACCAATTTTCACTCCCTTTGGAGTAATATCGCCCCTGTTGAGAATGCATGGTGTACCTTTAAAATTCATGAGTGCATTTGAGTGTACATATTTTATTTTCCTTACTCTGTATGGAATTTAGAGTTCTTTCAGCAACTCAAATTTAATATTTACAAATTTAGGTAAATAAAATTTAATATTTATCAACTTAAGAATAATTTGGCAAATATATATGTACTTATATGTGTATGTATATACATATATAATTTTTAGATATACTGGTTTAGATAAAATTGTAGGCAGCTTTCAAAACTATTTTTTCTGAAAATAATCATTGATACTGGTATTTGCTTTTGCTATTAAGTGGGGGACAAAGCAACATGCAAAACTATACCAAGAATATTTTATAAATTTTCTGAAAATACATACATGTGTGAGGACAAATAATGGGGGACTATTCATTAAAATGTTAACAGTTACCTCTGGGTGCAAAGATTGTAGGTGATTTTCAGTCTCAACTTTATACATGTCTATAGTTTCCAAGTGTTCTATTATGAGTTTGCATTGCTAGTATAGTTGGAGGAGAACGGTTACCAACAAAATATTTGTTGAAGTTAGCTCATATGAGGGAAACATGTAATAATATCTATTTGATAATACTTTAAGTATTTATGTAACCTTCTGGGAAAAGGTTTTGTTTTTGTTTTTGTTTACATGCCATAGACAAAGATGCAGTATTTCCAGCTCTTGGTCTTGCTGGTATTTTGCTCCCACAGCAAAAGTATTAATCCTTAAAAAATGACACATTGACTATTACCTAGGCTGTTAACAACTATCCTTCTGTAGAACCAACCCTAACATATTGCAAAGCTATAGGGGAATCATTTAGCAAGCAAATGTTTGCTGATGAGCTTTTAAAGAGTGTGAATCTAGCAAACAACTAAAAGTCATTATGCACTTGATTTCAACAGAATCTATTTAAGTAATGACTCAAATTTGAATATCAGCAACTTTGGGGGCCACTAAAGGAAAGATATTTTGAATATCATTTGAATAACAGTTTACAGAGTGCTCTTAGTTGATGCTCACACAACCCTGTGTGTCGCTTGATATCATTCCTTTTATTTATGGGTATACACAAGGCAAGTGATAAAACTGGTACCCCAACCCAAGTCTTGATTCCCAGTTTATTTTTTTCTTTGGACCATTATTCCATGCGAAATGAAATAAGGGACTGTTTTAAGCATGAATAAAGTAACTGAAACAATTAACCATGATCTACAACCTTACTAACAACTGCTTGCTATAGAGCAGAGTTCAGATGTACCCCTACACTTTCCTACATTCTTATGGCCCCACAGAAAGGACCATTGGCAGCACAGCGAAAGATCTGCAGGCCCATCAGGAAGACTTCATCCAGACGATTATCACCAGTGTGGTGAGTTCTGCTTCAAAGTATGATGGGTTCTCTCCCCCAGTACTTTTAGGGTTTGGAGGAGGGGCAGGATGGGGTGAAGGGCAAAAAGATGAGACCACAGGCTTTCCGGAGGCGACTGGGCTCAGAGATCATGTCCTACCATGGAATTTCCATGTGCGAAACTTTGAAGAACATCACAGAAGGAGTTTAGTAGGGAATGTGCTGCAATGCACACTACGTGGCTATTATTTTCTAGGTCAGTTCCACTCCCCAACCCAAGCCTGAATGCTTTAAAGATATAAGCTAAAACACCAAAACAATCCCAATCTACATCTTTACTGATGGCTTGGCTAAATTTATATTTTAAGGGAAAAAAATAGCTTAAATTTAAACATATATTCTTTTTCAGTTAAAGAAAATATATTATTCAAAAAAGCCCTAAGTCCTAAAATTTATATGTAAGAATATAAATTAAGAATATAAAATAATTAAAACAATGAACGTGTTGTGAATTATATCTATTGTCCTCCTAACAGAGCAACCAAATCTCACAAATATTCATGATCAGCCTGTTAAATTGGAGATGAGTCACTTCCAAGATTTTCACTTCAATTTCCTTTGGCTAGTAAAATAACAGATCGTGATTTAATTTTTGATGTTTCTTTAAATTAGGTTAAAATAAATACAAAAATATATTAGCACATCAATATAGCCGTGCTTAAATATATATAAAATATGTTATGTATATTTATATGTAAATATACATATTTATATATAAACATATATATATAAATATGTATATGTATATTTATATGTAAATATACATATTTATATATAAACATATATATAATATAATATGTATATGCAATATGTAGTATGTAATATGTATGTTCCAATATTATATATAATATACATATTATATATAAATATATACATATTTATATATAAATATTTATATATATTTCTATTATATAATATATAATACAAATATATATTTATAAATATATGGTTATATATATAAATATTTATAAATATATGTTTATATATAATATATAACTATATAATATATAGTTAGAACTATTTATAACTATATTTTATATACAATATTAATTTTTGACAAAGGTGCCAAGATAATTCAATGTTTCTTCTTGGATATTCTTTTAAACAAATAATGTTGGAACAACTGGATATGCATATTGAAGAAACAGAATCTCAATCCTTATCTCACACCATATACAAAAATTAACTCAAAATGTACCATAGACCTAAATGTACACACTAAAACTATAAAATTTCTAGAAGTACTTCAGGAGAATATCTTTGCAATTTGGGATACACAAAATTCATCCAAACTCATCCTAGAAAAAGTGCTACCTCCCTCATTGCTGAATATCACTATGGTCACCTTCGAAGTACTCCGTTTGGGAAGCTATGCACTGATGACAGCACCTAGTCCACCCTTCAAAGCAATTTGGGAACTCTTTCTGGAATGGCCATCAGAGCTATTATCGTATTACCTTTGATGTCCTGAATGTCATAACAATGTCTTCCTTTCAATATTTCCTTTATCTTTGGGTAGAGAAAGAAGTTATTGGTGTCCAGATCAGGTGAGTAGGGAGGGTGTTCCAATACAGTTGTTTACTGGCTAAAAACACCCTCACAGACAGTGCTGTGTGATCTGGTGCATTGTCATGATGCAAGAGCCATGAATTGTTGGTGACAAGTTCAGGTGGTCTAACTTTTTCACGCAGCCTTGTCAGCACTTCCAAATAGTAAACCTGATTAACTGTTTGTCCAGTTGGTACAAATTCACAATGAATAATCCCTCTGATATGAAAAAAGGTTAGCAACATCGTTGCAACAAGTTCGGGAACTTAATTGTCAAAACTCATATACTGTCCAGTTCCATTTATATAAACCTGCAAAACTTATCAGTGGTGATAGAAATTAGAACAGTAGTAGCCTAGGATTGGGATGAAGGGAAATGTGGATGGTATGCTCGACTGCAAAGAGGCAGGATGGAACTACACTGGGTTATGAAAATATTCAACATCATAATTGTGTGGTAATACATAGGTGTATACATTTGTCAAAACTCATCAAATAATATACTTTAAATCTGTGCTTTTTATTGTAAGTTATGCCTCAGTAAGTTGATAAATAGCAAAGTTTTAAAATACGTGTTTTCTAAAAATAAAGCCTGCATCATTCTATCACTCAAAAACAATAAGAATATTCCTTTCATAAAAGCAACTGATTAAAGTCTGTGAATTTTTCTGTCTGGGCACATATAAGGATGTAGGATTTTACCTAGTTAAGACTGCATAGATTTAAATCAAATCCATCCTCTTAAGACTGTAGGATCTTATTAACTCTCTCTCTCTCTCTAAGCAACAAATAGCCAATTATTGGTCAAAGATAGTTTATGGAAAGTCTACTGACATGGAGATAAGCTATAAATTTTGAGCTCTCAATTTACAATCTTTAAAAAAATTGATTTTATGGCCTGTGTTTTGTCTGGATCATAGGAGATACTCAACAACTGTTGTTGAATGAATGACTGATTGAATAAATGACTGAGTAAATCCTCATCCTTCACTCACTACAAAATAAACACTTTATCAGATTATAAAATATTATACCTGACATTAATATCGCTTGCTACATACTACATGTAACCATATAATAAAGCAACAACAACAAAAAAGCACTGAGAATGATCGAAAGGTAATATGTATGATTTCAGCAGGAAAAATCAGAGGCAACCTATAAGAGAGTACACTTTCTCCTTTGCCCTGACACCCAAATGTCTCCTGATTTAAAAAATGAAAAAGTGTTTATTATTTTTTCTAATTAAAAAGTAATTCATAGTACATAATAAATAGTACATGTAATTCTGGCTTTGATCCTGGATGGGCAGGGGGGCATTATAGCTACACAAATTTGAATATAGATCATGGATTAGATAATAGTTCTGTATCAATGTCAAATTTCCTGATTTCGATAATTTTACTGTGGTTATGTAAGAGGATGTCCTTGGTCTTAGAAAATACATGCTGAAATACTTAGGGGTGAAGAGCAAAAAAGACTAACATGTTCATCGGGAGTACTGTGAAAAATATAGGAAAGTATAAAGAATACAAAAAACACCAACAATCCCATCACCCAAAAAAAGACACGATTTTGGAGATAATATATTTTTTAAATTTTTCATGTAAGTATGATCCTATATCATTAAATATTCGGAGAAAACATGATTTTCAATGGTTGCATAATGTCATGATATTTTTTACCAAGTACCTATTGTTGTATATTTGTTACTTCTTCATTATTGTAATTACACTACAAAAATCTGTTGTACATCAATATGTCCTAAGAGATTATTATTTCCAAAGGATGGTAAGCATGAGGTAGTTAGTCCAACAAGGAGTTTCTGCTTTTTCCTGAATCCCAGGCCTAATCAACTGACTGATTAGATTGGTCGGAGAGACCAGTGGTAATTTAAAAGAGCCAGTGGTCTTGTGTCTGCCTGAAGCACCCACATAAAGATGGCCGTCCTCCACTTATGTCTCTCATACCCATCCTTCTCCTTCCCAGGACAGAGTTTATCTCACTGTCCACAGGGAGGCACTTGCTGCACTTCTGTTATTATCCAGTTTTCTCTATTCAAACCTCATTTAATGTCTGTGTAGAGGAGAACGAGTTCTCACTGGATCTACTCATCCCTTTTTAACACCACAGCAAGATACACACATGTGTTAGTTTTGGCTTACGGAAAGCTCTATCCTCATGGTGTCAGTAGAACTTTCTGTGACAATGGAAATGTTCTTTATCTGTGCTATCCAATCCAGTAGCCAACAGCCACATAGAGCTAGTGAGAATTGAAAATGTGGCTAGTGTGAGTGAGGAACTGAAATTTTAAGAAATTTAAATTTAAATAGCCATATGTGGCGAGTGGCTATTGCGTTGGACAGTGAAGCAGTATATAGCCCTTGTTACTCAAAGTAGCATTAGCATCAACTGGCATGGCAACTTGTTGGAAACGTGGAGTCAGAACCCGCCCTAGACCTGCGGAATCAGAACGTGAAATAGCGAGATCCCAGGTGCCTCGTGTGCACATTAAAGTTGGAGTAACATTGCCCTGAATCTATTAGAGAAGGACATACGTCAAAAAGTTACCTCTGTGGTCTTCTGAAGTGAGGCATGAGACTGGGAGCCATAGGGGAAAGGCAGAGGGAAAATGAGTTTGAGTTTTTCCTTTATACACCTGTGTTGTTCAGTTTTGATTCAACAAATATGTATTACTTTGGAAATTTATAAAACAGTAAAGATAAAAATGATGGTGAGATGACCATACAGGCTGTATATTAGTTCATTCGAATCTTTAGCGAACAAATGCATATCAAGTAAACTGCATGCTTTCACCTGGTGGGCAGAACAGACTTGAGATCAAGGAGGGAAGTTTCTTGAAGGTAGACTGTGTCCTGTCCACTTATTTCTCCTAGTCCTAGGTAAAGCCTGCCATGTTTTATTTAAAAAAATTAATCAACTACATGTTTCAACATCCTATTGCCTGCCATAAATGCATCCAAGAGTGGTTAATGAAATTTGCCCTCTCTGAGCCAACAGCCTAACCATCAGAACTGGTTTGCACCCAGCAAATGGATATTGCCTATAGATGGAACTGAAGTCAGTCTTTTATGTAAACTCTGGGTTTTAGGAAGTTGTTTAACTAGAGAACGTATTTCCTTTCCCTGTATGTTAACCTACAAGGTGAAAAAACTCCAGGAAAAAGTAACTTTAACATTTAGGATTATTTTTGTCTGCAGTAGAAGTTGAGAGAAAGAAATATTAAAACTTTATCAATATGTTCCTCTTAAAAGTCCTCATCAAAAATACATTAATAGGTATATCAAATAATAAAGAGATTTCTTCAGTTGTGAGTCATAGCCCAGGGGTCTTCAAACTTATGTGGACCATAAGGCATAGTACAAACATAATTTTACACACAGATATTCATACCCACGCACATAACTGAAACAAAAGTTTACCCCTGCCCTAAGATGCACTCTACTCTTTTCTATTTTATTGTATACAATTTTATATATTCTATTCTATTTCAATACTTTGAAAATGCTTGTTATAACCCACAACACTGATTTCACAACCTATTAATAGGTCAAGATCAATAGCTTGCAAAACATTTTTAAGGTAAGAAAGGAAAAGGGGGAGAAAGAAGGGAGATTAATTGCTTGATCAATTGATTGACTGACTGATTGATTGATTGATTGATTGATTGATTGATTGATTGATTGATTCAGGAAAGAAAAAAAGAAACACAAGCCATCCAAGAAATAGGGGGAAAAGATAGAAAACATCAGAAGTGGGTGAGAGGAAGCGGGATCCCAGTTCCTACGATCTGTCTTGCCCAGATCAATGCCTGCTGATTCTATCGTGCACTTCTCTCATCCCAAAAACCTTACCTAAATCCCTCTGCTCTGGACCTTCATCTCTTACCATCATCCCTGACTCCCTTATTCTGCTGCCTTTTACTTCTTTGTCATATGAAAGCACTTTTTTTTTTTTTTTGCACTAAGATCACAAAGTCCTTTCATGGGGGCCCTGACTGCTTCCTCCAATTTTGATCCTCTTTTTCCATCTTTCTACTGATGGCTCCTCCTCCGTTTTTTCTCTTTCCCTTGGGTGTCTAACCTGTCTTTGCCCTTATTTCTTGTCCCTGTCTCCTGGCTGTGCCGCTCTCCTGTAATGGCCCATTACAAGATCAATGCAAAACACTATGATGGGTTCAAAAACTCAACATGACAAGCACTAAGGAGGGGAAGCTACTCAAGTGAAAAATTGCAGGGCATTGTTTCTCAAACTTTGAGAGCCCCCAGACCTGGAGAAAAAGCTTCTGAAGACCACTAGGGTGGCTTGACTTCCATTTTAAAACATACTAACCTGGGAGTTCTGCTGTCTGTGATTGTGAAAAGAGCTGATATGATCCTATGAAGCAATAATGGACACATGTGGTATTCAAGAGAAAGGACAAAGCCCTGGAGAAGATTGAGCAAATGAAAGCTGATGGAAGGAAGAGGATGTGGGGACAGAGTGGATAGACTGGGTAAGTAGAAGTCCAACAGCAGGAAGCCCAGTTAGCAGGCTGGATCGGCGCCAGCCCTGGCATAGTAAGGATCTCAATTACCTATAGCAGCAGCAGAAAAGAAGAGAAGAGATGAGAAGTGTTTTCAAAGAAGACCCTCAAGTTAGCATCTTGGCATCCTTAGACTGGACCAGGTTTTATAAATCTGCAAAGACATGCGAATACTGTTAAAGTTATTCTGGAGGTAACCCAGAACTCACTCTTGGTAGCTCTTGCAAACTTAGAGCAGGCAGAAAATTAAATTACTCAAGGGGAAAAAAGCATAGGAGAGTTTTTGATGATGCAGAGCTGAAGCTTAGTTCACATTCCGCCAGGAACAGCTTGCCAGCCTTGGCTGCTAGTCCATTTTCTTCATCCCTAAGACAGGAAATTATGTGAGGCCCAAAACACTCTCCCCTGCAACTCTATGACTGAGTGCAGCTGTTCGGACAGAATTTTCTGAAACCAGGCTCCATATATGAAGACTCATGCATTGCCAACACGTTTGTTGAGCACCTATCCTGTGCAAGGTGTTTGTTAGGTCTGTGTTCAGTCTTATGTGTGAGCAGGCAGCCAGCAGAGGATACGCTGGCTCTGAGTCACAGTAGAAATGAAGTAATCCTCTTTGACCCCTTGCCAAATCCCCGGAGCATTGCCTATTGCCTAGGTCAGTTCTTGCATCTCCTCCTCCAGCCCTGAAAGGGTTCCTTCGACCCCCAACCCTACCCTACACCCCAGAACCACCATCGTTTACTTGAGGCACTCAATATTGGCAGCAATTCTGACTCATTAGCGTGTGTGTGTGTGTGTGTGTGTGTGTGTGTGTGCTCATTTCAGAAGCTCAAGAATAGTAGGTAACAAATTAAGACTATTAAGCATGGCTTTCTAGAAAATGTGTGAGGGTGTTTATGGTTCTTAAAATGCTGTCCTGCGCTCTTTTTCCTGACCTTTTCTATCTCTTGCTTTAACAAGCTGGAAATGTGTTTTCTTAACAGAGAGAGAGAGAGAGAGAGAGAGAGAGAGAAGATTATAAAATATGAAGAAACAGGACTTCCTTATTTCCCAAAGTGGGGAACACCTTTTTTTTTTTTTCTTTTTTTTTTAAATGCCTGGCAGAGCAAGTATGCTTGCAAATGTTACCTGGTACTAAACCAGATTAATTTTCCATTCAAGAAGAAAAGTAAGTAACTTGGGCTAAAGGAGGCAAATTGCATGCCCTATTATTTAGCACGTTTGGAATGAAAACCAATGCTGCTCTTAAAGCTCTGGCTGGCTGTTGGAGCTTTCTCTTCCTCTCTCTAATGCCCGCCCACAGGTTGCCTGGCAACTCAATTACATTGCTGAGAACACTCCCCAGCAATAACTGACCCTGAATTTTAATTTTTGTGCTGATCCTTAAGTGGGATGAATAAATAAATAAATGCAATCTCCCTGAAACAGTATTCATTCTGACTATTAGCAATCGGATGGCAAATAAAGTCACGCAAAATCCTGGCTAATTCTTTCTCTTTTAGGAAGATTTTGTTTAAAAATATTATAAATCTGGGGAGGCTTGTGGAAAAAATTAATAAAGTGGTTGTATGAAGGTAGGCATGGGAGATGAGTTTAACAAAAAAATTCTAAAATCAATAACAATATAAAGAATAAAATGTTAATTTTTATCATCCCTTAATTGGAATAGCTTTTTAAATATAAGGAACATTATAACACAAAAAGTGGTAGGCGTTAAAGGATCCAGGATGGCCACACACAACCCTAGCATTACCCTCCCTTATCAAGGTGTAGTTGCTGCTTCGTATTTTGAATACAAGAGCTTGAACTGAACATGTTATAAGTAACACCTCACAATCTCTATTGTCCTTTACTCACAACTTTTAAAAATGTGGCTTCATGTAATTATTTAGGTGTTTCTAATTTGGAGGCTAGCAATGATCTTTTTTACCATTTCTGAAAATCATCCTTCTAGTTCATTCTGAAGATGAAAGGAGATTGCAGTAAACTGCTTATCACTTCACTATGTAGTAAGATTTTTGCCTGGAAACTTAAATTCTTTTTTTATTGGTAATACCTGTAATTTATTTTATCCCCCATTTTATTGAGATATAATTGACATAAATAATGGTTTGACTTACAAATATTGTAAAATAATTACCACAATAAGTTTAGTTAGCAGGAAATTTAAATTCTTAGACGCATTCTTTTAACTACTTATCGAAACAAATAAATCAAGGACTAAGGGTTCAAATTCTGGCTCCCCACTTACCAGCTGTGGGACCAAATTAGTGTCTGTTCTTATTTCCTCATGGGTAAAGGGAGACATCATTAATAACCATCTCTTTGGGAGTTGCGGGCTAAGTGAGATCACCTAGAACAATGCTGTCATGTGGTAAGTTCTCAATTTCAGCCATTATTACTATGGGCCATACAATGTAGTATTATGAGTGTAGTGAAGGCTGTGATGGCAGTGGAGGCACATCTTCCTTTGGGAATGAAGGAGTTATGTTTTTACCTTCTGGGAGTGCTGCCCCAAAGAGCCTTCAGCTGTTAGCCCTCTTGGAGGATTGCCTTGGCTAAAGAACACTGCCTGGCCTGAGAACATGCATCCCTCCAGGGGCAGCCTGAAACCAATCAGTGGTCTACCTGAGGATGTAAAGGTCCAGCCCCTTCACTCCAACCTAGGACAGCTCGGAGGGCCAAGCCTGCTCCAGAATTTCCACGGAGTTGGCTAAGGCCTTCGTCCAGCCTACATTGCAGGCCAACTTCTCCCTCTGTCTAGTCCTGCTTCCTCTTCTTCCTTTTTGCAGTTGTTGATCCCAAGGCCACTACCTAATAAACATCCCGCATGCTGATCTGCATCTCAGTCTGCGTCACTGCCTCCTACACATTTTTTTTTAACATGGTTATGTGTCTTACATTCCAGTGCTCCACTGACAACTGTCCTATTGCTAAAGAGTAAAAGCGGCAAGAACAAGTGAGAGGTGAATCAGAAACCTGAGTATGTGATTATCTCTGGAGCTGGATCCTCTTTGGCTTCTGCCTATTGAGTAAACAAGATATTTAACAATTCTGCCCAGAGTGATCTGAAACAATCCTAGACCTTCTCTCATTTCATGGCACCTAACAAATGAGTGGGTGGAATGATAGTAGGTGCCATAAAATATGCAGGGGTTTTCCAATCCCATGTATACTTGTTTAGTTCATTAGATTAGAATCAAATGACATTTATTGATGGATTATTAATTGGTAGGTAGTTTGCGTGCATCTCATTTAATACTCACACTCAGTGAGATAGATATTTGAACCACCATTTTGCAGACAACTGGCATTTTGTAGGCATTCATCCTTATTCAAAATAGTCAAACACTTTCTCAGAATTTTTATTTTAAAACAAACAAGTAATTCCTTCTTCTCTTTACCTCAGTAAATTTAAGGGGTACATTTAGACAATAGAGCTTGACTCTATAGTTAACTGTAGAACAGCTATTCACTGACTGGGCACTTTTTCCATGTGTGGTACTAAACTAGGGGCTCTGGGGAATACAGCAAAGTCTGACGATGCAATCGCTGACCCAAATTGTTTACTCTGGAGTTAGACAAATACTCAATACATAGAATATTAAATAGCATTTCAAGAAGTTATGTGATAGGATCCAATAAAGTTACATCTAGGAGCAAATTCCAAATCAAGACATTTCTTACATCCCAAATATCCAAAGCAGATAAGCCATCTTTGTCTATGTTTCTCTATTTCTTTCCTGTTCCGTAAAAACCGATTACATTTTCTTTTTATCACCTCTTTCCATCTCCCCTTTAATGACATATTTCAGGTCCTTCTCATTACTTTGGCCTGGATTTTTCCCACAATCTCTGGGCTGGTATCCCAGCAAAAATGGCTGGTTCCTCCAGCCCAGCTTTTTAATCCCTGCCAGTCTCATCGTGGCAAAATACTACCTACATTATTGTGTTCTTCTGCTCACAACCCTTCTATGGCTCCCATTGTCTGTAGGGTAAAATCTAATTATCTTAGATTGGCATTCGAGTACTTCCAAAATCTGACCCCAGCCCCATGTCCAATCTGATGACCCAATATTTTTATTTTATCTAGAGCACCTGCTTCCTGTTTTCCTAGCATGCTGTACCCATTTCTGTCTTCTTGACTCAGTTCTACTTGTGCCTCTTATTGTGTCAAACTCAAACCTCATGTCTTTTATCAAACCCACTCTGGTCTGATAGCATTTCATTGGATTTTTCTCACACACCTCCTTGGATTGCTGTGTAACGTTCTTCTATGTACTTAGTATCTAGCCAATTCAAGGACAAACAATTCAGGATCGGTGATTGCATCTGCCAGACTTCATTTTCTTCCTCAGAGCTCCTAGTTTACTGTTAGAGAGTAAGTGCCTAGTTACTTAACAGCTGTTGAACTAAAAAACGTAGAGCCAAATTTTATTGTTTAAAAGTAAACTCACCCTTTACATTTCTTAATTTTTGTATTCAGTTCTGCAATATCCTCATTGCATGAGTTCTGGATTTTGCCATCTCTGAGTATCTCGATTAGAAATGGAGACTCTTAAAGTAAAAAACTTACACTCTAAGTCACTGCTGTCCAATGGAATGTTCTATATCTATATCTATGCTGTCCTATTTGTAACCCGGAGCTGCATTTGGCTACTAAGCACTTGGAATGTGTCTAGTACAACTAAATTTTAATTTTATTTCATTGTCATTACTACATATAGCCATATGTGGCTAGTGTATATTGTACTAGACAGTGCAGGTCTAAGTATTCATAGGCAAAAGAGAAAAGAAGATAGATGGTATTAGCCTCAGAGCTTTTTCATAACCACTCTAAACTGTAAGGAATGCACAATAGTATTGAGCAATGATGTCATGAGTTTCCTGGCCCTTTTCACCGATATAATACACAGTTTCAGCTAGGTCTATGCCTATTAGCTGTCTGTTGACCAAACATTTCTATTTTTATGGTCCAGAAGAATTCCAGAAGCCCAGCTCAAGTGATCTCATAGGAGGCAAAATAGAATTCTCCCACATGACACCCCCTTAATAGTAGAAATCAGCTCATCCTTGAGGGTCTCACTTGAAGTAGTCTGCCAAGACCCCTGTTTCTTATTTGTGTATTCCTATTTTAGGATCAAGGAAAATTTTTAGGAAAAATAATACAATTACCTATAATTATGTATGTTAATGGAGGGCAGACAGGGCAAAAATAACTGACATTTACTCATAAACCCTCTTTTAGACAAATATAACCATTCTCACGAAACTATATGAGTCAATATGTGGTCAAGTTAGCTAATGTCAACTTAAGCTCTTTACCAAAAGTAACAGAAAGCATTTATTAATTGTAGCATTTACAATTTTTGGAAGCAATTTATGTGTGTTATGAAAGGCTCACAAAACTCTTTAAGGCAGGTATTACTATCCTCCCCATTTTACAGATGAGGAAATTGAGGTACAGAGAGGTCACGGGATATGCCCAGATTCATGCAGCTAGCACATAGCAGAGCCAGGATGTGTACCAAGCACTCTAACTCCAGTGCTTTGCTCTTAACCACTCTGCTATTCTCCTGCTGAGCCCATTCTGAGGTCATTCATTCATTCCTTTCAAACTCAGTAGCCGCTCATATGCATCAGGCACTGTGCTAGCTGTGGAGTGGAAAAGCCATGACCTCCGTCATGGAGCTATGGCCTGAACTTGAAGAACTCTACCAGAGTGAGTGACTTGTCATCTACTATTGGACCGTATCACCCGAGGACCATATCACCTACACGGCCAGAGAACATTACTAAGGAAACAAGACCATTAAACAGAGGGACACATGCCAGCTAAGTGCTAGGAATATGTTTTCCAGAATATCAGTTTTGGGGAAGAGTCTTGAAGAATATATTAAGCCCCTGATAGAATTAAAAGACAAGCCCAGGGCCATTTCAAGGCTATCCAACAACACCTCAACTTCTCTCAAGATTTAACCCTCCCCACTCCTGAAGTGGCTTCCCTGGGATATTCTCTCTCAGGGGAATATCCTTTCACACTTCTCTGCCTGGCTAGCTCCTTCTCAGACATCACTTCGGATTTTGCTACTCAAAGTGTGCAACCTCAGATCAGCAGCATTGCTAGCCCCTGGGATCTCGTTAGAAATGCAGAATCTTAGGCTTCACTCCAGACCTGCGAATGAGAGTCTGCATTTTAGCAGGCTCCTCAGGTGATTCTTAGGTCCATGATAGTCAGAGAAGTACCAAGGTAAGACACAGCTCAGCACTGACACTTCCTTCAGCGCCCTGGGATCAGTAAGGTGCTTCTCCAGGGAGGGCCCCTGATGCCCTGGTCTTGGTTCCACCACTGAGGGTTGCTGACTCTGCCTCCTTCCTGGATTCCTGGAGGGCAGCTATGCTGTCTTATGTCTCTTGGTTTCTCCAGTGCCTATCACAACACTGAGTAAGCAGCAGATGAGCACATGAGTGAGCGGCTCTGAAGAAATGTGAAAGCACGTTTTGAAAACTTAGCGTCACGTTGCCTGTTGCCCGGAGCACATCTGCGACCCATTACTTGGCATTTCTCCCTCCCGCTGCTCAGGCCGCCCCCTAGATGGGAGAATGACTTCTCTGAACGCACCTAACTTCAGCCTTCAGGACTGAGCCAGGGCTGAGGGTTTTCTGAGCCTTCTGCTTTTCGCCACCTACTCACAGAGCCCAGCAGGAAAGCCCCAACAAACAAGGGCGGGCCCACTGCTGCTGAGCACAGCCACCTCAATAAAAGCTGGTTGCTTCCTGTGGGGCCCAACCCAGACAGACATCCCACCCCACAGGGGGTTCCCCAGTGCTTAGGATACCAAGGCCTCTCCCCTGTTTGGGTTTCTGCAGGCACTGAGGGCACACCCTGCCTCCAGAGGGGCAGCTTCAGCACCTCAGTGTCAACAGATGCTGGGCCGCCTTCAACTTAACTCCAGTTTAGTCTTCAAAGATCCTGCAAAAGCAGAAGGGAGCTCTGAGCCTGCTTCTAGTTTCTTCTCAGAGAGTCACTGTGGCCTAATTAGGCTCACACACAAGCAGACTTGGGGGAGTGTCTCTATTTTAGAGAACCTGGGAAAGGGGTTTTTACTCTTTAATAGTGTCTTTCGCCTGTAAGTAGGTTTCTTTTTACTTTTTTTTTAAGCATTTTCGGGAGCTATACGAGGTTGGGTAATGCCCAAGGCTTTGCCAACCTCATTGGGATATTTTTTCACTTGTAACATATGCAACCACAGACACTGCTGCAAGCATCACATGGTTCACTCCCCAGAGCTGGGAGGGAGACACACCTCTCGTTTCCCTCTGACCACAGGACTTTGCCTCTTCCCGTTCCTGCCTACATTACTGAGTTGTCGGAGCTCAAGGGAGTGTCGGAAAGAAGAAGCAATTGCCCACTTATAAAAAAGTCAGTGAAACAAATTGCTTTTACATTTTTTAAACTGTTAGAAGCAATGTATTTTTTATGCGATACTTACTTCTGCGTGCTCATTGTAGGAAGTTTGGAAAATACAGAGAAGCATAAATTACCCATAATGCCACAATCGAGAGAAAACCATTCTTAATATTTTGGTAAATTGTTCACTAAACATCCACAGCCCTGGAATAATGTGAATTTGGATGGAAGGTGACCAGGAATTAGCTGTCATCCACCTTTCAGCTCCCACTTCCACTTCAGGAACTTTGAAACAATACAAACCTATATTTCATGCAGTTTGGACTTTTGGGCTCTACTCATTATATCACTGTGGGTTTACTGTATTTAGATAGTTGAGCTAAAACTATGTGCAATTTTCTAAGCTAATTATTATTACTTTTGCTTAAAAGAATATCAAGAGTATTCTCCCATGTTAATATATTTTTTTTCAATTTTCTAACTTGTCAAATAGGTTTAAATGATAAGATAAATAAATTTTTGGAAATTAGAAAGTTACTAATCTGTCATAATAAAGTTTAAATGAGATAATATATTCAAAGTCCTTAGCTTGGGGTCCAGCATACAGTAAACTCTTCATAAATGGCAGGTATGGCCATAGATTATTCCCAAAATCTTGTTTTAATGCCAGCATACTATTTCATTCTAAGTAGCATATTTAACTACCCTTTTACTGTACTAAGCTTATTTCTAATTCTTTCTATTTAAAATTGTAGCACTGCCACAATTATCTTTGAATATTACTTTTTGTTCCCTTTTTAAATATATTATTTCTTTAAAATGGATGACTACATGGGATGACATGAACATTTTGAAGACTTTTTATTATATAGTGGCAAATAACTGCCAAGTGATTGTACCAAACTTCCCACCAACCACGAGTGGAATGACCTATCTTTTGGCATCCTCACTAGTAGTAATTTTTTTTTTGTTTTTAAATCTGCCATTTTGATAGGTTAAAATTAGACTTCATTGTTCCTTGATTTTGCACTGTTAAAAATTATCAATGAAATCAAATATTTTTCCATATTTATTAACCATTTGTATTGACTCTTTTATGAATTATCTCTTCAACATCCTTATACCGGTAGTAACATACATTTTATTAATCAAATACTCTAATGGCTTGGGTTTTCTTTTTGTGTGTGGTGTTTCTCATATGAAAACTCATCAGAAACACAATCACTTTCTACCCATAAGTGGAAAAACTAACAGGGAGACCATTTGGGATTTTATTAGACATGTATTTAAATTTAATCACACAACTAATAAGTATTTGGCAAAGACCCACTACATATATCCATACAGCAGGCTTTAACACACATTCTGTCTAAGATTTAATTAGTGGGAGAGAACAGGGTGGACAACAGCCAGAGCCTAGGCAGCGGGATGGGATGCATCTGGCAGCCCATCTTATCTGTGCTCAGTCCTAAGTGAGCATCTGGCCCTAGGTGAAGAGACACTCAGAACTCAGGTGACACACCCAGCTCCCCCAGCTGGTATCCTGTGATTCTGCTAAGGCATAAGAGAGGGAGATGATATAATGGAGCACATCACACAGGCAGAGGCTGCCACTTCACACTCCATCTCTCACCCTTCCCATTTTACAAATAAGGAAACCACAGCTTGAAGAAGTTAAGCTGTCAAAGGCCACAGAACAAGTGGCAGAGCTAGAAGTCAACCTTGGGCCTATTGGATCCCAAAATGGATACTCTCAGCCACCAAACCACACAGCTTCCCTTCAAAACAGTGTCTCTGAACACAAGAAGGTTAAACATTTATATCCTAAGAGCCTCAAATAAAACTTTGAAGCTCCAGGCAACTTACTAATTTTTATCCTCAGAGTAAACTAACTGTCGCCAGCAAAGGAGCCCATTTCCCTGGGAACTCCCCAAGAGAGGGATGGAAGGATCCCTGGGAAATCACCAGCCTGGGTCCTTCGCTTCCAAGAGAGAAACTGAGATCAAGGCTCGTCCTGGCTCCCAGGGAAGTGCTTGTTCCTACTGTGACTCAGTTTCCTCTCCTAAAAAAGGGGAACCATTCCTTGGATGACTAAAACAACTGCAGAATATCAGATCCTGAGGACTGTTTCATGGATTTTGTATAGTAGTTGTCATTCACATAATGCCTGCTGATTAATAATGATTAAAATTATGGTGTAAGTTATTTGCAAGTACAATGCAGGATCTACCAAGAGTTCTGCCAAAAGTTCTAAATCCATCCCAGCAAAGTTTTAACCTCCAAAGCAGGTTTCCCCACCAGGCCTTCAATCTCTATAGTGCAGGGACATGCAGTAGTATTACCTAGAATCTGCCAGTTAAAAACAATGACTTGGGCTTTATTCGCCCCAAAACATTTATTTAACATATTCATAGTCTGTTTTCTTTTAGGGCTGACCTAATTTCTAAGTGGTACTGATCCACGCTGCCATGTTAATTTGCATGATTGATATAATACATCTCTCTTTTCCAGTAATTGTAGAGCTATGAAAATATTCATCCCTCTGAGCTACAGAAATCAGTTTTCTCATTTATGTTCTGTAAAAGTACTCAATGTGATTTGTCAGAAAGGGATTGAGATACACACACTTCCATTTCCGAATCCTAAACAGCGGGGAAAGGCAAAAAGTGTGTCCCGGTAAACCCCATGACTTCACACAGCACTGTTTTTAATTTTCAACTCGCATCTATACTCAGGAACCAATTTAACTACCCGGAGTGTTCAAAACAGTTAACTGAGTTCACTTCTGCAAAGCAAGCTGAAGTTAACTGCTTTTGCCTGAATTAAATAAACCCTGGCAATGCTATCAGGACGTGGCATGGCCAGATGGCAGTTGCCACACCTTGCCAGTTACCAATCAGCATGCAACAGCTGGGGCTGACCAAACAACAACTGCCCTTGACCCTGGCTTCTGATCATTTGTTGGCTAGAAATAGAAGCTGGGTGTCAAGAAAAGAGAGCAAAATTCTTGACACCAGCAATTCAGGAAATCCATCTGAAACAGGTTAATGTATTGAACTAGTTTCAGGAATACTGGAGAATGAAAAAACATAATATTTAATAATTGATCATTCCTGCAGCAAGAAGTGAGGGGGGTGCTTTTATGAAATCAAGTATAGGATATTTCCAGATACACATGCAGTCATGTTGAAAACACCGTGTATCAGTGTTTGAAGTCCCCTGGGTTTGACAGATATCAACTATTGGAGTTTGCTTAAGAAATAGGAGAGCATTTCCAAAATCCAGTGTTATGCTTTTACTAAAGCAAAAGACACACAGTCAAAAGCATTGAAAGATCATCATTCTGCTTCATGTAATGTATCACATTAGAGCTGAAGACTGAGAGATAAGTGTTTTGTAGACTCAGATCTAGACTAAGTTAATTCTAAAAGAAAAATATTGGGAAGAGAATCTCCACATGTTATATGACTAAATATCCTCATTTTCCAAAGGCAAAAGACAGCAGGTGGGAAAATGACATTTTTAAAAACAAAATGGAGATTACCTTAGATCTGCTGGATGAGATGGGAACCACACATTCTGAAGGAAATGCAAATGGCCTAGTAAGAAAGGCAAAAGCAGCACGGTGGAATGAAATATAAGAAAAAGGAAAATAGCTGAGCGTGAGCACCAGAGAGATTTTCACTAAACCATTGTGCCATTATACAGAGCTGTGCTTTAAGGTTAAGGCACACACACAGGCAGGCCCCTCTCACCCTGGACAGCTGGGGATGTCTTTCACTGTTGACAACGAGGGCGGGGGAGTGTGTGGACAGAACCAACAACTGTGGGCTTGGCAGAACTCCATGAAGCCAAGGACAAGCCAGCTAGGCAGAGCCTGGCATTGCAGAACCTCTTGTCCCTCCCTCTGCCAAGAGGGTACCACCTAAGCAGGGCCTGTGGAGACCGGAGCAGTGGACCCAAACTTTTTGCTCAGAGGACCCTCTTTCAAAGTCAAAAGCAGTGCTAAGGATCCCATGTGCAAGTAGTTATACTTTGAGTAGTCGAAAGAATGAAAGCTCTGAGGAATTCATAAGGCTATTAAAAATAATTTGTATTTTGTTCCCCACCATACCATCTATATAGATTTGGGAACAAGTTGTACAAAAATCTATGAAAGAAGCTAGTTTTTCAGTCTACAGATGAATTAGAAGTCTCCTGGCCATTCTGAAGCTCAGACAGAACATTTGATCATGTAATCTGACTTCTGGGCTGACCACTTGATTAAAAATTGCATTATTTATGCTTCTCTAGGGCTGTGGCATTGGAGGCTTGAAACCACTTACTGTGGCAGCCATTTCCCTGATTTTAGGTGCATTGATTTTCTTTTTCAATATGTTGGTTGATTTTTGATCCATGGTTGGATTTAGAAAAGAATTCATTTATCAGATTTCTTGTTTGCTTTTCATTACTTGGTCAGACTAATCTCAATCCAAATTTGGAGGATTTCTTTTACCTTGCCTTCACACTGGTCTTCCTTTTCTAGAAGGTTCTGTACATATTAGAACCAGATCTCAGGTCACTGTTTGCTCACTGAGAATCTGAGAAAACCAGTGTTATCTCAGCAATGAAGGTATTTCTCTCACAATCTGGTACTTGAAAAGCAAATCAAAAAACTGTGATAAACAGTAATTGGCAGAGTTTTAAGTTTCAGAAGAATTCCCATAATTGTGTAAATGTCTCTCAGAAGGCAGATTTGTAAACTGTTGGGGCCTGCAGCCCCCACATACTGGGGTAGGCTGCCTGGTAAGGCTGGTTTTCCTCAATTCAGATTCTCTAAGGAAAGCCCATCTATATACATGACCAAACAAATTTTTTTTATTTATTTTTTTTTTACTTTGAAGACCATTCTAATTCATAAGGCAAGGTATTCGGTTTATCAAAGAAACTCATAGAATGGAAAAAACCTTGGAGAAGTCCAGTTCTCAACTTTTATACACCAGAAAATAGAAACCTGAGTTTTTGGAGCCCAGAACAGATGCTAGAAATACCATTTCTCAGCTGTTTTACATGAAGGCCTTAATGGTATATGGACCAGGTACCACTTTGAATATCTAAAATGGAGAACCACTGGTCACCTAAAAGTAAATAAGATGGGCCTTCTTGGGTATAATCTAAACTTGGTTCCACATACTGTGCTATGTTGATGGGGAGTGATGATTTTGCTGGAAGGCACCATGCCATTTGGTGGCTTATCAAACCATGACCAACAGCACTATGGCATCTGATTTTCCCATTTTGAATTCCATCTCCGTTTTCTACCCATTCCCAGAAACTCTGAAGCCACCTAAAATGGTGACCCCCAGCTCAGATTTTACTGTGGGTGGGATCACCAATGAGGCCAACCAAGCTGTTTGCTAATTTTGACATTACTCATGTCTATCTCTGCAAGCTGAAAGCTCACAAAAATGAGTACGATTGAAATGGATCACCTCATATTTATCTAAGAGTACGTTTCAGTCAGGGTTAACCAGAGAATCAGAACCAGTAGGAGACAGACATTAAAAGATTTATTGCAAGGAATTGCCTTATGTAATTCTGAGGGCTGGTTGGGCAAGTATGAAATCTGCAGGACAGGCGGTCAGCAGGGGCTGACCTGAGCTGGAGCTACAATTCGCAGGTGAAATTTCTTCAGAGAAATATCAGTTCTGCTTTTAAGACTTCAACTGATTCAGGTTGAATCCATTCAGATTACTGAGGATATTGTCCTTACTTAAAATCAACTGATTATGGACTTCAATCACATCTACAAAATTTCTTCATAGCAACACCTAGATTTGTGTTTGATTGAACAGTGGGGCCTATGGTTTGACTATGGTCAAGCTGACATAACACCAACCATCACAGAGGGGCACTAGTCTATATTCCCTACGGAATAGTCCTGTGTTGAAGGATACACACCGTGTGCCCAGATGTTCTTATCGTTGTGTCATAGTCATAATGTTGACAACAAATAAATATTTGTTGAATGAATCAATGAGTGACTGAGATCATGACAGGATGTAGAGGTGTGGGATATAGGACCTAAGCCTATTCTAGGGGGAGAGCAGGGGAAGGGCAATAGGTCCAGGGCCCAGGGGGAGCCCCAGGAGTGTGGGTGATTACTGGATTTGGGATTGGGGCACGTCACCCCTAACAATTGCATATGAGCAAAGGAAGCAAACTTTTCACCAAGTACCTCATCAAAAGGGGAAAATTCATAAAGGGCAAACAAATATGCCTTTGGAGAAGAGTAGACACTTTTCAGTTGATGGGAAGTCAGGACAAGAGGAAGGCTATGAGGAAGAACTACCAAGTTTCCCATTGCCTCCTCTGCTCAAGCTTTTTCTTTGCTGTCCCATGTCCTCTCCTGGTCAGGAAAAACAAAGCAATGGAACCAAGCGCTGTGAATCCTAGAGTGAGAAGCAGAGCTTGTAAGAATCTCGGCCCTCCTATCCACTGGCTATGTGTAGGACTTGGGCTAAGGTACTTTCCTCTGTGATCCTTAGCTTCCTGACCTGGAAAATGGTCTTAGTAATATCTAACTCTCTGGACCATGGAAGGGTTATAATATGTGTTGAGAGCAGTAGTGGATTTACCTTGAAGCTAATGAAGCATAAGCTTCAGGGATTCTCACTTGCATGGGCCCCCTCCAAGGCTCAGAGTATCCCCGAGGGATGTGAGAGGACATAGGAGCCCACCACAGACTACAGGAGTGTGGAGTGTTACTGCAGCTTTGGGTTACCCTCTGTGCCCTGGTAATAGGGCTGCCAGCACTGCCTCCATGTCCAACTGACATCTGTAATCACTTGCACCTTTGAATTAATCGAGTGAGTTACTTACTTTGTGGAGAGGGGAAGGCATACAAGTTTTCAAAAATGTTAGCTACTGTTATTACTGAAAAGCTTTACACAGGATTTGGGTCAGTACAGGGTGAATAGTAGATGCTAAGATTAAAATTGAGCCCTGTAGATGCTCTCAGAGCTGAATTCTGTCCTGCCTAGGTGTTCAGCTTCCTACTAAAGTAAGCTATTTTTATTGGTCTTCAAAGTGTGTGCTTTTAATCAGGATATGACACGTAAAAATAGTGGGTTTATGGGCCTAGTGTTAAAAATAAAACGTGGTCTTGATTATCCTAATTATCTTTCTCCCCATTTTATTTCTAGAACCCACAGACTAGTTTCTGGTTAGCAAGAAACTGAGAATGGAGTGGAGCAGGCAGAATAAAGAGATGAAATGAACAAATCAAACCAGAACATTTTAAATGAAGCTTAATGTTCATCTCTTCCAAACAGCTGCCAAACCCTTTTCCCAGCTGATTGAAGATTTCCCATTTTTGCCTCCAATTTCTGGAAAAAAATATGGGAGAAGGCCCAGCCCCATTTATTAGAACTTGACTAGACTGCCTCTATTATTATCAGGAGGGTCTTTAGTCTGACTACACTGAGTGCCTTCCGGAAATTATGAAATGCACCACTCTTCTACTATCAAGATTCCAATTGTGGTAAGAATATTTGAAAAAGCATAAACTACCCCACTTTGTAAGGACCCATTAGCAAGGGAAATTAAACTTGAGGGGCAATGGTCAATTTCCAACTATCATTATCTAAAATGGTATAACACGTGGTGTGTATTGTGAAGCTCTGTATGTACCTGTGAAACATGGAATAAAAACATAATGGGTTAGAGTCATGATTCAGGCTGCTGCAAAAATAAATCTTGTGAGCATAACTTAACCAAGGTTTGTTTCTTACTCTCATAAAGCCTTACATACATCAGGTGGTCCTGTTCCATCTTGTAACCATGCTACATGGAACCTGTGATCTTCAAGAACATTTCAGCAAGAGAATAGAGTGATGGAAGACACAGTCTGGTTATTAGTTGCTTGGTACATGTCATTTCTGCTCACTTCTCACTAACCAACAACAGTCATATGGCCACAACTAATTGCAGGGGCAGTTGAGAAATGTAGAGGAAGGCACAGATGTTAGGTGGTCACCTCATGTCTTTACCGCGCATAAGAACCACAAGGGACAAGATGATTGAAGACAACTGCTTTTTCGTTGATTTGTTATGAGGACCTACTTTGTGTTAGAACCTGTTCTGGACATGAGGCATATAGGAGAAAACACAAGGAACATGGCCCTGACCACCATGGAGTTTCCAGTCTAATGGGAGAGGCAGACCTCGGACACATACACAATTAATATCATGTGGATGTGGAAAGTGAAATTCAGAGCAAGCAGCTTTATGCACCCTGGATGATTGTCCACACTTTTTCCAGGCAATTCTTCTTTAAATGGTCTGTGCAGGTTTCATACCATAGGTCCAGTTCCCTTAACTGTCAAAGGGAAACCACAGCACACTATCTAGAAGAAAAGGCATCCCACTTGGACTGTATCAATAGCGTCTTCACTAACCCTGCCGCTTTCTTTGCACTCCATCCCTTACAGGCTATTCATCATACAGCAGCCAGAATGATCCTTTTAAAATGGAAGTCTTTGCAAAATGAGCATGTCATCTGCTCATAACTCTGCAGTGACTCTCCATCTCACTCAGTAAAAATCCCAATTGCTCACCATGGTGGTCTACAAGGCCTTACATGATCTGGCCCCTACTTGCTCCTTAGACCTCTTCTCCTCACTCGCCTACCCCTCACCCCCTCTCCTTCTGCCACTTGGGCCTCCCTGCTGCTCTTCAAATGCACCAAGTACACACCTGCCATGGGCATTTGTATTTGCTATTTCCTTACCTAGACTTTCTTTCTCCAGACACCCATATGGTTCATGCCTTCTCTTCCTGAAGGTCTCAGCTGAAATAAATGTCACTCTATTAGAGAGGCCTTTAGGATGCATCCCTCTCCGATAAAATAGGGCCCTCTTCTCCACCCTCGTCACTCCATTTTTTTTTCCCTTTTCAAGCTGCCGGCACTTTCTGCAAATTTTGATGCAGGCACCTTCCTTCTTTCCTTCTTTTCCTTCCTTTCTTCCTTTCTTCCCTCCCTCCCTCCCTTACTCTCTCCCTCCTTTCTTTCCCTCCCTTCTCTCCCTCTTTCCGCCTTTCTTTCTTCCTTTCATTTCTCTCTTTATAACAGCTTTATTGATACATAATTCACATACTATGTAATTCATCCATTTAAAATGCATTAATTCAATGTTTTTTAGTATATTCAGAGTTGTGCAACCATCACCACAATTAATTATAGAACATTTTCATCACCTTAAAAAGAAACCGTTCCGTTTAGCTATCGCTCTGAAATCCTCCCCATCTACTCCAGCCCTAAGCCCAATCCTAAGAAACAACTTTATGTTTCTATATATTTTCTCATTTCATATAAATGAAATCATATACCATATTTCCCCGAAAATAAGACCGAGTCTTATATTAATTTTTGCTCCAAAAAATGCATTATGGCTTATGTTCAGGGGATATCATCCTAAAAAATCATGCTAGGGGTTATTTTCCGGTTAGGTCTTATTTTCAGGGAAACACGGTAATATGTGGTCTCTTATTACTGACTTCATTCACTTAACATAATGTTTTCAAGGTTCCTCCATGTTGTAGCATCTATCAGTGCTTCATTCCTTTGTATGCCTGAATAAATATTCCACTCTATGGATATACTACATTTTGTTTATCCACTCATCAATTGATGGACATTTAGATTGTTTCCATCATTTGGCTATTATGAATAATACTTGTATAAACATTCATGTTTAAGTTTTGGTGTGTACGTATGTTTTCATTTCTCTTGGGTCTATATCTTGGAGTGGAATGACTGTATCAAATGGTAAATCTATGTTTAATCATTTGAGGAACTGCCAGACTGTTTTCCAAAGTGGCTGCACCATTTTATATTCCCACTAGTAATATATGAAGTTCCCAATTTTTTTCACATCCTTACCAACACTTGCTATTATCTGACATTTTATTATAGCTATCCTGATGGGTGTGAAGTGGCATATTTTGTGGTTTTGATTAATAATATATTTTCATGTGCTTATTGTTCGTTTGCATCTGTATATATATATATATATATATATATATATATGCAGAACATACATATATATATATAATATTATATATATATATTAGACAAATGTGTATTGGAATACTTTGCCCATTTTTAATTGGGTTATTTGTCTTATTATTCAGTTATAAGAGCTCTTTATATATTCTAGATATAAGTCCCTTATCAGATATATGATTTAAAAATATTTCCCCCCATTTTGTGGGTGCCTTTTTATTTTCTTGATGGAGTCCTTTAAAGCCCTTCCTTTTTTTTTATTTTAATGAAGTACAATTTGCTTCTATTTTCTTTTGTTGTTTGTCCTTTGGTGTCATAGCTAAGAATCCATCGCTGAATCCCAGGTCAAGAAGATTTATCTCTATGTTTTCTTCTAAGCATTTTATAGTTTTGGCTTTACATTTAAGTCTTTGATATATTTTGAGTTAATTTTTATATATGGTGGGAGGTAAAGATTCAAATTCATTCTCTTGCATATGGCTATCCAGTTGACCTATAAATTTATCCTATGCCATTACCACACTGGCTTGATTACTATTGCTTTATAGTAAGTTTTGAAATTAGGAAGTGAATCCTCCAACTTTGTTCTTCTTTCTCAAGATTATTTTGATTATTTAGGGCCCATGCAAATGCATATGAATTTTAGGCTCAGCTTGCAAATTTCTGCAAAGAAGCCATTTGTGATTCTGACAGGGATTGCATCAAGTTTGTAGATCAATTTGGGGAATATTGCCATCTCAACAATATTAAGTCTTCCAGTCTGTGAACATGGGACATCTTTTCATTTGTTTAGATCTTCTTTAATTACTTTCACCAATGTTTTGTGGTTTCCAGAGTATATGTTTTGCAGTTCTTTTATTAAAATTTATTCCTAAGTACTTTATTCTATTTGATGCTATTGTAAGTGGAATTGTTTTCTTAATTTGTTTTTTCAGATTATTCATTGTAAACGTATGGAAATAAAATTGATTTTTGTATATATCGTATCTCGCAACCTACAAACCTTCTTTATTAGTTCTTATCATGTTTTATTGGATTCTTTAGGATTTTTTATATACAAGATCATGTCATCTGCAAATAGATATAGTTTTATTTCTTTCTTTCCAATATGATGCCTTTTATTTCATTGTCTTGCTCCTGTTACTCTTGACCTTTCTTGCTTTGCTTTATTTTTTTCATAGACCTCAGCATTACAATCATATTGGTGTTTATCTGTTTATAACTGCCCTCACTAGTATGTAAGCTTCTAGAAGGAAGCTTCTTTCTCTATTCTATTCACTGTCTTCCCAGGTTTTCAAGAATAGAGCCTGGCACATAGTAGGTGCTTAATAAATATTTAGGTTCTCTGTAAGCTTTCAAGGTGAATCTTCCAAAGGATATCTTCCTGCTCTCAGCATGATCTCAAGACACAACCCTGCCTGGAGTTGAGGCCACAGCTAAGTGGGAGCAGTTCAGGAGATCCGAGAGCACCGTACCAGGGTGCACATACCTTTTCAGGAATCAGTAGAAAGCACTGCAAAACCAAACAATCCAATAACAACAAAATTGCTTTCCATCTCTAACTACTCACAGCAAATCAACCTACATCTCAGGATCCAAGATGGGGTCTACAGGATCTCTCACTGCTTCCCTGACCACAGTGACTGTTTTTCCCATCACCTAACAACCTAGGGTAGAGGGACCTCTTGTGGCCACAAAGAAGTGGCAGGGACCTCAGGGCCTTTTGAAAGTCTCCAGGATGAGGGCTCATTCAAGAGTTGCTACAGCCACGGCATTGGACAGATTCCACCTGCACCTGCTACCCCATCATGTCTCCTGCCAACAACCTCTCCCTGGACAGTGTTTCTGTTGCGTCACCTGAACCATCCTTTATTAGTATCAAAGAAAGATCATTAATCAGAGCAATGAAGAGTGATGCGAGGAGGTTTCTGTAAGGCTGAAAAGTGGAAGAGCTAGTCTGTAACAAAGGGTGAGTGGTTTGGGCTCCATGACACAAAGTAAGATGTGTGGAATCCAGGCAGACAGCCTGCGGCTCCCCAGGGAGGTAGGCTGTTAGTGACACTGCATCCCTCCGTTGCTACCTACCCAAGTCAGGGTAATTGAGGGGGAAGGATGATACAGGGATTCTTTCGACTCTTCTTCATATATTAAAAGAAAATGAGTTATTTCAGGTAATCTGACAAAGCAAAGTCAATACTATTAGGAAAAGTACAGGAGAGATTTTTAGATGTTTAGGGGATGTGAAAATTATTCTCTCAAAAGATTGTTCCTGGGTAATGGCTTCATTTGACCCAGATTAAGTACAGGAAAAATGAAATTCCCATGCCAAATAAAAGAAAAAAAGAAAGGGAAATCCAAAGTATTCCTAAGGAAACGGAGGAAAACAAGAATCAATTGAGTACATGTGAGAAGGTCTTTCATAGTGTAATTTTTGTATGTTGATGAGTTTTGCCTGTTTTACTGATACTTTGGCAACTGAGTTACAAAATAAAATGTTGGGATCTCAAAATCTTTTAATTATTTACTTAAAAGTAAATATATCTTGAAAGCTATTACACTCAAAATGTCATGCTCACATTTTATGATTAAGAGAACTAAAATAACAACTAATGTATGTAGTACTTATTATGTGCCAGGTACTATTCATTTAGTTCTCTCAGCAACCCTCAGAAGTAGGCAGTCTTATTAATCCCATTTTCCAGGAAGTTGAGGCAAGTGATGTTATGAGCAAGCTGCCCAAGACCTCACAATAGTCTGACAGGACCTATCTGGACTTAGGTCATCTAATTCTAGAGTCTAGGTTACCATTGTAATTTATTTTCTATGCCATTACAGTTTATGATAAGTATTCTACCAATCCTAAAGCTCTTAGTATGCAAACTATATCCATTTTTAGATAGAAAAGTGTCAACCAAATTATTGCGTCAGTTTCTGAGTTTCTGAGAATTTTCTCGTAAGATATACTTATATGTAGGCCAATGACCAAGATAATGTACCAAATATGTTCATTATAGTATTTTTGTTTCCTTTTGATATTAGTCAAATCTCAAGAGAACCTAAGTGTCCATTAATAAAAACTTTTTAAGTAAGTTGTGTTCTATCCATAAAAATGGAATATTCTTTAGCCACTAAAAAGAACATGTAAGACTGATCTGTGGTGACGTAGAAACTTTGAAAGATATGGAAAAACACATTTTTATACATAATTAAAAAATGTGCATATAATTTTCTGAAAGGACATAGAAGAATACAACTGTGGTTAATATTGGGGTTAAAGCAAAGGAAGAAACATAACAATGTGAATATTGAACTATTGAACTGTATACTTTAAGGTTGTCAAGATGGTAAATTTTATGTTATGTGTATTTTACCACAATAAAATAATTAAGGGAGAAGAGACATATACTTCTCATTTCATATATTCTACTCTATTTGATACTGTACATGTTACTTTTATTTTCATAAATAGCCCAGTATAAAATAAAGGTAATGTATCAAACAATGTTGTGAGTGGTCAGAGGACTTAAAATCACTTATCTACATCTAGCTGTATTTGTATTAGTTCCCATATGAAGAGCTCTAAGAGTCAACAATAGTTAAATTTATGTGTGATTTCAAGCTGCTATGTGGTCATCTGAAAGTTCGTAAATAAATAGCCTCGCTCCCTGAGAACTTCACATCCCATCACGAGAAGAGAGTTTTATTGAATGCGGTCTGTGTAAAAACAACATCAGACTCAGCACTCACCCAACACATTTTCCTGGAATTTAGTTCAGATTATCTTGTTTTGAAGAACAGGTAGTTCCTCTGTAATTTCAGACCGTCCTTCTGAGAACACATTATCCTGGTGTCCTTTCTCTTCTTGACCATGCAATTTCTTCATAACCTTTTATGGCTTTTATGTGTCCCTGTTTATGCCTTCAAAAAGTGAGCCAGAATATAAAAATGCACAGGGAGTAGGCCAAACATTGTAAATTTTTATGTGTCAAGGTTACAGATAAAACATAGGCAAGTATCTAAGGGAGAACGTTACATTTGTTAGTTTTAAGGCAAGTATCTAAGGGAGAACGTTACATTTGTTAGTTTTACTTTGGTTGTCCCTAGCTTTATGTGAAAATATTGACGGAGCCTGAGTCTCTAAGATTTCATCCCTGTCTTACTGGTCTTAAGATCCTATGAAGAAAGAAACAACTTCTGGAAGAGACTCTGGAGATCACCTGACTTCTAGTTCCTGCAGGGGCCAGAAGGTAAGTAAACAGAGAAGTTGGCCAGGTGGGAAATGAGGAAATCTGGGCAGAGAGTACCCCGTCAGAGTGCTGTCTCTTAACTCCAGCCTAGGGTTACACTGCAGGACCCAGTGTGGCAAGAATGTCTATTCTGATTTTTCAAGAGAAGCTGGAAATCTAAACTTGTATGTAAATGATTCCAATTTCTAAATGTTGGCAATTAATTCAAAAAATCTGAAAGCACTATGAGGGCCAAACAAAACACCTCTTTTGGCTGAACTGTGATGTAACCTCAGTAGAATCCAACTCTTCATTTTACAGAAGAGGGAAATGAAGTCACTCACCTAAGTTCCCAGGGCTGCTTTGAGGATGGAACTGGAACCAGAAACAGTGTGCCTTCCAGTCCCAACCTCTTTCCTCAGCCTTTCAGTCCGTCTAATAAAGCAGCAGGCTAATTTTAGACAAGCATATGATCAGTTTTCCACCCCAACACATGTGTCAGTAAGCCTTCAACTGGATGGGATGGACCTTAACCGCAAATAGAAGACCCAGCTGACAAGCTACACCCACTGGCCGCTTAATTCTGGATGGAGTCTAACTCTGTCTTTTTGGGTGGCTATGGGGAAGAAAAGGAAAGATTGAAATTTTTACCCACAGACAGTCTGTGGGAGGAATGGGAAAGTCTGTACTTTCTGGTAGAAATTTTTAAAAATCACGGATGATAAATGCAGAATTGCTTGGGAAGATCTTTTACTCAGCTTCCCAGAAAGCAAATGCAGTCTCCATCCCTTGCTCCATGGTGGCTTCATAGTATGGGGCTTTGGCCAATAATTTGTGTTGCCCATGTCGTGAGAGGAAATGACCTGTTGGCTAAAAGCGTGGTCTCTGGAGCCAGATGGCCTGGGTTCAAATTCCCACCCTGGAAATTACCAGCTGTATGATCTTGAACAAACAATGGGACTCCTCTATCCCTCCACCTCTTCCTCTGTAAAATGGAAACAATGTTTGTACTTCTTTTATAAGATAGTTGCAAGGCTTAGACATGTTAATATGCAGAAGGCACATGGCAAGCATTATGTATCACCCACACCATGGAAGCATCGAGGAGCTTTCAAAAAATATTGATACTTGGGACTCAGCCCCACCTCCAAAGATTCTAACTGAGGTATGGCCTGGGCACCAGAGCTTTTTAAGTCTCTCCGGGTAATCCTAATGTGCAGCCACGCTCAAGAATCTCTGATATAAGTGTTTATTAAATAAATGATGGTCCTCTGAGTGATTGACTTTCTTTTTCTTCTTAAAACAATAGAAATTTTTTGTCTTACAGCTCTGGAGGAAGAAAGTCCAAAATCAAGTATCAGCAGAACCATACTGTCTCTGAAACCTATAGGGAAGAACACTCCTCTGCCTGATCCTAGCTCATGGTAGTGGCCATCAATCCTTATGGTTCCCTGGTCTGAGTAATTGATTTTTAAGAACCTAAAATGTTTTCTTCATTTAAGCACATATTTTGCAGCCCCTTTATGAAGTTTGCCAAGTGGTCATCTTTCAGTGGCATTCAGCATGGAGGGCCACAAGATCCTGGGCAAGTTTGCAAAGAAGGTGAAATTCTTCTGGGAGCCTGCCCCTGTCCTCTGCAATCCTGTCACCCCTCTGCCCCTGCTTCAGGTATTCAGCCAACCCCTGAGGTTCTGATTCAACTGTGGTAGAAGATAAACTGGAGAGAATTCTCTGAATAACTATACATGTTTAAAAGAGGGATCTGTAAACCCAAATAACCTTTAATGAGTGTAATAAGCCTGTGGAGCTGTGAGGGTGTGGGGAGGCGTATTGGAGAGTTGAGAGGCACGTCTTCTCCATCTCCCTGAACCCTACCGATTCCCAAAGACCCAGGCAAATAGAACAGGGGCCTCTAATGTGGCTCCCCAACACCAAAAGATGATACTTCTGAAATTCATCTCATCTGAGATGCTGATTAAGTCAGAAATAGTCCTGATATACCGTGTTTCCCCGAAAATAAAACCTACAGTAGCCGGACCATCAGTTCTAATGCGTCTTTTGGAGCAAAAATTAATATAAGACCCGGTCTTATTTTAATGTAATATAAGACCGGGGCTAATATAATATAATATACCAGGTCTTATATTAATTTTTGCTCCAAAAGACACATTAGACCTGATGGTCTGGCTAGGTCTTATTTTCGGGGAAACACGGTATCAATCTAGTGTGTTACATCCTGAAAATGCAACACAGTATGCTCTCAAATTAAAATAGAATCATTCTGACTTCACTCTGTCCCAGGAGGCTTGTTTGTAAGTTATCTGTCCCAACATTTTCAGTTTTGATGGTGATCAGAATCTTTAATGTCACTGGGTTGGAGGAGTGGTGACAGGGAAGGGCAACAGACTGTCTGCCCTGAAATGGGAAATTTGGGGGGAAGGCTTTTAAACCAACTGAAACCTTGATGAGGGGGTGGCAGCATCTGTGGTTGGAAGCACAGATTATCCAAGTTCCTTTGTTAGTACTTCTGGTATTTTTAATAAGCCTCCATGTTCCCCCTGGGCTTGGTATCTTATTAGTAAGCACTCTATTGAACACATTTGTTTTAATGGTAGGAATTTGAATGTGAAGGCTTCCACGGTGTTTCTGGAATTTGTACCTAGAAAAATGAGGTAGTTGATCAAAGGTAGATTCATTCTTCACACATCTCCAACGTGAAACATCATGAATGCTCCCATAGTCCAGCCACTGGGCTGCAGGGCTCGTCTTGAGTGGCCTAGACCCTTGGCCACTACCATTCCCTTTTTCTGTCCTGGGCTGTCAAGATTTCTGGGATTGCAGGAAAAGTAATAAACAATAATTATAATAACTAATACTTGCATAGTGCTGAGTATCCTAAGCCCTAAACCTTCTTCATAAACTAACAGGTCCAATCCAAATAACCCTATGAGGTAAGTAACTCAATTTTTCAAATGAGAAAACTGAGACACAGAGAGGTTAAGTGACAGACCCACAGTCACACAGCTAGGATTGGCAGAGCTTGGACTAGAATCCAGCCAGTCCAATTCCAGCTAAATTGCCTTCCCAGAGCATGCTTAGCCTGGCACAACAGAACTTTTGTTAGACTGTGTGGTCAGGAAGGGATGCTTTCAAAAGCCCACTTCTCCTTTATAAGTCCCTAACAAGTACCATCCCTCTGCCACTTTCCTCTCAGCTCTTTCATGAGTGAGAACATCTAAACTGTTTCCCAGGAGATCCCTCAACTGCCCTCATCTCACCCTACCCCGTTCTACTCATAGTTCTTCTTTCTCTCATGTTTCAGAGAAAAGGGGCCCACCAACTCCAAGACAAACACTCAAGAAAAATCACTCCTTGCATCATTCCTCACTGGAGAAGCAGAATTTCTCAAATTCTATATATTCTGTTTCTCTGTCTCCTTCCCAGATGCCCATAAAAAGTGCAAGTATCTCAAAAAGTACAGGTACACAGTATAGGCTCAGAGAGCCAGGTTATTTGCGTTTAAATCCTGGACCTGGACTTTCTTCTCTGTGTAATCTTGGGTAAGTCACTTAACCTCTCTGTGCCATCTGTAACTTGTGGATCACAAGAGTATTCATCCAATGGGATTGCTATGAAAATTAATATGAACCAATCCAAGTGCTTAGGACAGTGCCAGGCACACAGTAAGTGTTCTAAATGTCTCTATATTATTTTTTATCTCTTTTATTGGAAATACATTTCACTTGGCCCCATTGCTCTGTGCAGACAGATATCTTCCCATGCCCTTCTTTGATCTCAGTGACCAGGTCACTCTCCAACTCAAAATCCTTCAATGGATCTCCATTGTCTACCCAATAAAATGAAACAGCTTGGTATTCAAGGTTTGCCCCTTCCTCTATCTGGGATGCTTCCTCTCTCCTTCCCTGCCTGATCAATCCCTACCCATCCTTCAAGGCCCAGGTTCCACAATGTCTCCTACAAGAAACCTTCTGAGATCACTGCTTCCTTACTGGGACCTTTGGTTTCTACCACTTTCCAGCACTTCTCAAGTACAGCCATGTTGCCTTACAGCTGCCAAACCATTTGTTCCCTAGCGTTCTTCCCAGGATTTCACAAGGGAATGCCTCAGCAAACTGAGGCCCGAGGGAGAGATATCGGAAAAGCTCCTTTGAGGGGAAGTCTCAGCAAACTGAGGCCCGATGAAATTATATCGTTCCCTCCCCTTCAATGGATTCCTTGGAGATGTGCGTGTGTATGAAGGCAAAGTACAAGCTGGAACACAATGGGAACTTTCAGAAAGACGGCCAGCAGGCTACTAACACACAGATCTTGAGATGAACAATCTTTTACCTCTTTAGAAGTTTACCAATAAAAACTACGCGTTGGCCCGATTCGGGGCTCAGTCCTTGAGGCTGGAGTCCCTTGGCCCCGCTTGCACTCTACTCTGGGCTCCTGTCTTTTCTTAGCCCTGCGCCGCCCTTTTTGCTTCCCACAGCTCGTGTCGTGCTGGACGTGACACAAGCATCCAATATGTGCTTGTCTTCTCTCATCTACCATCCAGTCAGTTTCTTCTCTTCTCCCTGTAATGACTTCTACAGCCATATCCTATTGAGTGCTCACTAGGTACTACACACTGAGGTACATGCATTATCTCAGCCAATTCCAACAAGAACCAAGGGAGTCATTATCCGCATTTTACAGATGCAGCCTGGGGGACTTCGTTATTTTCCTGAAGTCAAAGAGCCAGTAAGTGACAGAGCCCAGACCTAAAGCCAGGCCACAGAGCTCGTTACTTTAACCATCATGCTCCACAGCTGCTTGACTGTCTTTGTATCTCCCCCAGCCCTAACACAAAAAAGTGTGCTGCTGAGTACTTCAGCAGGTGCTTAATAATAATAATAATAATAATAACACTGATAATCACAACGTAATAGCTAATTTGAGTGCTTACTATGTGCCTGGCACCTTTCTAAACACTTTACACTTATTAATCAATGCAATCCTCACATCTACTGGAAGTAGGTACTTATGTTCCCATTTTCTAGACGAGAAAACTGAGGCACAGAGTGTTAAATAACTTGCTCAGGGTTACATGCTGTAAGTGGCAGAGCTGGGGTGCAAACCCAGAAAGTCTAGCCCTGGAGTCCATGCCCTGACTCAGTATGCCACCTCCTAGCATGTCTGTTTTGAATTAATGGATTTAAATGGTGAAAAAATAAAGACAAAGATATATCATTGAAAGACAGAGTTTGATAAACTTGCACTTTGTAGACATCCCCTAAAGCCGATAATAGGAACTGAACTGTGACATTTATCCACACGTCCTATTCTGGGATCAGGCAGGTCAGAAAATAAAGGCACAGTGCCAACACCTACGGAGAACATGGAAGAGAGCATGATGCACCAGGCAGCCCCTCCTGCCACAGTTCTCTGCTTCTTCCACCCTCAAAGCCATGGAGACTCACTTGGGTGGCTCTGGGCTTGTGGCTGGTCTTACTGTATTTGACCTCTTCAGGGTAAATCAAGAAAGAGTTGCTGGTTCCTATGTCTGCTGCCCAGCTCAGGCTCTATGCCAGGAATATCAGCGATGAGTGCCATGGTGGATTCTGTGAGCATGAGCCAGTGGGCCCACACAGGCAAATTCCCATGCAACCTCCAGGCACCTGCCCAGGGTACAGGGATTCAGGTCACCACTTGGCAGGGATTAAACACCTCTCTTGGGCTTCATTCAGGAATGGGGCAAAGGTGCAGATGGAGGGAAAGAGAGGGATAAACAGAGGCCCTCGCTTTTTCATCCTAGGGCTTGTTTTGGATTCCCTAACTAGGACAAACATTCACAGTTCTAGTTATCTCATTGATATGCATGAAAACTGCATGTTTTTCTGATACTGAAGCATCTTGCTCTTTCCTTTTCAGAATCCTTATCCCTCTTCACTGTAATTTCTCTTTTAATGGTCATTTACGAGCAAATGGTAAGTAAGCTCCATGAGGGCAGGAATCATGCCCGTTTGATCATCTCTGTATCTGTAGGCTCACTACCATGCCCAGCAGGTATTCAAATATCTGTTGAATAAATGCATAAGTAAGGAATACACAATCATGTCACACAGAGCTGGTCAACAGATCTACTCAGTGATAACCCGTTTCCTCTCTGAAGTTCTTATCCATAGTGGTTAGGTGGGATTACCCAACTTGTTCTGGCCAATGAGTTGTGAATGAAAATGGCATGTCATTTCTGGTCCTAGGCATCAATTATTGGTACAAAACCCACAGAGTTCTTTTTCCCTCTGCCATGGCTATTGATAATTTTCTGGATGGTGGGTTCTCTCTCAACCTGGATCCTATGTTGGACATGTAGTGTGAATGAGAAATAAACCTTTGATGTTTGAAGCCATCAAGACTTGGGGATTATTTGTTACTGCAGCAAAGCCTAATCTATCCTGACCAACATATGTTTGTCAGGTCCTACAGAAGTAAAGAGACCCAGGAAGCTATCCTTTAGAATAGCTCAGTAGAACTTTCTGCAGTGATGGAAATGTTCTGTATCCACTCTGTCCACTACAATAATGACCAGCCACATGTGGTTATTAAGCACTTGAAATGTTGCTAGTATGACTGAGACTCAGAGACAATAAGAGAGTTGGGATTCAGACCCAACTCAACTAGATCCCAAGTTTCATGTGTTCTGTTGTCTTTTATACAATGTTTAGGAAATATGGCACTCCTATAGATCTTGGGAAAAAGTAAAGGAAAACAAAAAAAATGCCAATAACTGGAGGGGCTTTTGTGTTAAGCAGAAAGATTAAAGAAGAAGCATAATGGAGAAGAATGAACACTGAATTAGGAAACAAATATGGGTTCTATTAATAGTTTGGTATTCGCAGGAACCAAGGTAAATGCCTTTTTCTCTCTGGGCCTCAGTTTCTTCATCTGTGAAATAGAATGGTTTGATGGAATCATCTGTTTGGTCTCTACAAACTCAGCATTTTTATTGGTTTGGCCATACAGCCCTAAAAGCTGCTAACCTCAACCTCCCTGGAAAATCACCCCAAGTTTGATTTTGTTTTGCCGTGGCTACTCTTAGACTAACTAAGGAGATTCAGGGCTAGTTTGGGGGATGCTATAGTCATAACCAGTCTAAGGTAAAGGAGAATTTTATGACTTCATTGGATAAATGATCCAATTCAAATATTTGGTTTCTTTTTTTTTCTTAACAAACTTTTTATTTTAGAATAGCTTGAGATTTAAAGAAAATTTGCAAGGATAATAACAGATCATTCCCATATACTTCACGCCAGATTCCTCCATTATTAGCATCTTATATTACTATGGTACATCTGTCATAACTAATGAGACAATGATAATTCATTATTATTAACCAAACTCCATACTTTATTCATATTTCCTTCATTTTAACCTATGTCCTTTCTCTGCCTCAGGATCCAATCCAGGATACTACCTTACATTTAGCAGTCATGTCTTTTTAGGCTTCTCTAAACTGTGACAGTTTCTCAGGTTTCCTTGTTTTTGATGACCTTGACAGTTTTGAGGACTACTAATCAGATATTTTGTAGAATGTCCCTCAATTTGTGTTTATTTGGTGTGTTTTTCTTATGGTTCGACTAGTTGTTAGTTTGGGGGAGGAAGACCACAGAAATAAAATGCCATTCTCATCACAGCCTATCAAGAGGACTTATAATTACTGACACAACCCGGGATGACGTGGCTGATGTAGTGTATGCCATGTTTCTCCACAGAAAGGTCATTCCTCCCTTTCCATACTGTACTCTTTGGAAGGAAGTCACTATGTGTAGCCCACAAGTAAGAGATGGGGAATTATGCTCTACCCCCTTGATGGGGGAGCATGCATTTTTGTAAAGTAAAACCATGCAGGCAATTTCTGCTAGAGAACAGATTCTAACTCTAAATGTTATTGCCCCAAAACAACGAATCTGAGATTGGTGAAATGTAATCAGTCTTTCAAAAGGACATTCCTTAATAAGAAGGGCAAATTGCTCTATACAAGTAGCACACATAAAGCAGCTTGCAAAAAAGATGCTGTTCAGTAGAGGGTTTCTTCCTATTCCTATTTATACGAAACTTGTTTAGCGCTTACAACATTCAGTCTCACTCTCACTTAGAAACCTAATGCAGTTAAGTATTCTCTATAAGAGCTCTCAGAAATCAATAAGGAAAAAAAGTACAATTTATGTTTTCAAACGAACAAAGATGATGAACAACAAATTCACATAAAAAACACAAATGGTCACTAAGTATACATATATACACATATATGCCAAGGAGTCTAAAGTAGCTATCTCTGAGATGGGCATGGTGATGGAGACATTATACTCTGACTTTCTACTTCATGGCTTCTGAACGTTAAGAAAATAACTTGTGTTGCAAGCATTTTTAAAGAGCAGTAAAATAATTTTAAAGTAATAAAATTATGTCCATTAAAATATGTATGGTGTAGTTTCTAATCCAACACTGGCTATAAAACCAAAAATTTGCTCTAGACTCTCTCTTTCACTTAACTATTTCTTGCTGTGGGCAACCTGCAGGCTTTGGGAACAGATGGCTGGTACTGTGAAACATGATGTTACTATTTGCATCTCTTAATTGGAAATTTAGCATGCACGGTCACTCTACCTTATATGTTTATAACAAGAAATTACAGATACTTTGCTAGGTTTTCAAGATTTGGCAATCAAGGCTATGACAGTGGAAAATCATTGCTCACTAGGCAATTTTAGTTCTACTTGCCATTAGCTGGAAAAAAAAGTCATGTGCAATTTCTAAGGAATATTATTCTTCTGCATCCTCTTGCTTTGATTATTATATTAAATAAATATATATGCAGACATCCTTCTCTATGAAGAAGCTGTTAAACTAAGATCATTTTGATGATCCAAAGGAATCATAGTAAAACCTCTCATCTCTATTTACCTTGTACCAAGAATGAGAAAAATTAAGAATAACTGGATCCAAAATTTAACCATAAATTTATGTTCCTGAAAAGATGATCCTTAAATGAACACACTCATATTTTGAGGTGTTCAAATAAAAGAGAAAAAAATGTGATATGAAAATTCAAACTATTGGTACTGAGTAAAAGGCAAGTAATACAACATGATCCTGATAAGTATTAACTGAAATGTAGGAGAAAGAAGTGTGTCCGAGTTGCTGGCCAGGCAACGGCAACACTAGTTCTGCATTATCCCCAGAGAAAGAACCTAAGATAAACGAATTGGACGTAAGAGAAATCCATGCCCACTTATTCTAAGGTGTGATTTTATGTGTGGAAAAGATGCTCACAGAAGTGCTACGCATTTGTTTCTCTGACAAAAGCTAGAGCCGTGGTCACAAGTCTTGACCTGTGAGGGACTGAATTAGCTTTGACGTTATTGTTCTAGGCCCCTGAATACCTTCTAGTCTGCTGTTCACTGATTAGCTGAAGAAAATACATTCACACACACAATGAAACCTCTTCTATCATCAAGTTTTTATTTAACTGTCAGAGCTGAGTAGCCAAAGTAACTTCAGAAGCTACTGAGAATGTGAGGCAAGCACATTTATTGAGGCTTAAGAGAGGCGTGTGACTTAAGCCATCTTAGGTATAGCTAGACCTTTTGAAGCATTCCTTCAGGAGATACGATTGGAAAATGGTTTGGGGGATTTTTGTTTTGTTCTTGTTTTTAGTCTTGATGCTGACTCCATTTGGGACATTTAAATTTTTTTGGATGCTATTTTTGAGCAAAAAATTTCTACAAATTTCACTCAGAAAAGGTTGAGAGGAAAGAAAGGAGCCCTAAAATTATTTTACCCATTCCAAACTTTCAAACAATATTGAAATATTTATATTGGAGATGCACAGGGCGACATTACCCAATTTAGTTACAATCTTCCCACTATAGTGGACTGCCAGGCTGAAAAACAGCCAGAGTGGTGATGGGAATTTTGTTTTTTATCTGAATACAGATAAAATTCTGTAAAGTGTCTAAATAATACCCTTAGCATCTCTGAAGTTCTGATGAAGTTAAAGAGATGAAGTCTCTTTAACTGTTGGGCAGTATGGTTTAGAAAACAGTCTCCTCAGATGTATACTCTACACAGCCAAATGTTCATTTTCCAAGTTCTTGTGCCCACTCCTGCCAGAAAATGGTCTTAATGTCCCACTAAGCTGATAAGATTTCTGTTGATATACCTGATGATGTAGAAAATACTTTTGCTATTGGGAATCAAACAGAGCATGTTCTCCCCAGGAGGGTAAAAGAGACTGCCAGCTGTCTCAAGGGTCTAATTTGCAGCAAACTCAGGAAGTTTGTGATCCGTTGGGTCAAGGACAGTTTGACAAATATGTCCAATAGGCACCTGACACTATGTAACCCACATCAACCTTTCTAAACCATAACAACCACCACCAACAAAACAAACTGTCCAAATAGGCAATTTCCATGTTTTCGTTAAATAAAGATGTGAAAAAATGAAAGTCACCAGAAGGCACAATAGTTCAATTAGGAAGATGTGTCCCAAATTTTATTGGCATATCACTATGGAAAACTTTTCTGTATTCTAGGACCCTATACTATTAGGTGGAACCATATAAAATTGCCAATATTTGGGTATAATCTACAAAATCAGAAATTTCATATGGTTCTATCTAATATTACTTACTTGATGTTTTTTCTTCAGATTGACTAACTTTAAAATCTTATATTCCGTCCAGCAATTATGTTCCTCGCTATTTATCCAAAGGAGCTGAAAACTTATGTCCACACAAAAGCCTGCACACAGATATTGTAACGGCCTTATTCATAGTTGCCCAAACTTGGAAGCAACCAAGATGTCCTTCAGTAGGTGATGGATAAATAAACTGTGGCACATCCAAACAATGGAATATTATTCAGTGCTAAAAAGAAATGAGCGATCAAGGCATGGAAAGACATGGAAGAAACGTAAATGCATCTTACTAAGTGACAGAAGCCAATTTGAAAAGTCTATATATTGTATGATTCCAACCATATAACATTCTGTAAAAGGCAAAACTATAAAGACAGTACAAAGATCAGTGACTGACAGCAGTTGGGGAAGGAAGGGATGAACAGGTGGAACACAGAGGAATTACAGGGCAGTGAACATACTCTGTCTGATACATGTCATTATTCATTTGTCTAACCCATAGAATGCACACCACCAACCGTAATGTAAACTGTGATCTTTGGGTGATTGTGATGTGTAAATATAGGCTTATCAGTGGTAACAAATGTACCCCCTTGGTGGGGGACATTGGAACTAGGGAGGCTTATGTATGTTTGGGGCAAGAGGTATATAGAAAATTTCTGTACCTTCCTCTCAATTTTGCTGTGAACATAAAACTGCTCTAAAAAAAATAATATATACAAAAAAAAAAAAAAAAACCTTACATTTGTAATAAGTATTTTAGTCCTTAAGCATGCTATAGTAGAAAATCTCCAAATATGGCTACCATCAATTCCTTCCCTCCTTGCACACTCATGCCACGTCTCTCATCAAGAGTTGGAGTCTATTACTCCTTCTCTTGAATCTAGGCTGGCCTTGTAACTTTCTTTGACCAATACAATGTGGCAAGGGTTAAGTGGTGACAGTTCTTTGCTGAGCCACTAAGAGGCCTAGAAGCTTCCACCTTGCTCTCTGAAGAGAAGCCAGCAGCTATGTAAGAAATCTAACTGCCCTGAGACCACCGCTCTGTGAAGGAGTCCAGAAGTTAGTCACATGGAGAGGTCACGTAGGGGCGAACTGATGAGCCTAGCAGACAGTGAGAACTGCAACCCCAGGTGAACCATCTCAGCCAGCTCTCAGCAATTCCAATCATCCAGCTCGGCCCTAGATGTGATGAAGTACAGATGAGCCCTCTTTGCTGTGACTTATGTGAATTCATAGCCCACAAAATCAATGCACATAATAAAATGTTTGCTGTTTTAAGTCACTAAGCTTGAAAATAGATAATGGAAACACTCTGCTTGAGATTTGCCTGGTGATTATGACATAGATCTTGGAGCCAGACTGCTCCAGATCCCATCTTGACTACTTACTAGTAATGAGCCCATACGTCAATTATGACTGTGGAAGACTGCTACATTAGTGGCCCCCAGTGAGCCACACCTCCCAGTATTCACGCCCTTGTACAGTCCCGTCCACGCTGATTCTGGACTTGGCCACGTGATTTGCTTTGACCAATGAGACATTTGCAAGTATGATGTAAGCACAGACTCGATAAGTACTTGCATAATGTGTCTTGTCCTGTGGCAAAGCTTGCTCTTGGAGCCCTGAGCCACCATGTAAAAAAGTCCAGCTACCTGGCTGAAGAGATTACATAGGAGAGGGAGATTCACAGCTAGCCCCAACTGTTCCAGCCATCCCAACTCAGGTGCCAGGTATGTGAGCGAAGAAGAGCAGAAGTGACCTGCTGAGCCCAGCCCAGATCACAAATCAAAAAAATTGATAAATTGTTGTTTAAAGCTACTAATTTTAGGAATAGTCTGTTATGCAGCAATAAATAAATAACAGAGAAATTATATCCATGAAATCATAAATGTGATTATTATTTTTCCTAGCACACATGAAAATGCTTTAAAAGTCAATGTACCACCTAAAATTATCTCACGTCGCACCAAACAATCCACATATCAGACTTTAGGAAATGCTGGTTTAAAGGGACAATAACAGTGATGATAAGTATAATAGCAATCATTAATTGAATAGCTATGCTTTTCTGGATTCTGGGCTAAATGGTTTATATACATGATCTAGTATAATCCTCCCAATGACCCAATTAAGTAGGTGTTGTTATTCCCATTGTGTAGACAAGGAGAGCAAAGCACAGAAAGTTTGAATAATTTGTCAAAGGTCACCTGAGAGTAACCTTTGATGACCCTTACAATTCTTTTGTTGAATAGAAACCTTCCTTGATCTGGAAGCAAATGAATGAGATCTACTCTCTATATAAATATGTTTTCTACCTTTTAGTTTATGAATTGCTTACATCACTGCTTATATCCTTTTAGGGCCTTCTTCAGGGATAGAGCTGCTCTACTTGACCATTAGCTTGGGCTACAGACAGGCTTCTCCCCCTCCCACCATCTACCAGTCTCTTACTTATACTGGGGGTGCTTCCAGGACCAGTAAATTGTTCTCATCAGAGCCATTCTGACTCTAATAACCAGTGGTATTTACTGGGCATTTAGTATTATATGCTCCGTTTTGTGCTGAGTACTGGGGTGGGAATGGAAAGGTGGGAATGGAAGATTAAGAAGAGATTCAGTAAAAGGGTAAAATATGACTCAAACTCTCAGAGATGACTAGCTTATACACCCAAAATAGTCACTAGACTAACTAAGGCCATTTTAAATTATATGCTAAATTACACAGAACAAATATCTTACAGAAATTGGGAAAAACGAGAAAGAAAAGGAAAAACGAGGGAGGCTGAATGGAAAAGGCAACTCTCGCATGCCTCAAAAGTTGAGCTACATTTTTCAATATTGGAGCTGAGAAGGGAGGGCACTCTAGGTAAAGAAAACATCCCAGGAAAAGATACGGTGGTGAGAATAATCACCAGACAGAGAGGCAGGTTAAGGGTAGGAAATAAGTTTGGATCCACAGACCAGAAGCACTGAACAGACGGGGCCACGTTGGATTCACCTTGTGCGCCCAGCCCAGCAGATAGTAAGCACAGTATTCACTGAACAAACGTGAATCAGTGTCCTCTACGTTGGAACAAGGAAAGGGTGATCCATGGAGCATTTGTGGATGGAGGGCTGGATTGGAGAGAGGAAGAGTGGGAGGTGAAAAGGTGTACTGCCAAAGACTATTTCAGGAACTGAGTCAGAGGCCACACCCATGACCTTTCAGGAGGGGTCTCAGGGTGGTGCACAGAGCCCAGGTGGATTACCGGCCTGAGGAGAGAGCATCCTCTCTCCTCCCAAGAACCCCCACGGGCCTGGGCCAAGGGCCTACCTGCTCTGTCCCAGCAGGTGCCTGAAACAGAGGCTCGCTCCACCTACTGAGAGACACAGAAAGCTCCACGGCAGCTTCCTTCAGTGGCTTTGGACAGAGCTCAGTAACTGCCCTCTCTCCTCAGATACAGACCTTGGCTTCACAATGACCCATTTCTGCCCTCCAGCAACAACCAGCTCCCTCAGGCCTCCCTGTCTGCCTCCTGGGCCTGACCCTGGTCACTTGTACTGTAGCCAGGCTAAACACGGAAGGAGGTCCCACAGCTCCCACACAAGGAAATGAACACTCACTGTGCTGTGGAGGGCTCTACGTCTCCATGAGCCCATGTGTCTTCTTCAAAGTCCTCTGACCTGGCAAAGCCACACGCCACGCCCCAGGCTCATAGGTGAGATCCTTCTGGTGCAAAGTCAGCAGAATCCAAACAGGCCTCCTGACTTCCTGACCATCTGAGCGCTCCCAAGCACTGGCATAACGTTCTCACTCCCTCTTTGTTCTTCAGGGAACAGTGAGCTTTGGTTTGAGGTTACCTCAAAGAAAGACAATCTGACGTGTGATAAGTAAGCCTCTTTGGCTGCCGGCAGTACAAGGAGGGCCTATCAGACCTGGCTGTAATGAAACAAAGCCAGGCTTTCGTAGTAGGTTAGGCTAAACCATAGCCCTAGTTTTTGGTGAAAAGAAACCAGCTGAAACTCCAGCCCAAGGCTGACACCTGGGAAAACTTCTAGGAGAATTATAAATAAGCAAAGAACGTTATTCTTGGGAATCTAGAGAAAAAGAAAAGCAATTTCATAAGCCTATACATTTCAAACAACACCTCTACAAAAACAGCTCAATTTGAAATATTCATTTGCATCAGAATAGTCATGAATATTCAAAAGTCAGCCAGTGTTTCAAAACCATTGTCTGTTCCTGGCGCTTTCATCTTCCCCTTGAAAAGCAGATCATGGGTTTTCAAGAAAGGTGGGCTTGGCTGGTCTTTGCACTGCCATGCTTGGCAGGAAAGGGGATGATTATTTTTTGTTTCTTAATATTTTTTAAAAAGCCTCAGCTGGTGTTAAATCTTTGCCCTTTGTTCTGGTCAGGATACAAATCATGCCACAAACCTTGAGTCTGGTGCCGGGGTGCATTTTTCAAACTGCTAGGCAGAGCTTTCCGTTCAGAATCCTGGACATATTTTCCGATGTGCAGGTCTCTTAAAGAGAAATCCCACCAGAGTCATGATCCAGATCCAAGGAGTGAAAACAGCCCTAAGATTTGGGAGCCCCTTGTCACAGTGTTCAGACTCGGGGTTACTTTGGCCGAGCCACTTATCTTCTGCATTTTAATATCCCCATCGGTCAAATGCAGATTCATATGTGTCCATCCTCCATCTCTACTTTTTCCTCAGTTTTACAAAGCTAAATAAGATGATAACTGCATAAGTGAATGTCCTTGGAGGAAAATCAAGAACTATGGCCAAGTCAGTGGTTCTACATCAAAGCTTCCGTTGCCAGAAAGCAATACAATCTTATGATTCACAAGGGATTATCTTAAACAGTTTTAATGTTAAGAAATAAGTGCCATTAAAAAGAAAAGGTAGACTCACCAGTTTATCGTTTGCTGAGATGATTGGCAGCTATTCCTCTCTTCTATGCTAACACCGATTTTCCCAACATATCTTCCTTAGGCTCTAGACTGATAACGGTTCAATAATAGGTTAAAGGTGGGCTATGAGAGAAGGAGATGCAGGAAGGTTGAATTAGCACAGACTTAATTTTCTGAGGATTCATCCCTCTGCCCCCACCACATTCCAGTTGAAGTTCATTCTATTGTCACCTGAGTGCTGTCTAAATTGTTCAATTTATGTGACAAAGTCTTGATAGTATCTCTTTAAGACTGTCAGAGGAGCCAATGCAATGTCAATTGTCAGAAGTGAAGTCATGGTTACAAAAGTGCCTGTGAGAATTGAAAATGTGGGAAGTCTTACTTGTTCTTTTGCAATTATTTCCGCATTCAATTTGCAAGATAAAAGATGAGTACCTCTCCACCCACCTATAGCTCTGGATCAGGCTGTGCTCTTTCTATTTATTCATCAGCTTCCTTGGGATGACCTCAAATCACCAAGTAGAGTCCTCAAATGTTGATGCTGGGAGGACTTTTTTTTTGAAGATTTTTCTAGCCTATCTACAGTACAGAACCTGAACATCCAAAAGACAGAATTATCCCAAACAAATATTTTTATTAACCAGGCATTTTTAAAAATGCATTGCTAAAAAGGACCTGAATCAAAGGAAAAAGTCTGGGATCGGGTGAGTCAGGATAGGAGGTTGACATACTACCACGTGGTTTGATGGAGGACAAATACCTGAGCTTCCAAGCTCTTCAATGGGACAACTTTTAGGTGTGTTCTGCACAGTCCCAGAGGCTCCCAGTGAAGCTGACCTCTTGCCACTCACAACACCTACTCATTAGCACAGGCTTTATTGGCTTTCCTCCCTTCCCTGACTCACTTCCCCAATCCCTCACAATCAACTACGTTCACTCAATTCTTTGTCTCAAGGACTGCTTTTGACAATGTGGAAGTCCATACATCCAAAGGCACTCCCCTTAGAGGACTGGTTCTCAACTGGAGCTAATTTTGCTCCCTTGAGGACATTTAACAGATCTGGAGACGTTTCTGGCTTTCACAACTGCGGTAGGGGTTACTATCGACTTGTAAAGAGTTGAGGTCAGGGATGCTGCTAAATGTCCTATGATGCATAAGGAAGGCCCCACAACAAAGAATTATCCCAGCCAAAATGTCAGTAGTGTCGAGGTGGGAGACCCTGCTTTGGGGGACCTGTTCCACAGGTCTCATACCATCAGCTCAACTCAAAATTGCATAAAGGTCAAAATTGTATCAAGGTTCATACTTGGAAGAGGAGCTCACAGAAAGGAACCATCCAGGCCATCTTAGCTCTTCCTCTTCTTGTAATAGTAGAAGAGTTATTCTCTGGGGTGTGGTGATGCTGTGGCTCCTGTGGCCACAAATGTGAAAGGGGACAGGGCTGGCATTCAGTTAGGGCAGCTTGGCGAATGACTGACAGCTTCAGGTCCTACAGGCAAGGCATTCACTGTGGTGATTCTTGGCCAGGCAGGTAACTTCTCTTCTAACCCCTGAAGTGCAATTAACAGATGCATATTACATGCTAAAATCATTTGGAGACTAATCGTGCTATTTTGGACTAAGTTGATCTAAACTCAGAAAATAGTGTTACATGTACTTAAACAGGCCCCAAATATTCTAGGTAAACATGATCTTCTCATGCAGCTCAGTTTTCAGATGAAGAAACGGAAGCTGAAGAAAGGAAGCTGTTCATCGTACAACTGGCTGGAACACAGACATCTGCACTCCCAGCCTGTTAAACCTTTGCCCAGAGGCAGAGAAGGGCACATGGGAGAGCCCAGTGTTTGATTGCTGGGTGGATTCTATGAGCCCAGCAAATGGTTAACATGGAAGCCAGCAGATTTTGAAAATTCCTAAATCCGAATAAGCATCAGTCTCATTATGGTGAAGCATGCCCATGCCCATCTTCTCTTGTACCTTCAAAAGGGCAACCACAACAACACAACACAACACACACACACACACACACACACACACACACACACACACACACCCTATATTCCTTATCCTGGAAAATACAGGCAATTGAGCTTTCATATTTTTTTTAAATTCCAGGTGAAGATCAGTAGAGATAAATGACATGAAGTCCATGCTAAGAATCCTGAAGAATTTTGTCTCTGATTTCTTAAGACGCTGTTGTAGGTAGCTAGAGAAAACAGCCAGTAACCAACAGAAGTCTTCAAAGAAACATACAATTTTACATCCGGGGGAAGATTCCAGATGTCATCTCGTCCAGTGGCTTTACTTTACAGAAAAAGAAACTGAGGCACAGAGAAGGCGAGGCACATATGCAAGTCCGCTCAGCAGAAGCTAGAACTTTCCCTGCCCATTACTGTAGGACAATCCTCGGAAGCCTATTTTCTAATATGGATCTCATTAAAAAATGATAGTCATCAAATATGGATATAGCTCTAAGCTAGAGTGTTTTTGTGTAACCCAAGAGGGAGAGGGAGAGGGAGAGGGAGAGGGAGAGGGAGAGGGAGAGGGAGAGGGAGAGGGAGAGAGAGAGAGAGAGAGAGAGAGAGAGGAGGGAAATTTATTAATTTATTGCCTTACAGGATTATCATCTAAATTATTTTCTTCTAGAGTCATCTATAATTTGAATCTTCTTTATTATTCCATTAAGAAATAAATTCCTACCAAATTCAGGATTATAAATTTGACAGAGTAGTCAACATTTACTGGAAATGAAATAAACATGCGGTCATACAGGAGATTGATGAGAACAACTTAATTTTGGCAACTCTATCTTTTTAATTAGAAAATCAACTCCAAGCAACTTTTTTCTTTAGATCACTGATATTTTTTTCTTTCATTTTGGAAAGATGACTAGAAAATTCATGCACTGGGCTTTTGTTTAATTTTCTATTATAACTAGACTACGCAGTACTTGAGGTTGGAAACAAATCACATTTGTCTTCCTGGCACTTAGCACAATGCCTGGCACTTAGTACTTACTCAACATATTTGTGTGGAATGAATGAATGTCAGTGATTGTTTCAGAAGGCATTCTGCCTTGATAGGAATCATGACTAAGTGCAAGTCTGCTTATTTTTCACAAGCGTGTTTGAATTTTCCTATCTTAATATTTCTTATAACTTGAGTCAGTCTTGGAACATCCACCTTTTATTTAATAATAATTCAAGGATGGTATTATTGAAATAGAAGTCTGAATAGGAATCCGATCATCGTTTCAAAAATCATTCTTCCCTTCTGGTAGAAACTAATCTTTACATAGGAAATAAACAAAAAGAGCAAGAGTTATAAACCTTGAGTGTTATTTCCTTGTCTCTATTGATCCTTCATTATTTTGGATTGGTTCATTATACGTGACAGTGGCAGTGTAGAATTGTGATCATGAGCAAGGCTTTTGGAATCAGGCAGACACAAGTCAAGTCTCAGACCTGCCACTTCCCAACCATGTGACCTTGGGCAAGTTATTATATCATTGTCTGTACCTTGGTTCCCCCTACCATATAGCAGTATCTATCTCATAAATCTGCTAGGAAAGGTAAATGAATTATACGTATATGGTGTTTGGCATATACCAGACGTCCACAAAATGTTAGAAAAATAAGAAAATAAATTCTCCATTTACTTGCTACCTGGCTCTTCTACCATCGTCAGAGTGCATTCAAGACCTTGATTAGATCTATTTCACTTGTCAATTCAGCGTAAAAACCTACTCCAAAACTTAGTGGCTCAAAACAATATGAATGTATTCTTTTTTATGATTCTGGGGATGGACGGGATGGTTCTTCTGCTCATCTTACCTGGGCTCACTCATGATAGGTCAGCTGGGAACTAGACTTTGTGGGAACAGCTAGGCTGCTAGCCTCCCTCACCATGTGGTCTTTCATCTGGGCTTCTTCCTGACACAGTGGCTCCAGGGAAGGGCTCTACATGCACAGAGGCAGAAGCTGCAAGGCCTCCTGAGGTCTAGGCTCTGGACTTTGCACAACATCACTTCTACCACATTCCACTGGTAAAGCAAGTCTTAGGGCCAGTCTCATTTTAAGAGGCTGTAGACTCCACCTCTGGCTGGAGGAGCTGCAAAGTCACAAAGGGCCATGCATACTAGAAGGGAAGAACTGTGTGCTCATAACACACTCTACCACAATCTCCCTTCAACTTGCTCATGTACCTCTTCTTGGACTGTATTTTGCCAGTCTTCCACCACTTCCACTTCACAAATCTTCCAGTCATGACATGAAGTAAAAATAACTTTGTCATGTAGCCAGTGCTTTCTGGGGAATCACACCATAAGTCAGTGAACAAAATGCTTATGCCCCAAATTAAGACAGACGCTCAAATCTATGGATGAATTCACAAAGAGCTACTTTCCAAGAAAAAAAGCTATCAAGAACCCATGGGCCATGATTGGGGCCATCTATTTCCCCTGAAATAATCCAAACTTGAGACTTTGGAGTTGCTTTACTTATGGAGTCACACAGGCTTGACAGTATGAAAAGTAACCAGCATAAAATGTAACTGTGAAAAAAGAATCCATAAATTTAGGGATTTAATCTGGCATGAACGTGTTTAGAAATAAAAAGGGAGTGATGAGGTGGTGATCAAACAGAAATTGCTTTCTCAGCCTCCCTTCCAGCACGGCCCCCAAGGCATGTGACTCTGGCTCCCCCAGTTGGAGCCTCCTGTCTTAGATTTCATGTTGCAAACTAGTGATGCAAAAGAGGCAGAACTACATAGAAGCCTTCTTGGTGGAAACACAGATATCTAGCTGCCAGAGCCTGCAGGGGTAGGAATTCTAGAAATCAACAGTGTGGTCTGTGGTGTCTGTGCCCAGGGTGATTTCCAATGCTTAGGGGTCATTTGGGGACTGTTCAAGCTGCAGGCCCCACTGCATTAGATTCTCTAGCCTCCCTAGAGATTCTGTGAGCTACGTAAATCCTTGATTAAATCCCCTTTCTTGCTAAAGAGGGTTATTAATGAGTTATTCCATACTACCGTGTTTTCCCGAAAATAAGACTGGGTCTTACATTAATTTTTGCTCCAAAAGACACATTAGGGCTTACGTTCAGAGGATGTCATCCTGAAAAATCATGCTAGGGCTTATTTTCCGGTTAGGTCTTATTTTCAGGGAAACACAGTAGTTAAAGAGGGTTCTGTAATTTACAATGAAAACCCTCCCTAGTACATTTGTAAAACTAGGTAGTTTGATCAGTAGAGTGGTGTACTCAGGACAGGTTATCAGACTTTATCAGAGTTCAGATGAAACTGGGTTATCTCAATCCTGGTATGTGGCAGCCATGGGAATGTGCCACTTAGATCTCCCCACAGGCACAACTTTCTGGGATGAGGTGAGGGCAGTTAGCGAACAGCCTGTCACAGGCTTGGGAATCACCACCGTGTCCTCGCCGAGGCCATGCACTCGTTGGGGTGCCTGCAGGCAATGACTGAGCATGGTGGGAATGCCACTGACAGGACACTCTGTTCTGGGGTTCTCCACGGACCTGGGTGAGATTCTCTCAGAGCTGCCCCTTTCATGTCTTAGTTAAGAAATCCTTTTCTTCCCTGAAGGTCAGAAACATGGGAACCTATATTTTCTGTTAATGATTTTAAAGTTTGGCTTTTATAATGAAAGGCTTTAATTCATCTGGAATTGTTTTGGCATATGGTGTGAGATAGGGGTCCCGTTTCACTTTTATCCATATGGATAAGCATGTTTTTAGCTTCACTTATTATAGTCTCTCCTTTCCCCATTGCCAAGCTGCTCCTATCATATATCAAAGTTCCATATGGACATAGGTCTGTTTTGAAGCTCTCTATTATACTCCATGGGTCAGTTTATCTACTGCTGCGCCAGTACCACATTGTCTTGGTCCCAATAGCTTCATAAAATGTCTGGTTTTCTGTAAGGTAAGTCTCCACTTCTTATCCTCCTTCTTCAGAAACGCCTTGGCTATCTTTGGCCCCTTACTCTTCCAGACAAATTCTAGAATCAGCCTGGTAATTCTATGAAAAACTCTGTGGAGGTTTTTGCATTGAATCTATAGATCAACTTGTGAGGATTCAACTTTTTTTGTTTTTGGTCCTGGGATTGAATGTCTGGCTGCTTGCTGTTCTGCATTCAGAGGTGGGGGAACCAATGAGTCCTTATACAGACCCTCAATGAATTTCCGTTTTCAGGCTCCTTTCTCACTCCCAGGTCAAGTGAGTCTGAGTTTGGAGACTCAGAAGTAGTTCCAGAGATCTGTTCTCTTCTTTGCTGTACTTCAGAGGTAATTTTTATTTTCTCATTTATATCTTTAGAAATTTTCTGTAATGAATATGCATTATTATTGTAATAAAACAAACAAAACAAAACAATCTCATTCCTTAGGTGCCAATTCCCACGTTCAGCAGTCAACTTTCTCAATTACTTCACTGCCAAGAGGATCAGCATACGCGTGGCCAGTGTCCCCTCCCAGGTCAATGGCAGACACTGGTAACAACCATACCCATTCGCTTGATGTACCTCATCATCAGAATCCTTCTCAACACAGCCCCACAGGCAGCCGCTGATGATTTAGTAGAGTTGTGAGAGAAAAATCTGTTTGCCATTCCAGAATGTGATAATGATTCACTCTATCTTCTAGATGTATATTCTATGAATAATTCTGAAGGAGACAGTCCAAGGTGGTGGAAAGAGCACTGCACATGGAGCCAGATTACTTAGAGTGCAGGTCTGGCTATGCCACCTTCTAATAGAGAATTCTTTCCCCTTGGGACAGCCACTTGCCTTATCCTCAAACTTCCTCTACTGTGAAATCAGGAGGTTGACCTACGTGACCTCCCTGCCATAACATTCTGTGATTCTACATTCCATTTTTACCCCAGACACGTGACCCAGGAAAGGAAAATGACAATACTGCTACAAATACCACAAATACCAATACCAATACCACCTCATAAGGGCCCTCCTCTGTACTAAGCATTGTGCTAAGCATTTTACATGTATTACTATCTACTACTAGTCACAATATCTCGTGATGGTATTATTCTCCATGGTATAGATGAAGAAACTGAGGATCAGAGCGGGAAAGTCACTTGTCTGAGGTCATCCAACAACTCAGTGGATACAGATTTGAACCCAAATCTGACCATAGGAAATGCTGCTACACTGGGCCCATATCGCCCACAGCACTCATTGTTCCAACACATTCTACTACAAGAATGCATCACTTCATGTAGCTGACAACTTTGCATAAAGGAAATAAAGGCCCAGGACACCCGCAGTCAGGAAAAAGTGAAAGCACAATATTAAACAAGGAAATAAGATGGACAGAGATAAAGGGCTGTGCAGTCAGACCCAGGTGAAATTGTTAATTATGATGCAGCCTTTTGGAGCAAGATGGAATGTAAATTCCACAAACCACAATGTGCCCAGAGCTCAATACACAGCCAGTATGATGACTTTTTTTTTTTTTTCAAAGAACCATCATATTCAATTTCAGTTCTGAGATGTTTCTTTTCACTGATATAAACTTAAACATATTTAATAAACTCTTTTTAGAATCAATGTCACTTTTTAGTGGCAATGGCATTATTGAATGCCATGTCTTCCAAGCCCTGCCTGGGTGGTGCCTTGTGGGATCAGCTGAAGTAATTATTGCTATTTTATTTGAAGAATTTATGAAAATGACACGGTCCCCAGTAGAACTTGAAAATGAAGCGAAGAAAGCATCCCATGTGATTTTTCTCCCCTGAAGTTCTCTGTGACTCTGGCCTGCCATCAAGCTTGGGCTGTGATGTTAATTTTTCCATCTGCTTTGCTGCAGGTAATTTGGAGACACCGACGTCATCAGACCATCTGTTCAGTAAAACCACAGCAATGCTTTCCCCCTGAGTTGTTTATGCCTTGACAGCTACTTTGGGCTATTTTCAATATATGCTGGGCAGAGACTAAATTGTGTTCCAAATTTTCCCTTAGTATTGCAACAAAGGGTAAAGACTGAAGATTAATTCTGTGTGTAATTATTTGAAAAATGCAGGTGCAAATAGAGTTACTAAAACTCTATTGGATAATAGTTCCCTTATCTTGGCTAATCCCAAGATAAAGGAAAGCAAAGAGTTTGCATATGAGTGGTCATGTAACATTTTTTTTTTTCCTCCCTAATGATTTTCCTGACTCAGTTTGTACAGTCTGATCATTCCAGCCATGCCCAGGGCATTGCTGATTATTGAAAAGCTGTTCTCAAAATAACAGTGTTCAATGCCATGCATTTCTTTTCGCTTTCCATCGTGATTTGGAATCTTCTGAATAATCTGACTCAAGTGACATTTACCGAGTCCCTATTATATGCCAGTCCGTTTGTTGGAAGTGAGTGTACAGACAGCGGTAACACAAAGGTCATGCCCTTCAGCCTGGGAGCAGAGATAGGCACAGAAACACATCATTAGCTACTCTCTCTGTGACTCTGTTTTCTCATTGTTAAATGGGAATAATTACAGTACCTGCCTCTTGAGTTGTTATGAGTGTTGAATGTGAAGCAGAAACATGAACTGTGCTTAATACAAGAAAAGCAAACATATATGGAGCACTCAGGGCTATGATGAAGGAATTAATAAACTGTTATGTGAGCACTGGTAAGGGAGGAATTAACTAGGAGATGCCAGGTATAGCATGCTTGGAACATCGCATGAGTCCTACATCCCATCAATCTACCTCGAGTCCACCTGAAGCTGTGGTCGACATTTTTCTGTGCATACTGAGAGCTTCTCTCCTCAAACCCCGAGCCTTTCTGCTTCTATGCCTGAGGAATAGCTTTCTGTGGCACCCAGTGTGGTTCTTACTCAAGCTGTGCTTGGGACAGCTTGGAAATGCTGGGGATTTACAGCCCCCAGACAAATCCTGCTTCCTAATCCACGGCCAGGCCAATTCCAAGGCACACTCTAACGGGTTCCTCAGAGGGCGCCAGCCACACAAAACCCCACTGATGCACACTTCATTGACCCTTACCCATCTCACTTTGTCCACTCCTTGTACAAATAAACTATCTTTACCGAAGTCCTTGTCACAAGTTTTGCTTTGAGGACACTCAAACTTTGAGAAATTAGAGATGGGAAAGGACAAGTGGGAGAAGGAAGCCATGGAAAAGAGTGACACTTGAGATAGGCCTTGAAACACAAGAGTTCAGCAGGTGGGGAGATGAAAAGGCCTTCGGGAACACCGAGAGGCAAAGGCATGGAGGTCTGAGGGACGTCTGGAGTCTGGAACATTCCAGACCCGCTGGAGCACAGTGTTTGCAGAAGGGACAGGCAGCCGGCAGCACCAAAAGGTCATCCTGGGCAACTCAAGTAGATTCCTGCATGCAAAGTGGGTCAAAGATGAAAAATGCTTCTTTATTGCATACTGTGTTTCCCCCAAAATAAGACCTACCCCGAAAATAAGCCCCAGTTAAGATCGTCAGCCAGACAGATGCATTTAGTACCTTATGACGAGTTGCCAGAAGAAGATGGCATGACTGCATTTGAATAAATGTAGATTGTTGTACATGAAAAAATAAGACATCCCCTGAAAATACACCCTAAAGCATCTTTTGGAGCAAAAAATAATATAAGACCCGGTTTAATTTTCGGGGAAATATGGTAATAAGATCTATTAACATAGAACCCCTTATCCAAACCTATTCCCTCAAGTCCTGCTCCCCACTTGAGCAGTCAAAGGGACAGAGTCATTAAACAGAATATGCACTGGGGCCAGGCCGATTTATTCCTAATGATCCCAGGATTCCTGAGGTCCCTTGCCTCTCTTAGTGGCTTGAACAAGCCAATCATGGGGGGAGGGGAAAGCTCATAGTTTTTGGCTTTTTAGACAACTCGTGTCTTCTGTAGCATCACCAAAAATAAAGATGTGCATATTTAGTGCAGATTAAACTCATGCTCTTTGCTTTAGCTGGATTTGCAGTTCTCTAATCCACCTAATTCCATGAGTGGGTCTTTGTGCCAGCTACTCCCTGATGTCCTAACTGTAGGGGCTATTGGACAACTGCCTTTTCTACTCTGGAGGTCTTATGAAACTCTGAAAATCCCGAAGTACCAGCCAACACTCCACAATTCTGTTGCCAGTTGATTCAAGTTCTGCTTTTGTACACCTTTTAGTAGCTGCTCATGGTTCTACTATCATTTCCAATGAGCAATGGGATTTGAGAATTATGAAAAGTAGACCTGTAGCAGCTGCCACCAATACCCTGCCCATATACCCTTGGCCTTACCATTACAGGGCATACCTGCCTGACTTGCAACTACCTAAGGGCTAGAGCTTACTTGTGTGGTTAGAGCCCCCACTGCCCAAACCTAAGAGGCCGTAAGTGCCAGGAAATTAATGTCCATGCCCCCGAAGCAGCCATCAGCCAACAAGTTGAAGGATAAATCCTCCCCATCTCTCTCTCTCTCTCTTTAGGTGGGATGACTCTGAGGTACATACTGTGCACTGAGTTTTAGGGGTTCCTCGGCAGGATTAAGCTCTGGTTGTCCACAATGATAACTGGCTTCATACTGTACCTCTCATCAGAGCCTCCCCTTTCCTATCCCACTTTCCCACTTCTCTACCAGTGGGATCATCTCCCAAATAAACTACTTGCCCTCAGTTCCAGGTCCCAGGGTTTCCTGGGGAACCCAAACTTAGACACCATTCATCAGTCTTTCTATTTTAGTACCAGCTCTGACAACGCTTTGTTCTGTGAGGGGGGAAATTAGTTTTTGTTGTTGTTGTATCATTTTGATATTTTATTGGCTATGTTAGTGTTTCCCTTTTGCTGTCAATACTATAGAAACTTCAGAGAAGTACCTATGTACTAAAAATGTGCTGAATTGGTGGATTTGAATGAGATGTGTATATTTGACTGATTAGGAAGAGAAGCCTCCAAAATGCATACTGGGAAGACAGATCTAAGAGGAATCAGAAGCGGCTCACTGGTTAACTAAAAACTGGCAGGAAAAAAGACAGTGACAGAGATAAATAAAAATGAATTTGCACTGAGAAAAGAACAGTCTCTCACTTTTCTCTATAAATACGGCAGAAATGTTAGTTACATGTCCTTACTAAGAAAACTTTGCCTTTGTTAGAGTGGCAATGTGTTTAACCATAAGTGATGAATCCTGATTGATTTAAGTCAATTGTGACAACCCTGTTTCCTTACTACTCACCCTTTGCAGCTAAAAGTAGTCATGTGACTAGTTCTAGCCAATGAGGTGAAAGAAAAAGCTCACGGGATGGGGGGACATTTGAGGAAGTCTTTTGCTTTCCTGATAAAATGGGACAAAATTGACTGTCATTATTCTATCTCTCTTTTCTGTGAGTGAATGCAGATATGATGCCTAGACCTACAGCAGACATCTTGAAACCATGAGGAAACAAACCAACTTGCTAAGAAGGAATGGATAGAAAAGAAAGATAGAAAGAGCCTGTCTGCATTAAGCATTATTCTGTGTTGCTGATATGTGCAACATTTGTTACAGAGCAAATAAAAAACACCTCGATTCATTTAAGCAACCTATAGTTGTTTTCTGCTATGTGTAGCCTAAAGCATTTCTAAATCCTAAAAATTTTATCTGTCAAGTTAACTCCCCAAGTCTTTTAAAAAATATTAGTACATATGATTTTGTGACGGTGATAACTAATTAGAAGTATCATTAGAGCCATAAAATCTTGGCTAATTAGAATTTAAGTTTTGAGAAGACACACAGATCCAAGTTCAGTTAAGCTGCAGAAAGTATGGTAATTAGTTGATTCATTCATTAGAAAGAACTAATATTTGAAGGACTGTTACTAGTGGTGGTCAGTAACCCAATTTGAAAATAGCTAATTTTCAGGGAATATTCAAAGATTATACTGCTTATATACATGTATGAGCATGTACATATTTTTCCTAAATAACATATAGAGTATTTTGCATCTTGCTTTTTATCCTTAAGAATACATCTTGAACATTGTCCCATATCAGCTTCGAGAGGTTCTTTTTATAGCTGCATGGTATTCCATTGTGTGGTTATCTCATGATCTATTCAACCACTTTCCTATTGATGGGTGTTATGGACTGAATTGTGTCTCCCCAAAATTCCTATGCTGAAGCCTTAACCCCCAGTAACTTTGAATGTGACTGTCTTGGAAGATAGGGCCTTTAAAGAGATAATTAAAGTTAAATGAGGTCCTAATCCAATAGGACTGGTGTCCTTATAAGAAGAGGAAGAGACACCAGAGATGTGAGCACATAGAGAAAAGGTCATGTGAGGATACAGCAAGAAAGTGAGACTGAGAGCTGGCCACTCTTTAGGAGCCTCTCAAAATGCCAGAATCAAGAGGGCTTTGCTCTGGGACCACAGCCCTTCACTTGGGAAACTCTCAGTCTCTCCTCAGACAGCTATTATAACACCTGCATCTGACAATGCCCCAGGTTTGTCCTGGTGTTGAACTTGTGGCTGGTAGCTTTCCTGCAGCTCCATGGGTGGGTAAGGGGGGCATTTATGTATACGAGTGATGGAGGGTGGGGGGTACAATTGGCACAGTTTTGCCACAGGCAGTCTTCCAATTAACACTTCCTCCACAGTTTACTATCCTACCTCCCACACTATCGCTCTCTACCTGGTGAGACCAGGTTTCTAGCATTCCTGGGGCTCCTGGGGGAGAAAGGTTCCAGGCTGAGCTGCAGTCTTCATTCTAGCAGTGGTGGGTTCCTCCATATGTTTACCTGTCAATGTGTTCCCATTTGCCATCTGCCATCCAGACATTCATTAACAACTCTCATGTAATGATAAACCTGCTCCCACTCTCCACGCTGTTGGGGGTTTATTTCCTCTGGAACTTCTGTGTTATCATTTCAATGGGATTTGGAGAGAGAAAGGGGAGACAATTGCATGTGGTCCCCCCATTTTGATCTAGAAACCTGAATTATTATAACATAGTGTATTGTCAAGGGCACTTGACTGAAGGTTGGAGACTAGAATCCTTTTCCTAATTCCATCATCATCTGTATCACCATATCCTTTCACTCCTTTTCTTCATGGGCCCCTTACAGCTCCAACATTCTGAGATTCTGCAGGGAATATTTTCCCATATAGCTGACATCCACCAGCTGAGAGCCTTATCCTCTGTGAGCCTTATCCCTGACATTTTCTCCTGCTACCCCAATGCTACCTCACAAATGGACATGTGTGTCACCTTTCTTTTTTGCGTTGTCCAAGAACCATCAGAGAGTTCAAGCAGGAAGAACATCAGAATCAAATTATTCAGTGAGAAATGAGGGCTGAGAAGTCTCAAAATAATGCAAATCCTTTTGCCCTCTTCTTACTCAGAATCCCCTGCTAACAGCACTAGCCTCTGCTCTTTCTTCAGATCTATCCTTTCTAGGAATGAGGAGACACTTAAAAGGCTTCAGTGAAAAGTCTAGGCAAGACAAGGAACAGAAGCAAAGCTGACTGATACTGCCAGAGTGGTGAGAATGCACTCGTATTCATTCATTCATCTAAAGAGAAGCTATCGGGACCCAAGGACACTTAAAACACAGCCCTTGCCCTCCAGGAATCTACAGTTTCTTCCATCAGATTTTCAGTCATAGAGCCAAATTGAAAAGGAGCAGTCAAGTGTTTGCTGCTCTAGATAAACGTGAGGCTGTGTGAGAATTCACTTGGTGGAGACTGTAGCCTACAGGGGTACAGTCTGTTATTGCCAACAAAATGCCAAAGACTGAAATGAAAGTTGTAAATCTCATCAATAAGGAGTCTTTAGAGCATATGGCAGAGAGGTAAGCCAGCTCATACGGAAGGAAGTGTGCCAGTATGGCATGCCAAGGTGATGCAGGAAGAATGGATGTAGGTAGTAAAGCCAGCACCTAAGCTCATCTTAAACATTTGCCCATCCCAAAGAGGTTTGCTGAGCTTAGGCAAGGCTGGCATAGAGCTTTAGCAGAACACTTATTTGGAGATGGGCTACTGTTTATAACAAGGAATAAAAAGATTAGGTATGGTTTATTTAGATCAGTTTTGGCATTTACCAAAACTGGTTGATGTACACATCAAATGAAAAATTATATGTTTATTCAACATTTTTATCCCTGACTCGGGTGTGAGCCCTGATGGCATAACAGAATTTTGGGGCCATATGCACTTTGGAGGGAGAGCTAATACACCAGATAATGATCACTATCCAAAAAGATTTAACAGGTTGGAATTATGGGATAAATTGAATGAGATGAAGTTTAACAGACAAAATTAAAAATTGTGAACTTTGGCTTAAAAATCCAACTCAAGCATAGAACAAGGAACAGGAATTAGTAGCAAAATATGTGAACTAATTTGGCAGTTTTAGTTGACTGTAAGCTAGGTATGCATCAACAGTACCATGTGACTATCAAAAAAAAAAAAAAAAAAAAAAAAAGCCAAAGAAGCCTTAGGCTGATTAAAGGGAATCCAGAAGTAGAGGAAGAGGGGCTCATCCTTCCTTTTCTAATCTGAAGCGGAACAATCATATCTGGAGTATGTCTTCACTTGGGCATTCCAACGCTTTTTCATGTTTTTTTTTGTTTTTTGTTTTTAACAGGACTTTATTGGGGAACAGTGTGTACTTCCAGGACTTTTTTTTTTCCAAGTCAAGTTGTTGTCCCTTCAATCTTAGTTGTGGAGGGTGCAGCTCAGCTCCAGGTCCAGTTGCCATTGCTAGTTGCAGGAGGAGCAGCCCACCATCCCTTGCAGGACTTGAGGAGTTGAACCCGCAGCCTTGTGGTTGAGAGCCCACTGGCCCATGTGGGATTCAAACTGGCAGCCTTCGGAGTTAGGAGCACGGAGCTCCAACCACCTGAGTCACCGGGCCAGCCCCCAACACTTTAAATGAGTTAAAAAACAACTAAAGCTCATTTAGAGAAGACTGTACAAGATGGAATACGAACCCCAAACTTGGTATGGTTAGCCTAAAGAACCCAGAACTCCTGGAATATTAGATAGATTCCTTAAATGCACAAGTAGTAACAGACTGGTTGTGTGTGCTCCAAGTACAGAGAATTAAGGCCAAAGTATAGGAGTCCCAGGGAAATAGATTTTATTTATGACACAGGAATATTCACTCTACTGCAGACCTATGTCCAGGACATGGGGCTTCCCTTGGGACAGAGCATAGAAGGAGAGCCTTTGGGGACTAGAAGGATGTGGCAGGTTATATTTTCCAAAAATAGCCATTCCATTATATATCCTATCCCTATCTTACAATGTGATGTTGCCACTCCTCCATCCAGAGGTAGAGGTCTCTATTCTCCCCCCTTGAATGTAGGTAGATAATTGTAACTATCTTGATGAGTAGAAAAAATGATCCTATGTGATTTCTGAGGTAGGGCACAAAAAATATACATCTTTTGCCTTGCTCTCTCTCTTTTGGTTTTCTTGTCCTTGGAACCCAGTCACCATGCTGTGACAAAGCCAAGCAGCCACATAGAAAAACCACATGTAGATGTTCTAGCTACTGTTTAGCTTCCTAGTTTTAGTAAGTCTTCTCAGTCAGTAGCCAGCATGAACCTCTACGCATGTGAGTGGATGAAACTTGAGATGATTCCATCTCTCATTCTTCAAGACTTCTGAAGTGAGGCACCAGACATAATGGAACAGAGGTCAGCCAATTATGCTATGCCCTATCTGAACATCTGACCCAGAGTACCCATGAGTATATAATAGTCTTTTTATGCTACTATACTTTGAGATAATTGGCTACAGCAACCAATATAACTGTAACTGATGGATCCTACCAAAAGACTATCCCGCTATCCATGAGGAAGGGAGAGAAAGTCTGAATGAGGGGGTAGAGTGGAAGGATGAGGTTATGATGTATCAAGAGATAGGCAAGGGTATTGGGACAGTAAAGAGCATGGTATGCTACAGATGGGATCAGAGGTTTCGGGAACTAAATCTGAGAACAAGGGAACTCTAGGCATTCAGTGAATAGGCATTTACTTTACAAAGAGCCTGGTTGGCCTTGCAACAAAGAGTGGCTCCAGATTCGGGAGGTAGAGGAGGCTATCTTAGATGGCAGTGGGTGGCCTTCAACATATATTGGAGAAAGGATTTGGAAATCTGATGGGTGGTTGGACTACATGATGACTTTTAATGTTCCTTTCAATCCTGAAATTCTCTGAAGTTCTTAGAAACGTATAAAAATACTACACGGATAGTATGTGTTATTATTAATGCATAATTTATAGGCCCAATAATACAAGGCTTAATAAAAAGTGGTGGGTAGTTGAAAGTCAAGGCAAAAAGCCAAATTGTTTTAATAGGGTTAATGGAGGCACAGCTGGATCCCCCCACCACCACCTCTGTGGGAGATAAACTCCCACTACTCCGTGTGTTCTGCTCTGACCTTCAGTCACACATTATGTTCTGGCCCACAAGGAATAAGCTCCTAATAAAGATGAGAGGAAGTGAGGAAGAAGAAAGAAATCCGTGCATTTAGCCATGGTGAAGAGGTAACCCCAACTCCTGGAGCTCCATCTGTGAACAAATTATACATTGTTGGAAAACGGGGGTAGAGACAATCAGCATAAAGTAACTGCTCCTGCCCTATGTTCTCCAAATAGTTCATAATATCTCTATTGAGCCATTTATTGCATTAGCTTTTAATTATGTGTTCAATTGGACTGACTTTTAACTTCTAAAGGGCAGGGATAAGCTATCTTTGTGTCCCCAGTGATTAATATAATACTTGACAGAGAACAGGAACTCAATAATTGTTTGATTAATGGGTAGATAGAAGGAATGGCTGGCCAGCCGGCTGGCTGGCTGGCTGGCTGGCTGGCTGGCTGGCTGGGTAGATGGATGGATAATAATTCCTTTTGGATATCTGAAGGCTGGCAAGCCTACCACCTAAGTGTGGGCTTGTTACTTAGAAACTTTGGCCCAGAGCCTTTGAAGATGGGTGGGAGGCCAATCCGGACCTTTTATCAATGGTCACCTCCATGTCTACTTATCTCCCTAGAACTGCTCTATAAACTACTATGGAGCCCTAGGATGGGTCTTCCGTCCATTGAGTGTATTGTTCATTTATTCAAGAAGTGTTTATGGAGTACCCCAGACCCTGTGCTGGGCACTGGAGATAAAGACATAAATAAGTTGGGACCCTGATCTCTCATAATCAAATCATAAATAGCCCACGATTTGATACATGCACTGATGGTAGGTAAACAGAGAACTGTAGGAACGTGATAAGAACAGATAATTACTTTGGTGTAGGGAACATCAGGAAAGCTTTCCCACAGGTAATGACATGGAACCTAAATCCTTAAGCGTGAGTGGGATCTAGGCAAAATGAATGGGGATGAGTTTTCCAGGCGGAAAGAAGAGCATATGCAAAAGTCCAGAAACAAGCTAACGCTAGAAGTTTCAAAAACTGACACTCATAGCTTGAGCTGTAATATATGTGAAGACTCCATGGAAGATCCCTTTTTATTAGAACTGAAAAGAAGTTTATCAGCTGAAAAGCCTTATTGCTGTCCTGAAAAAATCAAATAATAAACTCTTGGCCGGCTAGAACTGTTTAATTGTTTTTGTTTTCATCTTGGTGGCCCCCGAGGGTTAGCTTTCTTGCACAGAGAAGGAGCTCTGCACAAGTTAGACACCTAAACCTTCCCTGGGTACATGATCAAGTTTCTTCTACGAGACTCTGAGTTCCAAGGCGGTCAGACTGAAGGGAACTTCCTGGTGACCCTGAGCACTGAAGCAACTCTTTATCTTTTAAGCCTTTGCTTATCTCTTAGTGACTGTGTATCTACATAGCTTTGTCTTCTTCTGAGTTTCCTCAGAAGCGGGTCCTAAGGAAAAGAATTAGGTACGAGTATCTTATTGCAGAAGTGATCCCAGGAAGCACTGGTGAGGGAGAAGGGAGTGAGACAGGCAAGCGAAGGAAGCCAGGACGTAAATAAAGGGTGTGTTAATGACTTTACTCCTGTGGGAACCTGTGGCTCCACCTTGTGAATCTCGGGGAAATTGTGTAGAAAACACCTCAGAGTTGGCTCACTCAGGAAGAGGGGGAGGGTTGTATTTATCCACCCATTCCCATCTCTCATTGGTTGGGGATAGCTCCTGAGAAAATCAATTCCCAGCATTGCTGGTCTGCTCCACATACAGGCAAAGGAAATACCTGTCTATGGCCAGATAGGCGAGTCCTGCGTACTTGGGGCAGAAGCCATCCACCCATTGGTAAGGTGGGGACTGAGAGGTTACGGGCAGGGCAATGATGACATCTGCTACTGGTTCCGTCCCACTTTGGCCCTAAGCTTCTTTCACTTACAGGCAGAGTTCAATAGTTTCAACAGACATGGTACGTGGCCCACAAAGCCAGCATTTTTACAGTCTGGACATTTACAGAAAATGTTTGCCCTGTTCTAAACCATCGTTTAATCCCTCCTCCACCAAGCCCTAACTCTATATTCAGTCCCAATGTCATCTCACATATAGCCTTTCATGTAGACATCACAGGAACCCAAAAAAGTATGCAGTTATCCCCATTTTTACAGATGAGAAAATTAGGACATGGAGAGGTTAAGTGACTCGTCCAAGATTATGCAGCTGGTTAAGGGGCAGAGACAAGACTCAAACGCACAGCTTCTGATTTTAAATCTATGTGTTTCCCTCTAGCCTCTGCTCCCTCGGGCTCCATCATCCTGTCCTTAGTTTAACTCTTAAATACGCATCCACTGAAGCAAGAGTCTACCTCAATAGATGTGTGGCTCTCTGTATGGCGTGAGTAGTCTTAGGTGTATATCTTCATGTTTTTCTTGTTGCCTTCAGCCCAAACAAATATATAGCTCTAGTATAAGATAAATTATAAGAATCCAGGAACAAAGCCATACATTTGGATAGTTTTTTTATGACTATAATTTATTGAGGTAGGAATGTAAGCCTTTCAAGTGCAGAGAACTGAGAAGATTTATTTGTAGCACACCCCACTAGAAATAGACTTCACTGGTTAAAGAAATATTCCATAAAGGTTTAAGGACACCCAGTTGTGGCCATAGGAAGCAACAGAACTTTGAATAGTCCAGTGGGGCCATGCGATTCAGGTAGCTAACAAATCAAGGGATAAAAGAAAAGAATGACAAAAATTGTACACTTGCGTCACTGAAAGTACGAATGTAGGTGTTAATATCGAGAATCATGATTATATTAAAAAAATTTTGTCTTTCCATCATAAATCACCTGTAGCCAGTTCTAACCATTAGAATAATAATAAATAATACCTTTGATTAATACATTTAAATTATCTTATGGTGAACAGTGAGATTCTAGAATTTATATTCTAGAACTTTTGGGTTAAAATTGACAAACTAACTTTAAATTATCACACCACACATGTCTTACTACGTGAATTTGACAATGCTCAAGCTGGTCTACACCCCATTCAATGAGACAAGTCTGCTGTTTCATTCACTCTGCCTTTGCTCCCTTGGGCTCATGCCTGTCCTTAGTTAAACTCTTAAATACCCACCCACTCAGCCTCAGGACTTTCTATAAACTTGAGTAATCTTAGGTGTATGTTGCTCACCTTTTCTTGTTGCCTCCAACCCAAATAAAAAGCTAGCTTTGGTACATGATAAATCACAAGAATCCAGGACCACACTTGGATGTTGCAGCACTATCAAATTCCTATAATCTTTTCTAGATCCTTTCTCTAAATCTCTACATTTCTCGAATTGCACATCAGTAACCAGCAGTCTGCAGACTAGGACCAGTCAGCCCTTTGAGTAGCAGTCATAGAGATCCCCCTTCTTTGTTTTCTGATGTGTGCTGTTTTGTTTTGATTTTAATTAAAGTTTATTGGGGTGACAACAGTTAGTAAAGTTACATAGGTCCAAGGTACAATTCTGTAATACATCATCTATATATCATGTTGTGTGTTCACCACCCAGGGTCAGTTCTCTTTCCATGATTTCACTGATATGTGGTATATAAGACTGGTTTTCTTTAGTGAGCTCCATGCTATGTTCCTCTCCAGCCCTCTCAGTATTGGCCCTGATTGCTTCCTTATTTCTATATGTGAAGCAACATGAACTTTCTTCATAGTATTGTTAAGGAGGTTTTCATTCCTTCGCTAAGCTCTGCCTACCAAAAATACTGGCTCCCTACTTTACCTACTCTCTCAGGGACGGCAGTACTACACAACATTCTCTCTTTTCTGTTCTGAGCACTCCATCTACATTTGGGTGACATCTGCCACTTAGCTAGGGCATACTGAGGGACTGTTTAGCATCTGTGTGACAGAAAGCATCACTTTCTCATTGGTACCCAAGCCTTAAATAGGTTTCCCCACTGGGCAGAAACACGATAGCCATGATACCACCTATATTCTGTCATCACCCTGGGAAACACTCCACTCCACCCCTCTCCTCTGCCCTCAGCTGAAGCCCCATTTGATTGACTGCATTCCTACCTGATCCCATCATACTGAATATCAAGTAGCCAGAGTATTTGTTGACTGACAGTTACCTTGCCTGAAAACCTAGTTGCCCCCATCAAGTCAAACCTCCCTTAAAGCTACTAAAATTAGGTCCACAGGCATTTTCCAAACTAGAAGAGATAGGTACTTTAACCGACACCAATCCCATCTGAAGTATTAATAGATGATATGTACTGTGAAATAGCATTTTTAAATGGATAAAATTTTAGCCTTTACTCCTGGTTAGTGTTTAGACTTTGATGACTAAATTTCTCTGGAAGATAAATTATTTTGGGAACAATTTGGATATAGAACTGACTTTTGTATAAATTAAAGTTTGTCACCATCATATGTTTTGCTTCCACACCCTTTCACCTACTACTTTGAGCTTCACAATTTAATGCTCCTATATTTCAAAGGCTAGAGGTGACAACATTGAAGAAGCCTTTGACTTGAGACAAATACATAACAGGTAAATGTTATTGTAAATGTTGGGAAAAAAATGTCCACTTTTAATGACAGAGAATTAAAGAAAAGAATTAAAATACTCACCATTTTTAAAGATGTATGACATACCTTATTAAATTCAAATCTTAGACAAATGCCCCCAAATTACGGGCATTTTGAGGAAACTTTGACAAATGTAAAGATCCTGTTTCCGCATTCAATTGAAGTCCCATATCCCAGGAAAACTGAGACTCACAGCTTTCAAAATAACTTAAATTCCTAAACCACAACATTCTGGAAGCTTCTGGGCTATCGCAGGAATTCAGGGTATCCCAAAGATCATTTTTTCTTCCTGGCCTCCCTCCTTCATGTTGATTCTAGCAGCTGATATTTAAGAATCAGGACAAGAAATAATGCCATTTTCCACTGCTGTTTTTAAAACAAAGATTTGTTGAACTCAGAAGTGAATGTCATTTTCAGCCCCAACGTGTGGCAGACATGTTTTAAAAGGTTATTTTTTCTTTCAAAACAAGGGTAATAATTCCTGCATAAAATAAATCCTCCATCAACTAGGAAATACAATCACTAGAATTTTTTGGCACACTACTTTTGGGAGAAAGAGGTGATTGAGAAGAAAACAAGATAATGCTGAGCACATTTGTTCAAAGCAACTCTCCAAACTGTATCCCAGAGTCAAACAGATACCACAAAGTTTCTTTCTCATTCTGCATCTGTGGTTTTGGTCAGTGCTGATCTGTGGTCATAATGTTGACCCTCAGGCATGTGAAGACCTTGACCATCAAAGCAAGAATAAATATTGTTTGATGCACTGTCCTTACTAAGGCAAGAAATTAGACCTGAACATTTCAGAAAGATTTTTAACATTAGCTGAAACCTTCATTTTAACCAACTGATTAAAGAAACTAGAATCCAGATTCCTGGAGTACTCTGGTTAAACTATTACCTCATCTGTAAAATGAGAAAGTTCCATTAGAAAGTTCATTCATTTATTTAGCAAGGATTTATTAAGTGCTTCATTTGTGCTAAATGCTGTGTTAGGTGCTGAAAATATAGATACGAACAAAATGAAGTCCCTGAACTCATATGACTTATATGTTAGTGGAAGAGATAGAAATAAAGCAAATGATCACCTAAATAATTTATAATTGCAATTGTGGTAGGTGTTACAAAGAGGAAGTACAAGATGTTATGAGAAAGTTTCATAGGGGTAAAGAAACCTAATCTAAGATTCCTAAATCCCAGCCATAAGAGCATATGCAAAGGTACTGAGGTAGGCTAGACTCTGGTCCTTTAGCGAAAATGAAAGAAGGAAAACAGAGCTTAAAATAGCACATATAATTAATCAGGGATAAGGCCAGAGACAAAGCAGTATGAGTAGGTCAGTCAGCGCCTTGTTGATCATAACCTTGAGTTTATAAAAAAAAAAAAAAGGGAAACTGCAGCTGAGAAACTTATTTTTCCCCCACTATCTGTTCAACACTTTTTTCTTTATCAATATAATTCCAGAATCTATCCAGGTACACAACTGTCCAAAATAAAAACTATATTTCCCAGACTCTCATGTGACAGTTCTAGCCAATGACGTGTAAGCAGAAGAGGTAGCAGCAACTTGCAGGAAGTATCTTTAAAGAAGAGGTTGTGTTCTTCCTTCTTCCCTCAGTTGGGAATGCTGATATGATGGCAGAAGTTTGAGTAACCATCTTGGACCATGAACATGGAAACCACATACTGGAGATAGCTATGCCACAAGGTAAAAGAAGCCTAAATGCCTGTCATCATGAGAAGCCACACTAGTTCTGGAGGGATTTCTCTGGGCTTCTACTATGTGAGAGAAAATTACACTGAATTACACATCCATTCAAGCCACTCTCATTTTAGACTCACTGTCAGTCTCTGCTGAGCCTATTCTTAATGGCTAGAGAACTCATTTCTCAAAAATAGAGTTTAAAGAAAGATCTTTCATGAGATATTATGATCTCTTAAGCTAACAAATTTCTATGACTTTTATGACATACCTGAATATTTAACATGAGAAACAAGACTGGAGCAAAACTTTTTTGTGCTTATTCATTCTTTTTTTATTCATTCACTTAATCATTAGACACCTGCTATATACAAAGTACTTGTCTTTGGCGTTGTAGAGGACAAAAATCACACCCAATTTGATGCCTACCCTAAAAGGACTTATAATATGGAAATACAGGAAGTGGTTACCAGTAAGATGCAGATCACCAAAGAAGACAGGAAAAGCTGACGTTACGGACATGGAACAATTCACAGAGACAATAAAACTGTCATACTTATAAAGCAACCATATAGCTTAAGTCCATATAATGTCTCCACTCCAATTCAGAAACTATCTAAACTAACACTCTAAGACACAAAGTTTCAGAAGAGCAAGAAACTTTGAAGTGACTATTTGTTCAATTCAATAATTAATAGGATTCTACTGACCTGAGCAGATCACTCAGGCAAAGTAAATAGGCAAAGATAATTTCCTCCTTTGAAACCAGGGATTAACAAAGAAAACTCAGCCAAACACTGAGCTGCAAACACCTGCTGATGAAATATGTTTTATCATTGTCATTGTAAAAGCTATTTCCAATCATGGGTTTATCATAGTTTTTGAGATCTTACTCAAGACTTGACGCTGCAGATTTACAGAAGAGAAATCTGATCCCATGTTTAGAAGTAGAGTTGAAGAGCCAAATGCCTCAGCAAATGATCCTTGAAGATCAGTAACCAGCACACACCAGTAGAAGGAGGAAGCACATGGAAAATGGCATGCTTTAGAATCTTGGGGTGAGGGATTGTGTAAGACCCATTACATAGAAGAGCTTGTTTCATATTTATAACATCTCTGTGAGATTTGAATATCTCCTTTTACAGGAAGAGAAACTAAGGCTGAAGAAGATAGATTTTCCCACGTCATGCAACCAGAGCATAACTAGACTGCAATCCAGATGTGTTCCATCCATTAAGTCAGGCTACATGAAGCTCTGTGGGAGACAGAGTCTTCAACGATAAATTGGAAGTGAAGGCTGTTAGCAGATGGTCTCCAAGGGCACTTTCCTTATAAAAGCCGAGTTACAGTTCTCTGCCTAAGAGCCAACAAGCCCATTTCTGAGCCATAGGTATCTAATAACATATAATGTTGGAGAGATTATGGAGCAAGAGAAATTCTCAAACATTGTTGGGGGAGTGTGAACTGGTACAACCATATTGGAAGACAATTTGACATTATCTACTAGTGGTGAACTTTTATATGTCTTACGACCCAAAACTTCCACTTATGTTTATGTCCTGGAGAAATTGCTGCATTTGTGTACAAGAATATTCACAGCAACCTTGTGTATAATAAAAAAAAAATTGGAAATAACCCATCAATAGATGAATGAATAACTTCTTGTGTGCTATATACACACAATGGAATACTATACAGAAATGAAAATAAACTAGTTACATGAATCAACATGGATGAACCCCAAAAATGTCATACTTAGTAAACAAGTATCTCCTAGAAGGATGTTAGTAAACAAATATCTCCTACATATATCATACTTGTATAAACAATTTTGTTAACATAAATTTCAAAACACATAAAACTAATCGATATATTATTTAAAATTATAAATATGTTTAAACTATCACAAAAGAAGAACAAACAAGAGCACGAAAAGATGCTCAACACCATGAGCCATCAGGGAAACATAAATCAAAACCACAATGAAATACTACTTCATACCCCCCTAGGATGGCTATGATCACAAAGACAGATAATACCAAATGTTGGTAAGGATGTGGTGAAATTGAAACTCTCGTATACTTCTGGTGGGAAAGTAAAATGGTTCAATCATTTTGGAATACTGATCAGCAGTTCCTCAAAAGGTTAAATATGGAGTTACCAAAGGACCCAGGAATTCCACTTCTAGGTATTGAGACACTCCAAGAGAAATAAAAACATAAGTCTAAGAAAATTCATACACAAATATTCATAGCAGCATTATTCATAATCATCAAAAAGTGGAAACAACTTAAATGTCCATTACCAGATGAACGGATAAACAAAATGTGGCACACCCATACCATAGACTATTATTATTGAGCAATAGAAAGGAATGAAGAACTGATACAGATTACAACGTGAACAAACCGTGTAAACATTACGCTAAATGAAAGAGACTAGTCACAAAGACCACATATTGTATTATTCCATTTATATGAAATGCCCCAAATAAGCAAATGTAAACAGACATAAGGTTGATTAACGCTTGCCTAGGGTAGGGATGGGGCAAGGGGGGAAATAGAGGAATAACTACTAAAGGGCACAAGTTTTTTGGAGGGGGAAGATGATAAAAAATGCTCTAAAATTTATTGTGAGGATGGTTACACAACTCTGTGAATGTACTAAAAACCATTCAGTCGTACAATTTAAATGGGTTTGTTGTATGGTATGTGGATTGTACCTCCAAAAAGCTGTTATAAAAGATAAAAGAAAATAAGGGCAAGGCTCACACAAAAAAAGGTACATATGTGAGGTGATAGGTGTGTTAATTAACTTCGTGGAGGGAGTCTTTCACAATGTATGTGTATCAAATCATGTTGTACACTTTAAGTATCTCACAATTTTATTTGTACCTCAATAAAGCTGAAAAAAATAAGGGCAAGGGAATGCAAACACAAAATTCAGAATAATGGTTACCTTTGAGAGGGAGAGAAGGGATTGGAATCAGGGAGGGACCCACAGAACATTTCATAGTAATGTGCTTTTTACTAAACTATGTATATGGTGGTACATGTATGTATGCTGTGTCATAATTCTTTATACCATATATATTTAAAATATTTTAAAGGCCATGAAAAAGTTTAAACTCTAAGATTAATAAAAGGACAATCATGTTGTTTTTAAGCTTATGAAACTTCTAAGAGTTGTCATTCACACAATGAAATACATGCTCTTATACACTGCTAGGGATGGTGGTTGCATATTGGTAGAATCTTTCTGGACGACAATTTCATCATTTGTATCATGAGTCTTAACATATGCATATGCTTTCACGCAGTATTTCCATTTCTAGGAGTACATTTATCTCTTTCTCCTTGAATCTGGGGTGGCCTATGACCAGCTTTGACAAACAGAATGAAGCAGAAGTGATATATTGTGACATCCGAGCCTGAGTCTTAAGAGAAAGAAAAAAAGAGGCTTATCTGATAGCTTCCATTTTCTCCCTCTGGAGAGCCATCCACCGACCGTACTGTAAAGAAGCTCAGGTTTCACTATGGAATGATAAAAATGCCATGTGGAGAGAGGCCCTGGGGGAGGAGAGACTGTCTTTGATGCTGCAGCTCCAGCCAAGCTTCCAGTTAAAGGCAGCCATGTGAGTCACTTCAGCTATGCTGCACAGAGCCAAACTTCCCAGCTGAGCCCAGTCAACCCACAGCACAGTGAGAAATAAATCATGGTTGCTGTTTTAAGCCACTAAGTTTGAGGTGGTTTGCAATGCAGCAACGGAACTAAAACAATTTCCTAAAGAAATGAGAGATATCAACAAATATTTATGTACACGGATGTTCACATAAGTAAAAGCAAAATATTAGAATTAATCTAAATGCTTGTGTTGGAATTCTGCTGTTTCTTTGGCTACTCAGCATCTGTTCCTCCTTTTATTTCATAACAGAATCCAGAATTTCCGTTCTGAAAACCTCCCTCTTCATTTTCAGTCAATGTGGTTCTAATGAGGTTTACCCCTACACCAGCAGTAGACATATGACTCAGACCTGGCACCAGATCCCCCTGGGATTGGCTCAGGGATGGACCATGACTCACGCAATATGGTCACAATCAGAGTGAATCCCAGAATTGTGTGGGAGGTACAGGAAGGAGTTCTGTCTTTCTTTTGAGACTGTTAATAGAATGATTGATAAAAAGAGTTCCTAAGAGGCTGGGAATTAAGTGAACACCACAAAAAGAAAGGTGGAAAGAATCAGGTCTAGATGACTTTTCTGAATCCCTAGCTCAAGCTATACCCTGAACTTTCTGGGTATCTGAGCCAACGAGAGTCCTTTTTTGGCTTAGCGCAGTTGAGTTTTCTGTCTCTTGCAACCGAGATTACTACCCAATGCAAGACTTGTCCTAGAGAAAGTTTGCTCACAAAGGAACAGACATCCACTCAAATTAATTGCACAAAAGAGAAAAAATAAAGGAAAGGAAGAATCTTAAGCACTTCACAAGAACTGGAGAGTTACCAAACCGCAAATCTCTCCATTTCTCTTACTCGCTGTTTTAATGGCGTCTACGTCATTTCTTTCTGTTTTCATAGCCAGTTTCTTCTGCCCCCTTCTTGCAGAATTCATCATAATAACCTCAATCCCCAGAGCTGATATTTCCCTTAAACTCATTTCCACAAATCTAACGGGCACCGTCTTCATATCCCAATGTCAATTTCTAAAAGGAAAGATCTAAAGGGCTCAGCTTTGGCTGAGGGTCTACCTGTGGTTCAATCAGCCACGCCCAAAGGCAATGATCACAAGATCTCTAGGGGTTTCTTTTTCTGGGGCTATGAACTGGACAGTTGCTCTAAAGAAAGGTGTGAGCAAGGAGTAAATTATATGCATGTTAAGAACATCACAAGGAGAGGGAAGAATGAGTAACCAAATGGTGACACACTATCAAATATTGTGCAGCCACCAAAACTGTGTTTTTAAAAAGTGTTTCATATTCTTTAACAAATAGTGCTGGGACAATTGGAATTGTACATGCAAAATAATAAAGTTGGTCCCTTACCTCACACCATATACCAAAATTAACTCAAAATAGGTAAAAGTGCAAATATAAGTGCTAAAACTACAAAACTCTTAGAAGAACACATAGGTGTAAATCTCCATGATCCTGGATTTCGAAATGGTTTCTTAGCTATAAGAGCAAAAACAGAAGCAACAGAAGAAAAAGATAGATAAATTGAACTTCATAAAAATTAAAACCTTTTATGCATCAAAGGCCACTATCAAGAGTGAAAATATAACCATAGAACGGGCAAAAATATTTGCAAGTTATACAGCTAATAAGGACTTAATATCCAGAATATATAAAATACTTCCATAACTCAACAAAAAGAAAAAAGAAAAACAATCCAATCTAAAAAGGGGCAGAGGACTTGAATAGACATTTCTTTAAAGAAGGTATACAAGTGGCCAAAAAATACCTGAAAAAATGCTCAATGTCATTAGTTATTTGAGAATCCAAACCATAATGAGATGTCACTTCATCTCCTTAAAATTCTTCGAATAAAGCATAGGTATAAATTTTCATGACCTTGCATTAGGCAGTGGTTTCTTAGATATGACACAAAAAGTACAAGGGACAAAAGAAAAAACAAAGAACACCATCAAGAAGGGAAGTGAAAACCCACAGAATAAGTGACAATATTGCACTTGTATACAGAATGTATAAAGAACTCTTACAACTCAACAATAAAGTGACAAATAACCCAATTTTCTAAATGGGCAAAGGATATGGATGGGCGTTTCTCCAAAGAAGACACACAAATTTCAATAAGTTCATGAAAAGATGTTCAACATCATTAATCACTAGGGAAATGCACAACAAAACCACAATGAGATATCACTACATCCATAATAGGATGGCTAAAAAAAAAATCAATAACAAGTGTTACATGGAAGTGAAGAAACTATGACCCTTACACATTGCTTAAGGGAATGTAGAAAGGTATAGCCATGGTAGAAACATTTTGGCAGCTCCTCAAAAAGTTAAACATTGTGTTACCATACGTCCCAGCAATCCCACTTCTACATATATGCCCAAGAGAATTAAAAACACGTCCACACAAAAACCTGTACATGAATGTTCATAGCAGCATTATTCATATTAGCCAAAAAATAGAATAAATCCAAATGTCCATCAGTTGATGAATGAATAAAAAATGTGGTACATCCATACAATTGAATATTAATCCATAATAAAAACAGAATGAAGTACCGATATGTGAAAGAAGCCAGAAACAAAAGACTACATAGTGTATGATTCCATTTGTAGGAAATACCCAGAACAGGCAATCTATAGAAACCAAAAGGAGATGAATGTTTTCCAGGTGCTGGAGGGGAAGGGAGAATGGGTAGTCATTGCTAACGGCCATGGAGTTTCTTTTGGGGATGATGAAAAATGTGCTGAAATTAGATAGTGGTGATTTTTGCACCACTCTGATTATACTAAAAGACACTGAATTGTGTACTTTAAAAGGACACATTTATAATATGTGGATTATATATCAATAAAGATATTATTTTTTAGTGTCCCTACTGATTTTTTTAAAATTTCATCTTTGTTTGTTTTTTAACCATAAAAGTAACACAAGTTCATGTAAAATATCACACTTTCAAGAGTTTATAACACAAAAACAAATCCAACAGCAACTTCCTACAAGAGAACCACTGGTAACTTTGGAGGTCATATGCCAATAGGGTTATTTCTCCAAATACTAATTTTTCACAGTATTGTACATTTTATATACTGTTACAGACTGTAAAAATTTACATTTTACAACTGTTTTACAACTTGTTTTTTCTTTTAACACATATCAAAGCCACATTTTTAAGTCAGTAAATCTAACTCTACCTCCCTCTTTTTAATTATTATTTAGTATTATACTGTACAAATGTAACAGTTTATTTTACCACTTCTCTATGGATGTACATTGGGATTGTTTCTGGTTTTTCTTTATTACAAACAATGTTTCAGTGGGTATCCTCCATAAGTAATTTTTATAGAAGTTTCCATGTGGATAAAAGTCACAGCAAACTATAGATGTCTTTTCAGCTACTTTCGTGGATATCTGCTATTTTGATCTGCCTACTTCCACTTCCTTATCTTCTTGCAACAGATCCCATTTTTTTCTTTGGGAAATTGCCTCTTCCTGTTCCATATGGTTCTGGTGGGGCTGCAAATCAGAGTAGTCTGCTACTCTGGCCATGGTAATCAGTCCAGCAGGAGAGACTGTGACCCAAGCAGAGCTAATCGTATTCCTTCCATGGGATGTTTTACATAAATCGTGGGAAAGAGAGCTTTCTTTGCCTGGAGGTAGTTCCCTGAGACATAAGAACCTGAATGGAGCTCTCTGAAGCCAGACTATCCTTTCCCTACCACCCTCAGCGAGCCCAGTTAGAGGCAGAAAAAGAAAAGTAAAAATGAGCCCACTGCACAGAGAAAAAGAAAATGAGCTACTGACGCCATTCAAGTCTCTGGACTCAGCCCTGCCTGAAGCAATATCCACTCTTAAATTTCCCAGTTATTTAATAAATTCCCCTTCTTGGAATTGGGTTTTCGCTTCTAGTAGTGGAAAGCCTTACTGGTTCAGTACATTATTCAGCATCTTTTTACATCTGATGTCAAAGCCAGATTTCTGAATGGAGAGGAGGAAGCTCCAGTTTTCTAGTTGGTGTTAAAAGAGAAATGCCCTTGGTGCTCACATACATGCCCTCAGCACAGTACACACAGCCCCTAAGCACCTAGTGGCTATTTAACTAGACTGGCTCCCTGGTAGTATCCTAGCAACCAAGTTCATTCCCCTTCTTCAAACACTTAAACCTTTCGTGACATCTTTTCAAGGCTGCCCTTAATGAATGTGTTTGGGAGGTGGAAAAGGAAAAAGTCAGAAAATACACACAATAAAATTTACCCTAAGACTAGAGACCTGAGACCGTATGTGAGAGGTGGCCTAGCTTACAGATTCAAAACATTCACTGGCAGACTAAAAATAACAAAAGATTTTGCTTGGCTGTTACTTTTGTAAAAGAAACAGTACCTATTTTATGCCATAAAAAAATACCATGGACTGGGGTGGCTTAAACAACAGAAATTGATTTCTCACATTTCTGTAGGATAGAAGACTGAGATCTGGGTGCCTGCACAGTTAGGTTCTGGTGAGAGCTCTCTTCCTAGCTTGCAGTCACCTTCTTACTGTGTCCTCAGATGGCATTTACTGTGCGCGCAGGCGCACCTGTGTGTGTGTAGAGAAAGAGAGAGAAAGAGAGAGAGAGAGAGAGAGGAGGTAATATCTCTTTCTCTTCTTAGAAGGCAGCCATTCTCATCATGACGGCTCCACCCACATGACTTAATGCAACCTAAACCTAATGACTTCCCAAAGGCCTCACTTCCAAACACCATCACATTGGGGGTCAGAGCTTCAACATATGAATTTTAGGAGGATACAAACATTCCCTCCATAAAAGAATCTGAATATTAATAAAGATTTTTCATATTTGTAATTCACTCAATATTTCACAACAGCCATGTGACAGGACAGGCTCTATTTATATCACACTTTACACAATCAAGGAGGTGCTAAGGGAGTTGCCTAGAGTCGCACAGTCAGAGACTAGAACAACACAGTGTTCCTCTAACCTATGGACTCATTTCATCATCTCATGAGCCTGTTTTCTCAGGAACATGCAATGTCATGTTAGGCACAGCAAAGCTAGGCCTGCACGGTGATCATGCTACTTTTATTTGGCAGCACATAGGCCTTTTCTCTCTGCTTTGATTCCAGATTATATTGAAATCAGTTAATAAACAGGTAAACATTGCAATAAGCATTGCTACATAGGGTGCACAGCTTTACCACAAGAGAGTAGCAGACTGAAATGTCAAAAATAATGTTATTCCCATTCTGTGATATTAACTGTGCTGGCACCTCTGTCCGTCCAATGGCTCACCCTTGACCCCAGACTCACTCCCTTACCCACTACATCCATCCATCACCAAGAGTCTACTTCCAAAACAAGAGTGGCATCTACCCCATCTCTCTATCTCCACTATCACCAATTCCTGCGATGGCATAGGAGCTGGTTACTCTGATTCTTCCCCTTATGCTAGGGTTGTCAAATAACATATTGAACTCCAAGTTAAACTTGGACAAATAAACATGGATTTCAGATAAACACTGAACAATTTTTTTTTTAGTACAAGCATGTTCCATACAATATTTGGGACATGCTTATTTGTTATTGATTTGAATTTCAAATTTACCTGGGCATCCTGTATTTTTATTTGCTGATTTTTGCAACGCCACCTCTTGTCTGCCTTTAGTCCTCACAGATAGCTGAATAAGCTTTTGAAAATACTAACTGATCATGTCACTCCCCTACTTAAACTCCTTAATATTGTGCCATTGATATTAAGAAAAAAACACACTTAATATTAAGCCCTGCAGGATCTAGTTTCTGAAGGTAAATAGTTTGGGTTCTGTAATCAAACTGCTTGGTGGCTCATTTTAAGTGTCCTACTCAGTGGAATCTTCCTAACATCCAGATTCTAACTGAGTAACCCTCTTATAATCCCTCATTGTGTCCTTTACTTTCCTATTATTGCTCTCAAGGGGGAGGGGGAGGATCACTTATTCCACACACCTCATGTTTTTAAAGGGACCTCCACTAGAGTAACACTACTGACATCTTGCCCTACCCCTAGCAGAAAAGCAATGACTCCTCTGATTGGTGGGTTTGGGGGAAGGAACTAGGCATGCTTCGCCCAGTCCCTCTATCCTGAATAGGTTGCTGGCCTGGACTCTTCTGTACCTGCAAGGTATGGGCTTGATAGGACAGGCTCAGTCTCTGTGACCTCAGGTTTTCAGGGAGAGGAGTGACAAGTCTAATTCAGGAGGGTACGTTAACAAGCCCAGTTGGCCATACCCCAGCCATATTCTTCTTATCAGCAATGAAGATGATATTTTTATCACCATCTTCTTGACTTCTGTGGTCCAGCTCTTAGTTTCTAAAAAGGGGAAGGGGGAGAGTGTTATGAGCCTCCTAAAAGCCTCAATAGTATTCACTACACTTTGAATTTATATGTTCATGTCTGTTTAATGTGTAGAGACCATCTATGTTGTATGCACTATTGTGTCCCCAATGCCTACTACAAGGTTAGGCACAGATTTCTGTCTTTTCAATATCAGGATGATTGAATAAATAAATGGGACCTTATTTCCTATCACAGGGCTGCCACCCACGTAACTCTGAGTAGAAATAAGCCCAGATCTGGGATTGTAATTCAGTGCTCACTCTGATCAGCTTGATACTGAGCTGTTTGGAGCTCAGTGTTGTGAAGCATCTTGAGTCCATGACCAAGCTCATTGTGAAATTGCACCATGATCAATTAGTAATGTCTGCCACACATGCCAGAGTGGGCAATGTAAGCCAGTTTGCATAGATTTGCCCTGCCTTGGTTTAGAAACATCTAGGGCCATGTTTTCCCCACCAGATGTACTCACGGACAGTCTGATGGGATTCGAGCTGTTCTTCTTTTATGGACACAGGTTTGTATATTTAGTAACCTCCTGCTGGGCTCATCCTGCAAGTAAAGCCCTGGTCCACTTGCTCCTGGCTTGTTCCTCTTTCCTCGTGGGTCCAATGGAGGCCCAGTAGGCAGTACCTTGTGAGACATGATTTCATAGCCCATAAACTTTGCTGCAGTGGGAGGAAACAGGCTGCACACTGGCTTCAATTGAGACAAATCGCAAACAAGATCTCTCATGAGACAGCCAATTCAGCTGAAATTCAAAGACTTTCTTCTAATGCTTGGAGTTCTGCCTGAGTGAAGTCTCCTCAGTGTAACGCTGACCCTGAAGTTGGGGATCAATACAATCTGCGTCCATCAATTCAGACCAGGGTATTGGCGTTTGTTTTTGAGATTTTCATTTTGTTTTGTGCTTGTTCTTGGTCTTTAGAGGAGTGTAAACGTTTCCAGTTGCTGTCCTAAGGACACATTTATATGTATGTAGCCCCATTAGCAATGGTGACACCATCCTCCATCACCTCTCAGCCAGTCCCATCTCTCTCTCACACAATTTACCCCCATGCTATCTCTAGGGTCTTAATCATCATCCTCATTATATGTTTCCTCTTTCTATCTTTCCTTTCTCTTTCCCATCCAAACTCGATGGCCCTTTGCATTTCTAACCCTGGTTATCACCTGTCCCAGCTGAGGAAACTTCTCCTAGCTCAGTGGTTCTCTCCCATGGCTGCAAATTAGAAATAACTTGTGGAGCTTTTAAAAACCTAGTCCAACTAAATTAGAATCTCTGGGGATGCAGCCTGAGGATCAGTATTTTTTAAATCTCCCCAGATGATAAAATGTCCAGGCAAAGATGAGAAGCGCAGTCCTAGTGTGGACATTTATAAATCACCATTCAGGGGTTTGAACTATATCATTATATTGTTGTCAAATAACAGGGTCTTGGTTATGTCACAGTAAAGAATTCAAAGGCACACGGAATAAGCCATGTAAGCAGTGAATTTATTGAAAGAGAGGACAGGACAGTGCATTCCCAGAGGGGTGGGAGTGGGCAGGCTGGGAGAATAGCCACTGTGGTAGCGGGTTGGGGCTTGGGAATTTATTATTTCAAAATGAGGGCACAAAATATTCAAGACTTAGGGGTGGCGTTATAGACGTTTCCAGGCAGGTCTTTGCTGACCATTCCTTCCTGTGGGAGAAGGAATTTTTTTGTCCTTATTTGGCCTTTGCCAGAACTGTCACAGAGACACAGTGGGTGGAGATTTTCCCTTCCTGTCATGCTAATAATATTAGAATCCATTACAATTAGCTAAAGTTCACCTTGAGGGGCAAGATAGTGTCCTAGGTCTGCTATCGGCCACTGAAATTGAGTTCTGGCCCATCCGGTAGCTGTGCCTTTTCATAAGAATGATCTCATCTTCTCCCTCTTCCCCCCTACTTTTTCTTTCCTTTCCTCCCCTCCCTCCCTCCCTGTGGTCCTGTTCTTTCTGCCTAGGTAACAATGTGTTACAAGCAACCTGTACCCTACTGAGCTTCATTAGACAGGGAGGGAATTTTAGAGCTCAGTGGGTGAGACACTTCAGAGGCATCCAGCATTTATAGAACAGTGGCCTTGAAGATGTGCCCCAGCAATTGGGGAAAAAAAAGCATGTCATCAAACAAGTTTGGAAAATACTTCATTCTATTCTTTCAGAGATTTACAACACAAATTACCTCAATGGTTCTGAGAAATACAACAGAGAATAAAGAGACAGCAGGTCCCAGATTTATTTAAGGACAACTATTAACACCTCAAGGAACGCACTTGTAAAACATTCTTAGTTCAACTCTTTCATTTGACCAAGGCCTGGAGGGGTTGGATGATTTAAACCCCTATTGTTTACACAGACCACTCTGTGATGAATATTCCCGTTACCAAGGATTAAATTCAGTTTTCCTTTAAATATCTTCCATCACAGGAAGCACTTCCTCCCCACCTGGGGTGCATTTCTGCATTCCTCACCTAAGACATGATAATTAAGTTTCAAAGGTACTAAAGTTACAGTGTTATGAAGCATTGCTGATTGAATATTAATGAGACATGTAAAGTACTTTAAATATTACAATTTATTTACTCATTCAACAAATATATGTTGAATGCCTTTTACTCGGGAGTAGCATCATATGCATGTTTAACAGGAGTTAGTGCAGCTATGTGACAAAGAGGAAATTCTGAGCTGTCCTAAATTAAATTACAGCAGGCTGGAGGGTGGAAGGAAGTGAGGAGGGGTTAATCAGTTAACAGCTGCAGGCCAAAACCAACCAAAGACTGATAACATTCCTGAATGTGCATTGAAACTTTGAATTAACATCCAAGGGGCTATTTCCACAATTATCTAGAGAGAATAGATGCCACAGGGTCTTGCTTACACATGATCTTACCTTACTATTGCCCACAGCCAATACAAAAGAGCCAACACTTCTTCCTTACCAACAATGCACCTATCCCAGAACTTCACCTTCTCTCCCCCTCCTTTACCTATGACTAACATAAATCCAAAACAACTTATACCTTTCTTCCCTAAACTGTTTGTGTAAAGGAGCCCAGTCAATCCCAGGATGGCAGACATGCTGTCGTCTCTATTTGCCCTGCTGCTGGTAGTTTAGATTGCATGCCTCAGGACCCGGCCCTTTTTCTGGCTAGCACATGGCTCAATAAACCCTTTCTTTTAGAAAAGCTTTTGGCCTTGAAACTTTTTGTTTAACATATCAAATAACAACAGTAAAAATAGCTAAATCTTCTATAGCATTTAACATGGGCCAGACACACAGGTTTTCCCTGTATTAACTCATTTAATTCTCACAACTTCTCCAAGTTTGGTGCCATTATTATGCCCATTTCACAGATGGGAAACTAAGCAACATGGAGGTGATACAGGTTAGCTAGCACGTCCCTAGGTAGACAGGGAGATCCCTGGTGGAATAAACACAGACAGCCATATCCTAAAACTTCAAGTTTTGAAATCACTCCTTTTCTCCAGGACATAATGTAACAAGGCCTTGAGGTTAATCATAAAATTCCTTTTGGCCTGACAAATGGAGCAGATCTGATAGATAAGAGTGGGTCACTTTGCTAATTCCTTTAGGATGGGCAAGCAGAACAAACCTGGTAGACGAATTTCATTAGAAGGCGGCAGTTCTCTTCTTCAAACAAGTTCCCTTCTTCAAACAGCTCCCCTTCTCCAAGCAGGCAAGGGAAGGTATAAAAGTAAGAGCTTTTGCCTCAGTCATGGGGCACCCCAGATTCGGGACGCCCTCCCGCTAAGGAGCTGCAACCTCTTTTCCTGCCTCTAATAAACTATCCTTTTTAAACACTTTTTGCCTCTCCCTGGTCTGTGTTTCCATTTTTCAGCTTCACGAGACATGATCCCGGCCCACACTCAGAAACTGCTGGCAGATCCAACATCACCTACATCAGAGGGTAAGTAATTTGCCCAAGGCCACAATACTAACTAATGGGTGATGGAGCAAGCCTTCAAACCCAGGCAGCCTGTCTCCAGTGGACAGGTTTTTAACTATCCTCTATTCCATTCCATATACTTCATAGCATGTGGACACAGTATGTGGACAACTATGTAAATAGTGAGTACATTTATTTAATGAGCTTGGAGTCAGGGATTCCCTGTGCCTCTCCGAATAAAAATAGCTTGCTGAATTGAATGTGATCCTATTAACAATCCTATCATTTAAACATGACGGCCTTTAACACAAGCTTGCTACCTTCATCTGCTGAAATAGTGATCTGTTCCAGTGCTGGGGTAAAAATTGCAGTACGGACTTCTAAAACGGAGGCACGTGAGCCTCCAACACAGCAAACTCCCCAGGAAATATGCAAGGGCAATTTTAACTATATGCCATTTCTGCCCAAATCCTGGCTTTAGAACTGAATTCCCATTTAAGATGTGCGTGGTGCTGAGTACTGGACATGGAAACCCAGTCGTTATCCCCACATTCACTTACACGCTCAGCGACCTCCTTGCTTGCTGACAGAACCCTAGTTTTTGTTCAGGGCATCAATGTATCCAGCCACCCCTGATGCATCATGATTGGTCTGTGGTAATCACGACAATTCTCTTCCCAGCGTTCGCATCCTCCCTTGGCAGCAAGACTGCATGGCTTAGTTCTAGCCAATGAGATATAAGGGAAAGTCCATTGCAGGACTTCTGGAAAAGCCATGACTTTCCTAATAAAGGAAGATGGATACAGAATGAGTCAGACCTTCCCTTTCTTTCTTTCTGCCTTAAATGCATACATGATAGTTGGATAAGTGAGGGAAAATAACATAGACATGAAAAAAACAATAGATACACCACCCCTGCCATCACTGAGCAATGAACCAATGGCCACTACCAAACTTATTGTTAAGTGAAAAGTACATACATCAAATTCTTTATGTTTTTGTGGTCATATTTCCTTTTACTTGTAGCCAAAAATATTCCTGTACTGATATACCTGTTCCAAAGGAGCTTACCATTCAGTTGGGCAAATAGACATTGATTATAAATAGCTATCTAGATAGATGGATAGATAGACAGATAGATATAGATCTGTGTTATAATTATATTCGATTTACAAGCTGAAGTGTGCAAGATATGTCTCTCCATAGTCTTTGCAGTTCACTTTATTTATTTATTTTTATTAAGAGGCCTTATTGTGCAAGGCAGTAGAAACTTAATTTCCTCAGTTCAGGTAGGGCTTCTGCTATTCCCTGCAGTTGTTTCTAAAGGGCACTGGGGCAAGGTAAACTCCCTTCCAAGATATTGGTGGAAGTAGATATCTGGTCTTAGGCATTACTTCTCTACACCAGTATCTGTGGAGACATAGTCATTCCATCTGGGACCCACATTCCTGATTACAGGTCCTCTGGGCTCAGTCCTCTCAGTGACTTCCAGGAATTTTAGAGTACCTAAGGAACCATTTGCGGTTTTCACGCCATACAGGGCCACGAAAAACTGTGGAGCTGCCTAAATCTTCTACGCTATGCCCCCTCTCAAGCTGCATGGTCCAGTGTGACAGAGTGAGCAAACATGGTTATTTAAACTTAAATTAATTTTAAAAATTTTAAAATAAAAATTTAGTTCCTCAGTCACATTAACCACATTTCAAGTGTTCAATAGCCACAGGTGGCTAGTAGAAAGCACACTTGGCAGCACAGAGATAGAACATTTCCATCACACTGCAGCCAAATAGGATTGTGTGCTGCTCCTAGATCCTGCCATACCTTTGTGAGACCCCCTTAGGCCCTATCTGCTTGCTCATGCCATGTAGGCACTTCTTCTCAGGGACCATGCCACATCTCAGGATTTTGTTCCGGGTGAAGTTCTACTTATAATGAGATCTCACAAACCCCAAATGGAGATTCTGCTCCCTCCCTTCCCCTAGGCCTTGGCTTAGGAGGAACAGGGCAAAAGCCGAGTCTCAGGGACCCACTGGAATCATTGCTGTCCTATCTTCCCCATCTTGCCTCACCACTAGCTGCTAACCTGTGCGGCTCTTAGCCTTTTTATTCTGAAGCTGCGAGACCTTGCCGGTCCTCATCATGTATTTTTCAAACCTATGGTCTTTGCCAGGCCCCTCCAGGCAGTGCCTAAGCTTATAAATCTCAAAATCCAGGAGATTCCTTTTCCTGAGAAGTCCACCTCTATCTGAGGTAGAAAGTATCCAATAATAGTTTCAAATGTTATCCCACCACATAATCACACAAAGAATATATAATTACCATCTGAATGAGTGTGAAGTCAATGATTCAAGGAGAAAATGTAACAAGGGGATCTGACCTAGTTTTGGGGGAGGGGTTCAGAGAAGGTTGTCTGCTCTACCTCTGATACATCTAGAATCTGATCACTTTTCTGCATCCCCCACCACCTGTGTCTCACTCACCATTATCTCTCACCTGTAGTTATCCTGTAATCTCTCCACTGGCTCCCAGCTTCTTCTCTTATCTATTCTCCACACAGAAGCCAGAGGGATCCTTCGAAAACAAGTCAAATCATGTTACTTGTCTGCTTGGACTTTCGCAGTAGCTCCCTTTATAACCTGGGGGAAATCCAAAGTTCCTATCATGGCCTACAAGGTCCTCCATGGCCTGCAGCCATTTCCTGTTACCTTGAGAACCTCATCTCCCTCGCTCTCCTCCCTGCTGCTCACCATGCTCCAGCTACTTTGGCTTCCTTGCTGTTCCTTGAACCAGCCAAGAGCACTCCTACTTTCAAGGTCTTTGCACCTGCTGTTCACTTCCTCATTTCCTTCCTGTCTCTGCTCAAACGTCCCCTTAGCAGAGACACCTTCCCTGTCACCAGTCTAAAGGAACAGTCCCATCCCCTCCTTACTGTGCTTTATTTTTCTTCTTAGCACACCCAGCCTTGTGATATATTGCATATTTTCACGTGTGTTTATTTTGTGCCTCCCCCTCTAAAATATCAGCTCATGAGTAAAGGACCTTTTTCTCTTCACCCAGAAGATTGCCTGGCACACAGAACATTTATATGAATGAAGTGACCTTTGGGCTGAGAACAACTAAAGAGTGAGCAGGAGGATGAGAGTTGGAGAGGGGGTTGGGGGAGAATGATCGTTTCAGGAAGAAGGTAACAGTTGTGTAAAAGCCCTGAGGTGGAAGGAAACATGGATAAATTAAGAGATCACTGTAGTTCAAGTACAGAGAGATAAAGTAGTACACAGTGAAGGGTAGTAGGAGGCAGCAACCAGATCATAAGGGCCTCCCAGATAATGCCACGGTCAATGAGAGACCAGTAAAAGATATTAAGTTGGGTAGGTGATATAATCAGATCTATTTTTTGAAAGTGTATTCTGGATGTGCTGGGGAAGGGACAAGGGAGGGGCACTAGAAGAACCAGGGAGAGATTCTATAATGTCCTCAGGAGAGAAGATGGTGCCTAAGAACATTTGATTCTCATTAGTAACATGTTGTTTAAGCACAACTTTCTAGGAAGACATCTATTTGATAAGCATCCTTGCATTAAAAAGCAGAAGATAAATACCTGCATGGGTATCAGACATGATAGTCATTTTGATAGCAGTGCATTTCCATTTTATGAATAAGAGGATGTCTAAAAGATTCAAATAACCTACTAAGTAAGAAAAAATAAAATATGTTTCAAGTGAGTATATAAATATTTATAAAAATTGCTATACCTTGGGCAACCTCTACCTGGGAATGGATTTTCTTGATTTGCACTTTTGATCTTACAGTTAAAATGTCTACTCATTCTCACTTCTAAAACCTACTTGAAGATAACATAGTCATTAGCCACAAACACAGACCTTACATTTCTATAACTGTGCATCACAGGATCAGATTATTTCTGATAGTTCTAGTTACATTTGTCAATTAGAGGACCATTAAAGCACCTCCTTTTCTTTTTCAGATAGAAGATGATTCACTTGAAAAGGGCATCTGTGTTTTAAGGGCAAATAGTATACTTTTGGGTTATGGAGAGAAATTCTAAAACAATGATTTTTTTTTAAATTATTTTTTCAAAGTTATGAAATATTAAGACCTCTTCATGCATACTGTTTTTTATTTTAGTAAGAAGAGCTGTAATTACACACAAAGAACATCTCTCCCTCCTGTTTTAGGTTGGGCCCCTACATTCCTTTTACCTGGCAGGAGTTGGCACACTTACTACTAGTTAACTACCTGTGTCCATATCTTTCACCACACTGGCCCCAGAGCTTAGCCCTGTTCCTAGCACAGAGTAGGGCCAAAACACAAACTTGAGGACTATCTGACTGACTATCTCATCAGTCCCTTACTGTCCCATCACATTGGCAACACTGAGGTGGGAAGCTGTGTGATGCAGGGAACCAACTGTCCACCTGAACTCAGAGGTAGGCTGAGGGATATGGGCAGGGCATCAGCAGAGTCTGCTAAAATATCCTGTTCTTTTCTTTTTTACTTATCTGATTTACAGGAGTTATCTGTACAGTCAAAATACTATTTCTTTGTCAGTTATTCCCACTTTGTCACCTCCAATCTATAACCTGTGTGTTAACTTTGTTTATGGTAACAGAAATCTTTATTTTTTTGTGTCATTAATTCCATCAGTTATCTCCTTTATGGTTTTTACTTGTCATCTTAAGAAATCCTTCTCTGAACTCATAGACACAGACAATAGTTTAGTGGTTACCAGAGGGTAAGGGGGGTGGGGGTGGGAGATGAGGGTAAGGGGGATCAAACATATGGTGATGGAAGGAGAACTGACTCTGGGTGGTGAACACACAATGGGATTTATAGATGATGTAATACAGAATTGTACACCTGAAATCTATGTAATTTTACTAACAATTGTCACCCCAATAAATTTAAAAAATAAATAAATTAATTAAAAAAAAAAAAAAGAAATCCTTCTCCGTTCCAATGTCCCAAAAAATATTCTACATTTTCTTCTAATAGACGTACAGCTTTCTTTTTCATATTTGGCTTTTAACCTATCTAAAGTTTATTTTTGTACATGGAACAAGATAGAGATCTAGTCCTAATTTTCCCCATATTGTGAGCCAGTTTTCTAGAGATTATTGATGAGTTAGTTACCCATTTTCCCCTACCAGGTCACGATGCAGCTTACATACACCAAGCCCCATGCACATATAGGTTGGTTTCTAGATTCTATCCGCTTGGCAGCCATTCAGCTCTTCAACCCATTCTTTATTTTGGAAATTATATTTTTTATACCCAGTATCTTATTTTGACTTTCCATAAAAACTACCAATTCTTGTTTCATATTTGCAATGTCTTACTTAGGATTAAGATTCCTATTCCTATCTGTCAGTAAGTCTCCTCCTTCTACGGTGGGTTGTTCTCTTTGTGGTTATTGTACCATAGTACTTGTTTTCTTAAATTGTCCCATAATTTTTGCATGGGGCCTGTCTTCAGTTATTTGAGAACTTTAACCACTGCTGCTTCTGAGGTCTAACTGGGAGAAGCAGCAAAAGCCTTGCTCAGGTAGGTGTGGTGAATGAATGAGATACATCTCATAGGTGAGTGTTCTTACAACTGATGGCCAAGCTTAATAACACCAAGTTTTCCCCTGGGTGCCTCTCATGGAATTGCCCCAAACTTCATCCCAAATACCAGCATCTTCCTGACACAGCCACCCAAAATCTCTCTTAATCTGCCATCTCTGGCTACCCTTGCCCCACTCTCACCCGAGCCTTTTTTTTTTTTTTTTTCAAACAAAACATCCCAAGATCCTTCACTCATTCCTCATTACATAGCTTTCCAACTTCTGACCATTTGTGAATAGGCATATTTTAATTTGCCCTTCTTAAGATACGGTATCCAAACAAGAACACATGGTGTTCATATGGTACCATTTGAACAGGTAAACATCAAGTTTATAAAAATTCTTTCTGTTTCCTTTGTTTAAACCAAGAAATTTTTGATGAGATACTTTAATTGTTAAGTTTCTAAGAGGAAATCATAAGATGTGAGAAAATTATCTGAGCAAGGGAGAATGAGGTTTTTATAACCATAGAGTAGAGTGGGCAGTGAGGAAAGAACCAACAGAGTGATTAAAACAATATTAAGTTGTTTTCTTAGGCATGTGGGACAGAGATATCACAAGGAAACTAAGGAGAAGACACAATGAAATGAAAACAAACAAACAAACAAACAAAAAACCCCAAAGAATATGAGTATATGAACAGGGAAAAGGAAGATTTTGGACTTTGGGAAAATCAAGAAAAAATGAAATTCAGAAATGTGAAGCCCTGAAATTTCCCCATTCATTTATGAGGGCAGTTTTAGAACTGACAAAAAAAAAAAAAAAAAGATTATCTTTTTAAGTGAATGAAATTCATAATATAAATTATTTTCATATTGCTACCCAGTCTTTGCTCTCCAAAAAATACTTCTGAAAGTTACCCTGTTTCCCCTAAAATAAGACCTAACTGGACCAGCAGCTCTAACACGTCTTTTGGAGCAAAAGTTAACGTAACATCCGGTCTACATTATATTATATTGTATTGTATTATATTGTATTGTATTATATTATATTATATTATATTATATTATATTATATTATATTATATTATATTATATTATATTATATTATACCGGTCTTATAGTAAAATAAGACTGGGTCTTATATTAATTTTTGCTCCAAAAGACGCATTAGAGCTGATTGTCTATCTAGGTCTTATTTTCGGGGAAACACAGTATGTAATAGGGTCATTTGCATGTAAAACTATTTAGAGGAATGTCTACAACTAAATCAGGGTGTGTGTTTTTGGCAGATAAAACCATTGGTTTTGAAATTTAAGAATATTTTCATTCTTAAGTATAGGAGACAATAAAATGAAAAATGTGTATTAAGAAATGGAAAGAATTTTACTATTAGCTAATTCATATTATTTCCTCTTGTGGATCCAAGTTTCAAAGGTGTGGGGCATATATGTGTTTGTGGAATGAATAAAAGAAAGAATGTATAAATAAATGAAAAATAAGCTGGAAAAAGAAAGAAAGAAGGGGAGAGGGAAAGAAAGGAGGAAGAAGGAAAGAGTATTGGTAGCACTATCAGAATTCAGGACATCAGTGACATGTGAATTCCTTCACGTCTCTACTGAATTGCAGTGGTTAGGACCAAAGCACTTGCAGACTCTTATTTTATGCTTCTTTTATTCCTCTATTTTCTGGGGCTTATCAAAGGAGTTAGTCAGTATTAGCAAATATATCAAATTGATGATGATGATGGTGGTGGTGGTGGTGGTGACATCAGATACCACCCCTTTCTCTGCTCCTATTTCTATGAGAATTCCCTGAAAAAGTTATTCGATGTGTTCTCTCCTCCATTCACTAGTGTACCCACTCGAGTTCCTCTCCCCCCCTTCTTTCATGAAGTCACTCCAATCAGGCATTTTCCCCTACCACACCCTCACAACAGGGTACCCAGGCATCTCCACTTTGCTAAACCCAACCAGTGGCCAAGTCTCAACCCTTATCTCTTTGATCTGTCAGTAGCAGAGACAGCCAGCTGACCATTTAGAATTCCACACTTGCTGGCTTTCCTCCCCCCTGCCTATCTGGCTGCTCCTCCTGGGGCTCTTTGTTGGTTCCTCTTCATTTCCCTGACCTGTAGGAGTGTCCCAGGGCTCCCTCCTTAGATTTCTTTTTATATCAGTGTTCGTTTCCCTCTATACATTGACTCCCTAATTTTTACTTGACTACACGTCTTTAGAGTGTTAAAAATGAAAGTCATGCATGCTATAGTAGATAGAATCATGCCACCCCCCCCAACAAGATGTCTATGTCCTAAGCCTCAGAACCTATTAATATGTTACTGCTATGAACAGAATTGTATCCCCCCTAAAATTCATATGTTGAAGCCCTGACCCCGAGTGTGGTTACATTTAGAAACGTAGACAAGGAGGTACTTCAGGTTAAATGAGATCTTAAGGTGAAGTCCCGATCCATTTGGATTGATATCTTTGTGAGAGGAGACATCAGAGAGCTCTCCCTGTCAGCCATTGGAGGACACTGAGAGAAGGCAAAGTCTGCAAGCCAGAAAGAACTCTTACCAGGAACCAAATCAACCAGCACCTTGATCCTGGACTTCCCAGCCTCTAGAAATGTGACAAACTAAAGTTCTGTTGTCTAAACTCCCCCGTCTATGATGTTTTGTTATAGAAGCTCAAGCAAACTAATACAGTTACCTTACATGGCAAAAAGATCTTCACAAATGTGATTAAGTTAAGAATCTTGATATGGGTAGATTATCCTGGATTATCCAAATGGGCCCACTGTAATCACAAAGAAACTCATAAGAGGGATACAGGAAGGTCAGTGTCAGAGAAGACATGATGACAAAAGCAGAGATCAGATAGAGATTTAAAGATGCTACAGTGCTGGCTTTGAAGATAGAGGAAGATGAAGATGCACCAAAAATATAAGATAGGCTTACTGGACAGATAGAGGGACAGACAGACACTTAGACATGTGATGAAGCAAAGACAGCAAAATATTAGTGGCAGAATCTAAGTGGTGTGTATACCGGGGGTGCCAAAAAAATGTACACAAGTGGACACTTTGGTCAACGTTGCTCAAGCAGTAGTCCGCCATAATCAGAAGTGTCCAGACGCTAATGGTAACCACTTTGAGCACCTCTCATAACTGCAGAAATCAAATGTCTTTTGTATTCATCTTTTGTTACCGAAATACATTGAGCATTATAATTTTAACAGGTTTTTTTTTCCTTTCTTAAAATGTGTATACATTTTTTTGGCACCCTGTATATGGGTGCTAACTTAATTCTTTTAACCTGTCTGTGTGTTTGAAATTCAAAAGAATAAAATGTTGGGGGAATGCAAAAAATTAGGTAATTATGATTTTTCCAAAATTTTTGTTACTTGGCTTTTAGAAAGGAAAAACATGTGTCTTCTTGCCTCTTCCCTCACAAAGGCCTTGAATTTCTCTGTGTTTTATGCTTCTACCTATTTACACTGCCTGATCCCCCTTCTGACTAAGTGCACGTATTTTAGAAAGGGCCTGAACACAGCAAAAGTAATTATAATCAGGCCCTGTGGAGACGCAAGACTTAACCTTGACATCAATAGCAACAAGCAATAATCAGCTGGGTTAATGAGCCTGAGGGAAAAAGTATGCAACACCGTGGAATGCTAACATGCGGGTTTGTAAGTGAATCAGCTTGTGACTGCTTATCAAACCTCAACTACACAAGGTCCTCTGAAAATTGATAATTATCCTTACTTCAAAGGAAAAAAAGCCAGGAAAAAAGAAAATTGCTGCTCCTTTCAAGAACTATATTCCACTTCTAGCTTATGAGAAAATTCTTGTTTTCATAAGGAATACTATTGGACAATTAAGAAAACAGGCGGTGTCTATAGGCCTTTCTGTCCAATAGAGAGTGGGATCAACAGACAAATCTCCGATGTGACTTCTTGTGTCAGAAGTTTGCCATTTTGTATATTTCAATAGCTACAGAAGCCATAGCAGGAGGATGTGGGGAAGAAAATTGGCTTCTTTGGAATGTCATCTGATTGGAGTGTCTTCTGACACAGAATGGGGGGGTGGTATTATCTGACTATATTACCTGCTGTTTTCCATACCAAGTAATGAATTTTTTCTTACTCTCCACCTTTCCCCATCATGACTGCATGGTGAGGACAGGCTGAGGTCTGTGGGTTTCTGCCTGAGAAGGCGGACTGCAGAGAATTTATAGTCCAATTCTGGGCTTTTTGAGTTTCTAAGCAGATCTTTGAAATTCATGACAGAAAAACATGAATTTTAATTTACCAAAGCTGTGCTTTTTGAGAGATAAAGTAGTTTGGAGTTACAAAATCTTGGTTGGAGTATCAAAAAGAAAGCTCTGAAGCAATTAGGGTGTACGCTATCATGTGACATTTTGCCAGGAGCTGAGACAAAGGCCAGACCTCTCTTTTGAGAAAATTCTTCACAACATACTTAATTTCTCTGCACTTCAGTTTCCTCATTATGAAACGGAATTTAAAATACTGACCTTACTGCCTTGTTTTTAGGATTAAGGGAGATATTGTAGGTTAAGCTCCCAACACAGTGCCTGGTATATACTGGCACTCTTATCCTTTCTCTTCTTCCATTCCCCTGCATGTTCAAGTCACCTCTGAGGGAAAGAAAAGCAGACTGTACCCTGAATATTTAATAACACATGCAATGAGATAAGAAAACCACATTCTCTTAGCCACTGGAAGCCTTGTCCTCCCAGGTAACCAGAATTCATCTTAGAGAAAGAATTTTATCTTTTTGTTTGAGAAATTATTTTTATTAGTCCTTGGGGTGTGTGCTGTTCACTGATGTTTCTGGTTTTCCTCCTCCTGGCAGATGGTAGGATATGTTATCCTCCCTCTTGAAGTTAGGTGCAGACATGTGAGTGGAAATGACACACGGTAGACCTTATGAGTCAGTAAAAAAAATTGGCCACGTTTCCTTTCCCCTCCTACATTGACAGCAACATTTGATAGTGGAGTGCCCATCAATTTATGACCTTGAGGAAAGATGATGAAGAACAAAGCCTCCAGCTGACGTATAGTGAACTATGTCACGAGCAAGAAATAACCTTTGTTGTTTTAAGCCACTAATGTGTAGGGGTTGTTTATTACTGTAGCAAAACCTAGCCCATACTCACTGACGTCATACCTTAATGTATAGGAGGAGTCTCTGGGGACCAGGTGTCGCTATAATGGCTTTGTATGGGATAAGAGGACTGAATGTTTTGCTCCATTGTTGGAGGAGGAGCAAGAACACAGACGCGAAGACAACAACTGGGGAAAGGCTGTGCCCAAGGGAGATTGGCATATGCTGTCTATTTCCACAACATCCACTAGAGAGCTAAGACTTCAGCTTTTCTTTCACAGCAAATTGTTCCTCTCCGTTTCTTGGGCAACACCAGATTATACTGAGAGAACGATATTACCCAGGAAAATTCCAAGGCGTTAAAGAACCTTTCAGATTTGTGAAATATTGAATTCTGATATGTAGCCCCATTTATGAAAATATGTGGTATTTATGAAAGCCTTTCATTTTTATAAAGGTTCTACAGTTACATTAAAAAGTCATGACAGATGACCTTGGTCAACTTCTCACACGTTTATGAAAGTTACTAAGAGGTAAAAAGAAATAGAAGGATTTCCAGAGTCAGAGCTCCCCAGTCCTGCCCCATGCATGCCCCTGACAACTCCAAACCCACAGGCTGTCACCTTCCACTGAGCACCGGAGACAAAAAGCCCAAGTGGCAGAGCCCTGGACACTGGGATCAGAAAGCTGGTTTTGACTCCTTTCCTTGCCATTATCTAGTTAGATGATTAAACCATTGACTTCACCTCTCTGATTTCACTTTCCTATCTTTGAAATATGGAAACTACTATCTGCCTCATAGGGTAGCTATAAAGAATAAATGAAATGCTACATATAAATTACGTACACTTAGTGAGTGTTGCCTGTCTTGTAGTAAGCTTTCAAGCGATGACAGCAATTACCTCTTTAAAGAATTGCTTTTTATGCAATCCAGGGGGAGGGGGATTACTTGCTGTAATATATAACATTTCTTTGTCATTGCTATTAATCTTATGATATCTTAATTATGAACAAGTTCTATTCATAGGGAATTAATTAGTTGAGACATTAGCCCCCTTTTTAAATTGATATAGGAGCCACAAAGTGAGGTTTGGAGAGAAAGAGGAAACTCAGGTCCTGAATGTAACAGACCCTCTACACTGAATTAGAAATATTGATTGTTATCCAAATAACCCATTTTTCCCATGTGTCACCTTTGAACTGTGTATGTCCTATATGGGCCTGCATGATCTAGCATCTCCCTAATTGCCACCACCTTACCCCACACACACCTTACTCATGTGGCGTGCTCAAGGCACACTGACGTATTTAACACTTGACATTATTCCAGAAAGACTTGCTGCTTCCCAGGCATTTACTCGGTCTAGAATATTCATCCATATTCTCTTGTCTTCACTAACACCTATATGCTTCTGAATGCAGCTTAGCTCCTACCCGGGGTGTATGGGTAACCACAGACTGATAAACTCGAGACAAGCAGAATCTGGATGAGCAATGACTGTGGAATTCCTGGGTCTGGTGAACCCTGCTCACCGCTTATCATCTGTCCCTGTGGGCAAGTTCCTTAATCTCACTAAGCCTTCTTCCTTCATCTGATCAGGTGCCAGAACACTGCATCTACCTTCCTTGAGCAGTTATGTGGGTTACATGAGATCCTGAGAGGAGCAAGCCCAGCAGTGCCGGTCACCCTGCAGACCTCTCCCAATCCTGTCCCTTTCTCTATTCTTCCATGGGCTGACCCCCTTTCTCGAGAGGACTCAGGGACAGGGGCAGAGGCAGAAACCTCAAAGCAGTCAGGACTCCCAGCCTGCTGCACGGTCTGTGGCTCCCAATAGAAGCCCATTTCCAAAGCAGCTCGGCAGCTGCTCCTCCCTGGAAGTGTTGCCTTTTGTTACAATAGCACAGCTTCCTTACCCGCCCTTGTCCCCCCTCTGGAGTCTTGTCCTCTCAGAGGACCACAGGGGCTTTAGTACTCACAGTAATTCTCATCACAGTCACTAGAAGATGGCACAGCTAGGTCCTCCGGAGGCCTCAGGAGCACTTCCTTGCTCTACTGAGAAACTTGAGAGCTGCCCGGAGCAGTGTTTCTCAAACTTCAGTGTGTCAGAGTCACCTGGAGGGCTTATTAAAACCCAGATTGCTGGGGCTGAGCTTGGGATTCTAACAAGTTCCCAGGTGATGCTGAGGCTGCTCGTCCAGAAGCACCCTTCAAGGACCGCGTTAGGGAAGCAAGCCTGGGAAAGCTCACCCTAGCACCCACTTTTTCCTGCCCTTTTAGTTCTCTTAAGGGCCTGAGGCAGGGCACAGGCTGCTCTCCCATGGCTCCTGCTGTGTTCTCCTGTTCTTAAAGGGCCTTCCTGTATCCTCACCCCATCTGGGTCCTCTTCTGGTTCCCGAATGATAGTTCCCCTCACCCCCAACTCCGGTTCTCTCTCTTGTGACCACACTTGTCTCACTGCCCATGGTGTCCTACTGCCTAGCAGAGTGCCTGGCAGAGCAAACACTCATAAATAGGTACTGAGCTAACTGAATGATTTCTCTATATACATGATTTTTTATCAGTCAGCATAAACTAGATTATGCTGCCATAACAAACAACTCCAAAATCTCAGTGGCTTAAAACATCAGAGGTTTATTTCATTTAAACGATGTGTCCATTGCATGCTGGCAGGGTGCTCTCCTCATCCTCACTTCAGGAGCCTGTCTGAAAAGCCATTTGGAATGCTGCTGGTGTGACAGCAAAAGTGAGAAGGCATATGGAGAAGCTCACACCAGCTCTTTAATGCTTCCCCCTAGAAATGGCAGACATATTTGACTCATAGTACAATGGCAAATCCAGTCACATTGCTGTGACTTCCCCAATACCCAGTCACGCCATCACAAGCAGGAAAGGAGAACATGGACCACAGGGGAGGAGCCCTATATCTACTCTCCGCTAACTATCGCCCCGATTCCTCTCCTTGTTTCCAGACTTGTGTTTTCAAATGCCTATTAGACATTTAAACCTGGCTGATCCTCTAGTACGTTGTTTTCAAAACTGAACTTATTTTAACCCCATCCAGCCCCTTTTTTTCCCCTTTCTCCATATTACTGAATATAGCCACAGAAAAACCTGTGGGTTCTAACCCTGGGCATTGTATTTGCCTTTTCCCCTACTTTGCACAGACAATCAGTTGCCATATTCAAGCAATTATATACCTTAGTACTTGAATCCTATCTTATACCCTACCTGAAACTACTCCACTCCTATTTCTTCATTCCACAAGCAGGTAAGACACCCACCACGTGCCAGGAACTACACTGGGCTCTGGAGATATAGCAGTAGGCAGCAGAATCCCAGCCCGGCCTCGTGGAGCCTACAATCTTAAAAAAGACAGAACGCTGACAAATGACCACACATGGAATCATTTAATTAAGGTTGTAATACCTGGTGTAATGCAGAGGAAAGAAGGGCATGAAGCACTCCACAGGGGAAACTGATGTAATCTGGGCAATTGAGGACTTTCCTAAGGAAGTAACATTTAAGCAGAGATTTAAGGGTTGAGTGGTGTAATATAAACAAAGAAGGAGGATGTGTTCCAGATAAAGGAAACCCCACGTGCCATGACTCCATGACTCCAGTTTAAAACTCTATTGCCCCTTTTTCAAAATGGTTTACACACACTTTCCAGCTTCTAGCTTTCCAACTTCTAGCCCTTTTCTCTGGCTGGAATGCCTGCCGATTGCTTGGGTCAAGACCCCCCCCTTCTTTAGATACCACCTCATCCATGAAGTTTTTCCTTGTAAACCGGTCATAAGTAACTCTTCTCTCTGCTTAATGCCAGTGATGCTTGATATGACTTTTTCGAAGACATCTTTTGTGACTAGTGTTTATATGTATACTTATTCCTCCAGGAGACTGTAACTTCCTTACAAAGGAGATCTGACTATGACGAACTTCCGTTTTTCACAGGAGTCCTTACAGGGTTTTGCACTGAGTTGCAGCTGTGTGACCGCAGAGCCCATCACTGTCCCCAGTGTCTGGACTCAGGGATTTGCAACCCTCCCCTCTGCCCCATTTCTCTTTTTCACATAGCAGGTGCCCCTGAGGATGGTTTGAGGGATCGCTTCATGTCTTAGAGGGAGATCTAAGCTATATTCTACTTCATCTAGTCTCTGGAACTTTCTTAAACCTCTCAGTAAACTTTTCCTGTCAAGAAAGATACATGCTCTTCTCTCCCTAGCCTAGTCTACCCACTGTTTGCTGGCTTTGCATGGTCATATTTCCAATTCTTTACAGGGGTTGGGGGTTAAGGACCAGGGGAGCTCATCCTGGCTTTGGAGACTACCTGGCTTAGTTTGAATACTAGCTCTCCAATCTAGTGAACCTGTGACTCTGGACAACTGCCTTAAGCTTACTGAGTCTCTTGTCATTCATCCACATGATGGGGATAATTGTGCACCTGTCCGCAGAGAGAGTGAGAAAGTACATGTCTCTCGTTTCCTCCAACAAATAGCTCAATAAGGGATTGCTAATCCAATCTGCTTTGCTTCTCCTTATTTTGTTTCCCCCTTAACCTCTCTATCTCCATGGAACGGCCAGTCAGTGCCCATTACTGCCACACCTCCATCTCCTCCTCTCCTGCCCTTAGCCTCCCCTCTACACCCACCGTGCCTTTCTGAGGAAGAGAAGGAGCAGGTGCCAGAGCTGGAGCAAAATGTACAAGCCCCAGGAGCAGACTGATCTCAAACGCAACCATTTAAACTTGCAGCTTCTCTTGTCTGAAGAGTAGAAGGCTTTCACTCTGGATCCCAGAGAGCGTGCTCTTTGTCTCCCCTGGGCCACACCTCATCCAATCATCATGGTTGCTCTGACACCAGCAGCCACTGAGCAGCCTGACGTTCTCCCTCTGTTTACTCCCATTCCCAGCCGGCTCACTTCCCGAAGGAGCAGAAAGCAATGAAGAGTTCCTGCTTTCTTGTCTATAGTGGTCCAGCCAAAGCCTGAAGATTTTGGCCTGGCTTTGTTCCAAAGTACCATATTGCAGCCTTTCTGCTAAAATATTGTATATCCACAAGGAAGATCCCTGGGAAGTCCAGGCAAAAATTTTAATGGGCAAATTGTAACCAACTCCATTGTGTTGTAGGCTTGAGTTTGGCGGTCACAGGCTGTGGGAGCTCAGACAGCTTTACCTCTGAGGACCAGGGTTAAACCTGCAGGAAATGTTCTCAGGTCTGCCAACCATAAATGCAAACATTCTGGGAGTCTAGAGGTAGGCACCAATTTTATGAAATCGTCAGACCCAAGGTTGCATGGGTGATTTGGGGCCAGGTCAGGACGATGACCCAATACCAAAGATGCTCCTTCCAGTCTCTTGAGTCTATGCAGCCCGTGACTCTGGAAAGCGCCCGTTATAATCAGCCAAGGGTTTTCAAGAGCAAGAATATTAGAATAATGGATAACATATGCCAGCTACTGAGCTAAGGTGTATATGCATTAACCCTTTAATTGCCATAACAGTCCTAGAAAGTACTCTTACAGAGGAGGTAAAAGAGGTCTTTATTCCACATGGATGCACTACAACTCCCCCTCACCTCCAGCAATGTAGGGGGCTTGCTTTTTAAGTCCAGCGGGCAGCATCCAGCTACATTTTATACTATGTACAAATGTTGGGAATTACTGATTTGCTATGTTAACCCTCGGCTATTTTAATAGAGGAAGAGGTTGCGTGTGTGTGTGTGTGTGTGTGTGTGTGTGTGTGTGTGTGTGTGAAGAAGCATACTGTCCCTGTTCTGAGTTATCCACACCTAAGAAATGACCGGTTTATTGATCCCCATGCTTATAAGCCAAGCACCTATGCCCAAATGCCCTATGCCAAAATAAGACAAATTCAGTAAGTAATGTAAAGTTCTAATATCTGTAAACTGTAGACATGCTTATTTTACAGTTTGTTCCCTAACATTGTACCTCATTTTCTTACCATAATAATTATGATAATAGCTAACATTTCTGAGCATTTCCAATGTGCCAGGCCCTGAGCCCAACGCATATATGCTCCCTCGTTTCCTACCACAGCCACCCTCAGGGCAGAGCCCACCAGTGCTCCCAGGAGGGACGCTCACAGAGATGGAGGATCTTGCTGAGGTCACACAGCTGGGAAGTGAGAGACCTGGGTTAGATGCCAGGCTTTATCTGCCTCTAGAATCCATGCTCTTAACCACACAGTACAATGGGGTAAAAGTAGCTGAAGTACTCTAAAATTTTGATTAAAAAATAAAAAGTATTAGGAACAGAAGGAGAAGGGGGGGGGGAGTCTGTGAACAAAGGAGACCTGGTCCTGCCAGCAGAAATCCTGTCTGATTCCCCTGCAGAATGAAAGGCTCAAGCCCCAGGGAAGCTAAAGCATGAAAGGGCCAGGAACCTTATTCAGAACCTTCACGGGGTTGGGGTGCAGAGCTTTGTGTATCACCTCCACACTTTTCCTTTCTTCAAATTCACTTCAGCTTTCCTGAACCCTTATCATTCTGTTCCAACAATGGCCTTTCTCCCTGCTTCAAAAACCGTCATCTGTCTTAGTGGATGATTTGTATTGACACCCTCTTCTCTTTAAGATTCCTGACTAATAGGAATGCATATTAGGAATTTATAAACTTGCTTTCAAAGACACCACAGGAACAGTATACAATTTTCACACATTGCTTTGTCCCATTCTAAGAAAAAAAATAAGCCTACAATGGAATACAGTGAGTTAAAGGAAAGGTCTTAAGTGATAGCAATTGATTTTCTGTGAAGTCTTTCCTTAGAATGCCTTTTAGAAAATAGCAGGGGTCCCCCCACACACTTCCCAGGGGTTCTCAGAACAATTTTTCCTTCTTATCTTGCAAGGCTTAGCTGCCACAGAGGTGTCAAGCCACATAGGAGAGGTGTGGGAGCTCAGCCCCAACCTTCATTATCTATTCAGGGAGGAAGGAGTTGCCTGAAACCTGCTCTGATGTCACACACCAGCAGCAGCAGCATTTAGTCAGATAATGTGGACCTAATTACCACTTCTAATCTGGTGGTGCAGTTGGTGCTGGTGTGTGTGTGGGTGGGGGGGGATAACTACCAATTTAAAAGTTTGTAATATGGCTTCTGTTTTAGGACAGGTTTTAGAGCCTCCTGCTAAAATGGGGTAGCCTCTTGGAGGACACAACCTGTGTCACCAATGATTTCTAGATCATATTCTTCACAATGAACAAATCAATGGGAAGAAATGTTACAAACTACTTTTTTCCTAAGAAGAGCCATTTGTTTACAAAATTTTGCTAGTAACACTAAAAAAGATAAAAGAAATCGATGAACAATAGGTGCATAATTTTAATAATGCATTGTATTTAACCCAATATAGCCAAAACATCATCACAACATGTAATCGATATTTTAAAATCTAATGAGCTAATTCTGCATTTTTTTCATACTAAATTTTTGAACTCTGATGTGCATTTTACAAGTATAGAACATCTTAATTTGGACTAGTCACATTTTAAGTATTCTATCGAAAAGCACGTGGCTCATGGCTCTTGCAGTAAACAAGGCAGATATAGATGTTGCTTAATGTCAGCACATGTATACATTGCTTTAAACAGATCTTGACAATAAAATTCAGGACTCATACAAAAACAGAGCACATAAGTCTTATCATTATTTCCACTCGCTGTCAAGCAAATTGCAAGCACCTTGAAGGAAAGGACCCAACTCATAGACCAACATATTTATGAATGATGTCGATAATTTTGTGGTTGATTGGATTTATCTGTTTGGATGGTTTCTTTAAATACCAATTACTAGTCTGTTGGTCAAATTTTATATTATTCTATTTGTAAACATTTGATTTTTGGAGAGATCTCCACACTCTTATATCCAACCACCTAGGCAACCTCTCCACTTAAAGACATCTCAAAGTCACCATGTCCAATACTGAATTTTTGCTCCATCCTCCCCTGCCCCATCAAAAACAATATCCTTGCCCCACCTACAGTTTTCTGCATCTTAGTTGATGGCAGCTCTCTTTGAAGTTACTCAGGCAAAAATCTTAGAATTATCTTGATTCCTGTATTTCTGTCACACCATATATCCCACCTGTCAACATATCATGTTGGCTGTACCTTAAAATTTACCCAGAATCCACCACTTCTCACCAACTTTCCTATTACCGCCATGGTCTAAGCCATTATACTCTCAATTCAGGATCCAGAAGACTCTTTTTAAAATCGAAGTCAATCAATCTGTCTTGCTTAAAAAACTGCTGGTGACCAAGTAAAACCAAAGTGCTAACAATGCATGCCCCATAAAACTAAATATGATCTGCCTGTCCTCCCCCATTACCTCCCAAACCTTATTCACTCTCATTCACTGTCCCCTTCGCTCTTTCTGCTCCAGTCACATTGGCTTCCTTGCCATTACTGGAATGTGCCAGGCATGCCCTGACCGAGGACCTGTGGCCTTGTAGGCACTCTTCCTCTAGGTAGCCGCACGGCTCACTCCCTCACCTCTTCAAGCCTTTCTCAACTCTCCCCTTCTACGTGGTGCCTCCTCTGATCAATCTAGTTAATCCTGCTCTCTGTCTCCCATCTATTTCCCAAGTCCACACACATGGCAGGCACTCAATAAGTATTTGATGGATGACTGAATTTCTGTTAGGCAAAATGAAGTATACCAGTAAAATTTTCAATAGCTTGAAAATATTTTTCTGTCACCCACCACAGACAATTAATGGACAATTTTGTTCAGTGTTAAGTGGATTATACAGCAAAATGCAGGACCTGTTCTTCACAAATTTACAAAATCAATAAAAATTTCTCTTCCTTACCATCCCACCTTGTCTTTCAACACTGCGTCCCCACCCATCTCTTTTACTTTCTATTCTGTGTATATTGAACACCAGTTGAAGCCAGTTAGCATGAACACAACAGAACAGTGATAGAAATATTCTATATCTTCACTGTCCAGTGTGGTTATTAAGCACTGGAAATGTGTCTGGCACAATTGAGGAACTGAATTTTTAATTTTATTTCATTTTAATTGATTTAAATTTAAATAGCCACATGTGGCTAGTGGCTACGATATTGGAAAGTGCAGCTCCATCCTTAATGAACACGTATAAGCTCTTTGAGGAAAAACGTATCTTCCTACCAAAGTGCCCTGACTCATCCATCATATGTAAATTAACAAGAACACCAGTTAATATTTCCTCCTCTTTTAGAATTTGTGAAAATATTATAGAAAGGCCGACTTATATCAAATTTACGATCAAACGTAAAGTTTTAAATTAAACCCAAGAAAGTCAGGGTTGGGGGAAAGGAGACTGGAATGAGGGACATAAGTTTCCTCACATCTCTTTCCCGTATTTCACTGCCAAGAATAGAGAGGATAATTATAATCCCCTCCCTCCCATAAGCACGGTACCAGGCCCTGTGCAAGAACCTTTTTAAAAACAGTAAGATCATCAAGTTTTCACAAGAATTCCGTGACATTGGTTAGACAGCATGACTTCCCCTCACAGCTGGCCTGAGGTGCTGTCTGTCTGATCCCAGAGACTGAGCAGTACCCTGTGTGTCCTCTCTCCCTCTCTTCTTACAGCACTGAGGCTCCAAATATCTTTAAAATAAATGGAAGCAAATCGACAGCATCTCCATCATCTTTGCTACTTTTATTCAAAAGACTAAGTGGTTGAAGAGCAGGAATAAAGCTGAGTTAAAAGCTACTTATTAAATTCCTTAGCTTATTAAAAAAAAAAAACAAACCCAGTAAGGGCAGGGGACTCAAATGAGAGTAGTCTATTAGGTTCTAGTCCTACAATATGAACAGCCCGGCCCACTTGCTTTCCTTGCATCATTATGGTTCTGAGGGGATACAGATCTTATCTAAGTCTTCATCCTCATTCAGCTCTTCATAAAGATGTGAAAATAATAATCCATCCATAGTTAATACTAGCAAAAAAGAACGTCCCACCCTCAAGCACCCCCACCCCTGCTATGGGCTTTACTTCTCCACCCAGCAAGGGAGCCCCAGCATTATATAATTACATGTTAATGAAGAACAGAATTCTCCCTCATTTTATTTCGCATTTCATTTCCAGAGTAATTTGATGTGTGTGTGGAGAAGAGAGGGTGTGAGGAAATGTAAACAGTGCTCATTTATTACAGCTTTAATTTAGACCAGATCTCCCCCTAACCCAATTCTGAGCAGCACAGTTTATCCCAGTGAGCAGTAAATGCTAATAAAGATCAGCTGCAGGAAGAGGCGGGACAAAATTTCTGCTGGGTAAGCCTGCTAGTGAAAATAACAACAAAAACTCTAATACGTTCACAATTTGTCACATAATTTTGACCTAGATACAGATACCGCGACAACATTTTGGTTTTAAACTATCTAGTTCTATGACGTGTGTTCTGCCAACAATCTGGTTAACTACCTCCCCTCAGAGTCCCATCCATGGCCACATCCTTGACCTTGTCACAACTCAAACTATAAACCCAACAAAGTCGCAAGCTCATGATCTGAATTTCTAGGTCCTTCTATTATCCTGTATTATTGTTCCATGCGAACATAGCAAATTACCACAAACTGAGTGGCTTACACAACACAAATTGATCTCCCAGTTCTGTGGGGCAGAAACCTGACTCAGATGTGACCAGGCCAAAATGAAGGCATTGGCAGGACTGTGTTCCTTTCTGTGGATTCTGGGTAGGATCCATTTCCTTGCCTTTCCAGCTTCTAGAGGCCATCTGCATTCCTTGGCTCATGGCCCCCTTCTGCCACCTTTAAAGCCAGCAAACGCAAGTTAGGTCATTCTTAAACCATGTCACCGTGACCTTCTTCTATAATTACATCTTCTCTGGGTCTTCTTCTACCACCCTCTTCCATCTTTAAAGGCCCCGTGAATACACTGGGTCTACCTAGATAATCTTCCTATTTTAAGGTCATATAATTAGCAACCTTAATTCCATCTGCAACCTTAGTTCCTCTTTGCTAGTAACCTACCTAACATATTCACAGGTTCAAGGAATTAGGATACGGAAATCTTAGGGTGGAAGGGATTAGGGCGCGTTATTCTGCCTACCACACATCCCAACTCCAGTAATCCTTTTATCCTCTGGGACCTAAAATCCACTGTTCCTACAACTTACAACTTTCTCTCACCTTTCTTTCTGTCTTCATTTCCCTTGTTATCCAGCCGAAATTCCATGATCAATTATTATAACCATGTCTTTCATACACCTCCAACTCCCTTGCCCCCTTCTCTTGTTTCATTGTTTTCACCTGGCAAAACCTCAAAGCGCTGGGTTAAATCTAACTCTGCTTTCTCTGCACCTGCATCCATATAGCTGAAAAAAGTAGCCAGAGCAAATATACTCCAAGTAGGATTGTAATGTTGCCCGCCAATTGTATTACATTTCCCTGGTCTGTTCATTCTCCCTCTGTGCTACATGACAATTTCATATCTTTTTGTCTTTCTATTTCTGGCCCCACCTCCCTCATTTACACTTTCAGCCAATGACCTTTTTCAATCAGAAGAGACCTTTGCAAATTCCCTCATCACATCTACCAACCCACAAGCATGTGTTCCATGTACTCTGCCTTCCCTCCCATTACTCTATTAACAATATCCAAGGCCAGAAACTCCTCTTGTGTTTAAATTCCTGTGCCTCTGCTGGACCATTCCCATTAGCACAAAAGCATGCATTATTTCTCTTATCCTAAAACAAACAACAAATCCTCTCTTGACCCTCACTGATGCTTCCAGCTACCATCCCATTTCTCTGCAATCCTTTAGTGCAAAACTGCTCAGAAAAGTTACCTATATTTTCTGTCTCCTATTCCTCGCTTTCAATTCTCTCTTAACCTTTTGCAGTCAGGCTTTTGACACCATCCACCAACCCCAACTGTCACTGTGGAGGTCACCAAATGACCACCATGCTGGTAAACCCAATGGTCAATTTCCAGTCCTAATTTTGCTTTATATACTGATGTACCGTCATCCTTGAAACACTTCCCTCACTTGACTTTCAGGACTCTCCTCATTTTCCTCCTCCTTCATTGGCCACTTTTCAGTCTTCTTTGTGTTTTCTCCTGGACCAAGGAGCCAGATCCATCCTTGGGCCTCATGTCTTCTCTACCTACACTTTCTTCTTAGTGAGCTCATCCATTCTCATGGCTTTAAACACATACATACGGTGGTGATGCTCAAATGTACATATCCAAACCTAGCATTTCCCCAGACCCCCGACTCATACCCAGTTACTTACTTGACAGGAACACTTAAATGTCTCAAAACTCACCATGTTCAAAACTGGCGAATGAGCTTCTCCTCAAAACTTGATCTACTCACGGTCTTCCACACTTCAGTTTATGGCAAGTCCATCTCCTTTTTCCTTAGGCTGAAAACCTTGCAGTCATTCTTGACTCTCCTCTGTTTCTTAGAACCATATCCAATCCACCTCAAGTCCTTGACTTTATTTTCAAAGTATCTCCTGACTGCCCACTCTCACTAGCATCCTGGTCTAAGCCCCATCATCTGGCCTCAATTATTATAATAGTTTCCTACCTGTTCATCCTGCTTCCACCCTTTCCCACCTCTACAGTCTATTACAACACAGCAGCCACAGTGATCCTTGTAAAGCGTTAAGTACAATTGCGCCCCTGATATATTCAGTTGTTCTCCATTTTACTCAGAATAAAACTCAAAGTCCCGAAAGGGCATACATGGCCCTGGAAGTTCTGGCCCCCACTTACCTCCCACTGTCCTCCCCTGGCTCTCTCCACTTCAATTTTTTAACCTTCTAGGAGATTTTTTTAATCCTCTAGGCATATCACCACCTTGGATTTGCTATCCTCTCTGTCTAGATTAACCATCCTCCCTCTCCCTCAAGCTCATATAATCATGTGATTCGCTCCCTTGGTAAAGTCGTTTTCCCCCAAAGGAAGCTTCCTGGTCACTCAGTTCAAAATTGCATGCCTCATCACTTGCCTGATTTTTCTTCGTAGGACTTAGAGGCTTCAAAAAGATTAGAAGGCATACTTATTTTGTACATTGTCATCATCACTGCAGTAGACGCACCATAAGGGCAGGGATTTTTGTCTGTTTTGTTCACTGCTAGTACCCAGTGCCTGGTACATAATAGGTGCTCAAAAAATATTAGTCGGATATGAATGAATGTGTGATTCCTTTTCAAAAGATCATTCTCTGTCAGAAACTGGGCTGTTGAAAAAGTTCAGAGAATTTTAAACTACAGAATATAAAAGTTACTCTATTTCTAAAAAACTTTTAAAGAGAATTGTGGTAAGTATTATTCCTTGCCTACAAAACCCATTTTCCTCTCTCCTCTGTGCATCTGTTTTTTGCAAATGCAAGTCTGGTTTTGTTGGTGATGACAGTGTCCCTAACTCCACGAGTTGAATTACAATAAGTCTAAGCCAGTTAATGGCAGTTCTAGAAACTTACTTTTTCAGTCACTGCACCTACGGGTAGCCTTGTGCTCTTACTAAACAGGAGGGAGTCAGTTGGGACACATCTGGGAAAGATTCTCTTCTCTGATAAAACGAGAGCTCTTTTCATCCCTTTCTTTTCTGCTTTGAATCTCCAGATGTCTGAGGATATAATGTCTGGAACTGTGGCAGCAACTTGTGATGATGAGTTGACAAACCTTAGAAATCAAGCCTCCACTTTGAGGAGAGCAGAGCAGAAAGATGCAAAGAGCCCAAGTCTTTGATGATACTATTGCACCTTCAGACCAAATTCTGGAACTTTCAGACTTCCTGTTTTGTGAAACATTTAAACATCTTCTTTGCTTATACCTCTGCTTGTCAGATGCTCTGTTCTTTTCAGCCAAAAGCATTCCTAATGGATACAGCTCTCAGTGAATCTTCGAATGGACTGTGACATCAAGGGACACCATGCTGGGCTGAGTTTGTGCAGGTTCACAGAGGTTCTCGAGCCTCAGGGTGCATCTGAATCACCTGGCAAGCTTGTCAAAGTGCAGGTTCTAGGGCTCCACCACCAGAGCGTCTGATGAAGCAGGTCACGGGGGCGCAGCGGAAACCGGCTGTGGTAGCCATGGAGGAGAGGAACTCGATCTCCTCTCCAGGAAAGAATTGGCTTCTCAGCTGTGAAGAGCACAGTCACCTGAAAACTTCTAGTTGTTAGAACCTGCGGGATCCACCTTAGTTTTTGAGCCAGAGCCATACTCCTTCCCCAACGTGACCAAGTATGGCGGGGGTACTAGGGCATGGCTATTTCTACCCAACGTGGGGCTCTAATGGGCTCTCTTTACTCTGAAACTCCCCACTGGCTTGGCTAAGACTTTGTCAGATCTGCCTCATGCTCTGAGCATTCCCTGTCCAACCCTGCTTCCTTCCCTCTTTCCTTTTTTTCACAGGGGTCAGATGAGCATTGTGGAGGAAAGCCTTTCTGTGGCCAATACTGCTTCCTTCCTTTTTTATCTTTCACAGGCACTGCTACCCAATAAGCCTGTTGCACTCCTAGTTACATCTTAGCGTCTGCTTCCCAGAGAATCCAATTCAACAGTGACATATTTTAAAAGCACTGAGGGATGAGTCTGGTGCATGAGATCAGGGGTTAAACTTTGGGAACCACTAGTAGAATTTGGGTTCTTTGTTCCTTACCCCTCTCAAGGGATGAAGAGAGATGTCCATCAGACTCTGCTTCCATGTCCCGGCCTGTGCCCTCCTCTTTATTCTTCTCTGGTGATACTTCCTCTTTTCCCTATCGGTACATCTAGCATAAACATTTGGCAAATGGGTCTAACCATAGTACCTGTGAGAAAACTTTGTGATACAAACTACTTGCTATTGAATCACTTTACAGAATTGTACAAAATGGTACAAAATGGTTATGCATACAAGTTCACCTTTTTCAGATGTTGTGGCACCTGTGTGGAGCACTTGATAATGCCTTTGCTTTCACTTCTTCAACCAGAAGACCCAGCGGGAGCTCTGATCCTTTCAGTTGCAGTTTTATCTGGATACCTTCTTCCTTCTGTCTTTGGATGAGGGAAATGGATACCCAGTAGGAGCAAGCAAGTGGCAGAGGCCCACCACGAAGAGGAACCCCGAATATGGCAAATGCTGCTTTCCCATATTGCCTGGAGCCAGTCTTACCTGAGGCTCACATTTCAGGTGTCCAACTTTCAAAACTGAGTTTTACTAAAATCCATCTTTGGATTAGTACTGAAAAACTGCAACTGACACATATAGTGTAAACTAAATTTTTTAATGTTTATTTGAATAAAACCAACCAAAACAACAACAATAACAACAACAACAAAAGAACAAGTGGTCCCACTGTTAGTCTTGAAATTATATCCGTATCATAGGGTGCCATTTTATAAAGTGGTTCAGCGTGAGTTTGGATGAATAAGTGTCAATTCGTCCAATTCTCATGGTGTAGGCATCATATGAAGGCAGCAAAGACATGACTAGCACATGTTCCTTTCTGTCACCACCACCACACACTGGGTGGCTAAAACCAGACTTCCTTGATACGTCTCTCTTCTACATCTCTCACCTTAAAGCCAAAGCTAAGTTGTATCCAACCTACTTTCTAATGATGTCTCTAAGCCATTCACTTGGCACCACCTCCACTGCCACAATTTTTGTTGAAGCCTCTGTTATCTCTCCTCTGGACTCCCCTGACTGTCGCAATAGCCCCCTCCCACACCTGCTTCTTTTTTAATATTGTCTCCGCATGGCAGCCAGAGGGATCTTTTAAAATTATAAATCGGATTGTGCCACTTCTTGACTTCAAGCCTTTCAGTGACTCTGCCCTAAGAGAAAAAGCCAAACTCCTTACTTTGCCTTCAAGCCTTGGAACAATCTGATTTTTTCCGTCCTGTGTAGCTTTAGCTTCCTCTTCTCTCCCCCTTGTTCACCACACCACAGCTACTCTGGCATTCTTGCAGCTTTTTGAACAGGTCAAATTCTCTCCTATCCCTGCTTGGAATTCCTTTACATCTGCTTCTCACCAGAGCCCTCACTCCCTCGGGAAAGCCATCCCTCACCATACCTGGCATCTGGCCTCTCCTAGGATTCCATATTATTCCTTCATAGAACTTGACCATGTGATTGTATGTTTCTCCTACTCTACTGTAGGCTTTGTGAGGGCAGAGATCTCATCTGTCTCGGTGACCACCAGATATCCAACACCAGGTACAATGCCAGGCTCATCACACTATTGAAAAAAATGAATAGAATTGATTTGTAGCATACCTCAATCTTACTTTCACCAATTCTTCAAGGTGTCTTATCCTTCTATCAGAAAATAAAGGCTTTGATTCTAGTTGTTGACAATTTCTATTTGGCTATATAAAACACTGCATTCTACTAGGTTTCCTGAAACAAGAGTCTAGTTGAACAACAAATTATTTTCATTGGTTCAAAGTTACAATAGGCTTCTATACAAATCACTTTGAAAAAAATATATAAGAACATGTTAGAAAGTTTTAAAAATATAGCCTATAACTATTCCCACTAGGCTGAGATTCTCAACCAAGCAATAAAATCCTGAGTTGTTCAGAACCCCACTGAGACCCCACAGTCTGCCTTAGCTTAGCCAGCAACCTAGAAACCCCCGGCACCGTGAAGGTCAGAGTTACATTTCCACGTGGCTGGGTTATATCTAGATTCTGAGGCCAAGAACGCTTCTCCTGGATGTGATTGTCCCTCTTCCAAGGCAGCGTTATCTCACTAAGGGGTGGGGGTGGGGTGGGGATGGGGTTGGGGCTGGTATGGAAGGTTGTTGGTTGACTCAGGAAGAGTCAACCAACTCTAAGGGGGATGTCAGTCGTCAGAGAAGCAGAACCACTAGGAGAGGAAGATATAAGAGGGATTTATGTAGGGATTTGACCTTTCACAATTATGGGCTTTGGTGATACAGTCTCTGTAAGGCTCTGTGTCTGGTGTCAGAGCCTGAAGTCTTCAGCAGGGAGTCAGGAAGAGAAGATAGATATAAAGCAGCAGTTCTCAATCAGGGCTGATTTTGTCCCCACCGCTCCCTCCACACCCCGAGGCCATTTGGCAATGTCTGGAGACATTTTGGGTTGTGATAACTGGAGGACACAGTACTGGTAGAAGCCAGGGTTACTGCTAAGTATCCTACAACATGTAGGACAGTTCCCCACAATCAGAATTATTTGACCAAAATGTTAATAGTACTAAGGTTTAAAAAGAAACAAAAAACAACTCTAGTGTAAAGAGAGGAACAAACTGGAAACCATGAGTGTAATCTGGAGCCCATGAATATAGACTAGAACCAATGTCTCTTACTGCTTCCAACTGCAGTATTGCAGGTGTCTTGCTGGTGCCTTTTGTCACAAAGTAGGTCATGCAGTTGGCTTGTGTCAGTGAAGCCAAAGAAGGATCCAGGGGCAGGTGGGAAAGCTGCAGGCTCAGCTGCTGCTCCACACCAGTGAGGTGGGCCAGCAGATAGCAGCAGAGTGTGTGAGCTGCCCCAGCACCTGGTGCCTCTGCACCCACCACTCCTGCAATCCCCCAACTCTGTCCCCTGCATGTAAAAGCAATACGGCCATGGCTTCCAGATCTTGGGCAAAATGTATCTTGTGGCCCACCTTAAACATACAGGGAAGAAAATTCTGGAAAATTGTCAAGTTGACACTTTATAAAGCCAGCACAGGTTATACACGGAAGAGTGGTGAATTCATCAGGGTTCTCCAAAGAAGCAGAACCAGTATGCTGTGTGGATAGACAGATAAGTAGATTGGTTGATTGATGATTTATTACAGGTAATCCACTCACGTGATTATGGAGGCTGACAAGTCCCAAGACCTGCAGTCAGCAAGATGGAGACTCAGGAGAGCTGACGGTGTAAGTTCCAGCCTGAAAGCTGGCAGACTCAAGTCCTAAGAAGAGCTCATGTTTCAGTTCGAGTCTGAAAACAGAAATAGATCAATGTCCCAGCAGTCGTGCAGAAGAAATCTTCTTATCAGCCTTTTTAGTCTATTCAGTTCTTCAACTGATTGGATGAGGCTCTCCTACATTAGGGAGGGCAATCATCTATATTCAGTCTACTGATTCAAATGTTACTCTCATGCAGAAACACCCTCACAGACACACAGATAATGTTTGATCAAATATCTGGGTACCCCATAGCCCCATCAAGTTGACATATAAAATTAACCATCTCAAATTGCTTAAAGCATTTCCTAGATGGTTTTTCAGTAAACACAGGGAGCTGGAATAAGAGTTCCTCTCCTCAGACCTTTGTATCACCTTGAGTTTGCTCTTTTATTAGAAGTTGTGTTGTTCACCAGACTTCTAAAAAAGATTCTAGTTCTCATATGTCAATATCTTTTTAAATCTTTCCTGGGATATTCCAGAAAGGACCCACTAAAATGTTGTGTTAACATGAAAAACAAATTGATCTTTTCTCTCTTTAGGAATAAATTGTAAGAAGTAAAAATTTCATGAGCTACCATTTTAAGTGTAATAAACTCTTCAAGATCATTTTTCATCTTCAAAACATAACGATTAAGCAGCAAAATAATAAATCCTAAATTTGAAACAGCAAGAATCTGTAGGAAGAAAACAAAAGAGCAAAGGACAGCCTCTGTTTTCTCTCAAACCACAATAGAAATCACTATATTCAACTAGAGATAAAAAGCTTTTGGAGATGAGAGTCCCCAGGAAAACAAAACCCTGCTTTTTATGAAGGAGAAAAACGAAATTCTTCTGAATATCACTGGTCACCAAGAAAAACTACATCATATCAAAGACGTTTTAAAAAATCATATTATATTAAATAGATTAAATGAAAGACCGAAAGCTCAATTTATATAAACTTCATTTTTCTATGATAGTAATAATTTCAGAAGTTGTTGTGCATCTTAAAACCTGATACTCCTTTGGCAACTCCCGAGTTTCCAACTGAGCTCAGACTAGGATCTGTGAACTAGTACTTTTTATGATGAAATTACTACCTGGGAAGAAATGCTCTCAAATCCAATTTCTGCAATAGCCAGGTAAGTGGACAGGAAAACACTATAATCTCCATTTAAATGGTGTCTGTCATAAGAAGCCCAATATAACAGGTGAAAACCTAAGTGAATCAGTTTCAATATAATTGAAATATCTTTACATATTCAACTATAGTAGTGTTCTAAAAGTTAAATGAAAAATAAATTTAAATATAAAATTTCAAAAAAAAATAATGTGAAATATTTCTGCTTTTAGGAAAAGAGTTCAAGATTTAGAGTTATGAAACTTAGACTTAATTTCTGGTTTTGCCACTTATGAGCCACATGACCTTGAAAGGGGAAAGAAGAAATGCTATGGACGGAATTGTATCTCCCTTCTCCCTAATTTATATGTTGAAGCCCTAACCCCCAGTGTGATGGTATTTGGAGATGGGACTTTTGGGAGATAATTAGGATTTGATGAGGTCATGAAGGTGGGGCCCTCATTAGGGGATTAGTGCCCTTGTAAGAAGAGACACCAGAGAGAATTGCTCTAGCTCACCCCCCCTTCCTCCTTTTCTCTCTCTCTCTCTCTCTCTCTCTCTCTCTCTACCCCCGCCTTGTGAGAAGACAGCAAGAAGGCAGCTGTCACAAGTCAAGAAGCAAGTCCTCACCAGAACCTGACCATGCTGGCACCCTGATCTTGGTTGGACTTACAGCCTCTAGAACTGTGAGAAAATTAATTTCTGTTGTTTAAACCACCCAGTCTATGGTATTTTGTTATGACAGCCCAAGCTGACTAATACAGTGAGGCATTAAACTTCTCTGAGCTTCAGTTTCTCACTTGTAAAATGGAGCTAATTATACCTAAGCCATAGGGTTACTGAGAAAGTCAATGAAATAATATGAGAGCTTTTAATAAACTGCAAAGAATAATACAAATGTATGGTATTGTTCCACTATTCCACATTGTTCGATGTTGTAAATAATTATGATAATTATAGTGATAATCATAGTAGCTGCCATTGATTGAGTTCTTACTGTGTGCTAAGGGCTTTGTACATGTTATATCTCTATCAGAGCCCTATGAGGTAGGTACAATTTTTACTCACATTTTACCGATGATGAAACAGCTCCAGCAAGCATAAGAAAATTGCTCAAGGCCAAATGACTATGAAACTGTAGGGGAGGAAAAATACCTTTTTCCTTCTATCCTTCTAGGTTCTCCATTGGGTCTCTGTAACAAATGACAGTGTAACAAGAAAAAAACATGCAAATTCATTTAATATAAGTTTTACATGAGACAGGAACCTTCATAGGGAAATGAAGACCAGAAGAAGTGGTTAAACCGAGCATTTTAAGATGAAGAGTAAAAAATTATGGGAAAATGCGATAGAACAAAGGATATGAGATAAGTGTGGTCAACTGGGGCAAACGTAAGACCTATTCATTCAGATTCCTTTTCGAGTCCCCTTGTCTTGGAGATAAGGATGCTCCTTTTTTCCAGGTATAGGAAGGGCACCACTCACATGAGGGTCTTACCAGCCGTTTCAGGTGAAGGTCAAAGAGTTCTTGCACTTGTAGTTTCTCACATTCCTTCAGCTTAAAATATTCAATATTCCAAAGTGCTACATTTGAGGGTAGTGAGTGAGTGCTGAACCCTGTCAAAATCATGTGGTAAGTTCTATACAAGAGAAAGAAAAAACATCAGTGTGCTTTGAAAGCATGGGGGAGGTGGCAGTGATTTCTGACAAGGGTGATAGGGGTGGGAACAAGGTACTTTAGAAAGACTTCACACACAAAAAGAAAAATTCAGGTTGGGTCTTGAGGAATGAGTAAAGGTTCACGTAGCAAGCAAGGGCAGAGGGAGTTAAAGATATTTCAGTCAGAGACAATATCAAGAACGATGGTGTGGGAGTGAGAAAGTGCATAGCATGTTTGGGTCAGTCACCGGTGTGAGGTGGGGAGCAGCAGAAATAAGGGGTGGTACAGACAGGAAAGGCAGTCAGGGGTCAGGGGTCAACAATGGTCTAAGGAGGCACTCTAAACAAGAGGGGTCCAACTCAGAGGCCTACAGAAGACCCTAAGTAACCCTCAATGATTTCGGCCTGTCTTCTATTTAAGGAGGTCCTGACATATGCCCCACATGAGGTTGTCTAAGAATGATGGCGCAAGAATGAGAACTGGTTAACATGTATCACACGCTCAACCAGCACCAGCCCACTCAATAGTACTGTCTAGCACATAGAGCCAGGAACAAATACCCAGCTATAACAGAACAAAAACACAGCTATTTTTTCAAGTAAACAGCCTCAATTCACCTCACCTGAACTCACATTACATATTTCATTTTGTCCTGCTTGCCAGAAATTGATCCATGAATGTAGGAATTTACTGATAAGATGTCTCTGTTGGAAGGAAAGCAGAACTGTGCACTCTTTAGTCCTCCTTTATCATATTTTTAAAAATATGAGGGCCATTTCTTTCTAGATATGCATTCATGCCCAAAGGGGTAATAAAAAATGTTGAAGATTAGAGTTTCTGCATAAAGCTTCAAAAATCAATATCCTAGCCCAGATTCTGGAGTCTAAATATTATTATTTAAGCAGGAAGTTTTCAGTTCCTAACTTCCCATGCCCTTGAGCTAAAGGAGGCCCAACAGTTTAAATCAGAGATACTGATAAGAACACCCAATGTATATTTTTTACATGGATTTGAAGAGACTAGAAAACACGGTCTGTATTCAATCTATATATGAAAAAGAACCATTAATATTTTTAAATAAACCATTTTGCCCTGCACACTAGTAATGAATTACACTCACCTAGTGACCTGGTTCTAAATCCTTCATTCCCAAGTGCAAAAGCAACAGTAAATAAACTCTGCTAATTAATCCTGGTGTCTTGTCTGAAAGAGATTTAGAATAATTAGAGGAAGTGAGATTTGCCTTGTGAGTGAATTCAGAGCAGACCACAAGAAGATACTTTCTGTTTCCCTTGCTGCTGCTCTAGAAATCTGTGGGAGAAAACACAAGTGACTGAAGAGTTCTTATCTAAAAACACCTCAGGTGGCAACTCGGGAATATGCAGAGCCTGTGCCCAAGTCCCTTTCAAGCCGTCTTTCCCTGAGCTGAAATCCATCCAAAGTGTAACCAAGACCATCACAGTTACCAGCCAGCCCGTGGGCGGTATCGGAGTCAGTTCCATCCTCAGGCATTAGCATTCATCCTCAAGCAGACTAGTTCACTGCCCCTAGAGTGAAAGCAGACGTTTTCATGCTCCTCCTCCTTTACTGTTCAAATAATTACTCTGGCTTCGGAAAAACCCTGTGTATCATTAATCGGTTATGGACACTGGACTTTTTCCCTGCCTTGAGGTGAAATGCCCAGTGGGATTCCAGTGGCAATGCCAGAAGAGGGAATTCACCAGACTCCCCTTTACGGGCACCACTGCCAACAAGGTCTTTATTTCAAATCCCTAAGCCTAAAGCAAAACTTTCCAAGTTCTCAGAAGCTGCCCATGCCACTCAACTTGGGGGACTGGGGAACCCCCTTCTGCCAGTGACATGGATGATATGGAGATTAGATGGCCATTGGAGGCAGGACATAGCCATTTGCCTCCTTGGAAAAAGTGACCGCAAACAAGCCAGTTTTTCTTTAAACAAAAAACAAAAAACCATCCAGCCCTTGTCATGATAGCCCGTCATCTTAACTGGAATCTTAGAATTTGAGATTTTAAAAGGCACTTTGAAGATTATCTCACCTATGCATGCCATCTTTCACATGAGGAAACAGAAGGTCAGTAAGTCCACATGACTTACTAAAGGCCATCCTGAAACTAGAACAGAAATCTCCAAGTCCTGTTGCAGTCCTTCTGGGGTTCAAGGTAATATGCTGCCACGAAGCAGAGCTATAGGGTTAATACAACCCATTTCCCAGAGCAACTTTCAATGCCATAGTAATCTATAAGAGATTATTTTTATACTAAAATATAAATGTTAATTTCTTAAAGATTAGAACAAGACTCTTCAAGAAAGTTTCCTGTTTATGATTGTGTTTAGGGCTATATTCCCAAGCCATAAACACAAGAGCTGTGCTATCAATATGGTGGTCACCAACCACAGAAGGCTATTGAGCCATGGAAAGATGGCTAGTACAAATTGAGACGGTCTCTACGTGTAAAACACACCTGATTTCAAAGACTTGAAAAAAACAGTAAAATTTCTCAATCATTTCTTCTGGTTACGCGTTGAAAGGACAATATTTTCGATAAATTTATTTAAATAGAATATATAAGTAAAATGAATTTCACCTGCTGCTTTTTTGCTTTTTTAAATGTTGCTCTTAGTAAAGTGGAAATTATATCTGGGGCTTGCTTTCATGTCTGTTGGTTAGTGGCTGGACAAGACGGTATCCATGAGGGCTACTCAATAGTCAAGTACTCTTCCATCCAGGCGCAAGGTGGGATTGCAGGTCCCGGCCCCCTTGAAATAAAGTGTGGTTATACAGTTTATACAGTGTGCTTTGGCCAAGGAAATGTGAGTGAGAGAGACATGTGCTCTGGGCAGTGCATTTAACTGCCTGTGCAAGACACGGCAATGCCTCCAAGGAAATTGTGGAAGCGAATGTAGAAACTGAACCACTATCATGCAGATTGTGAGCTGAGGCTCCCACTGACTCACCTTAGATATGAAATGTGAGCTCAAAATAAACGCTTTTAAATAAGCAATTAAGATTTGGGGATTGTTAATCCCTGTAGCATAATCTAACATATTCTAAAGTATAGTTTTCTGGTGTAAAGTTATGTAAACAACCAGGCCACAGCAGCCTGTCCCAAACTTGCTTAACTGCAAAACACTTTTGAAAGTGTAATGTATCAGCAGGATATTAATTAGAGCTCATGAGATATAATGCACACCTAGATTATATTAGTGAAGACAGCAAAAATAAATCATGCACATCAGTTAAGTCAATGGTCAAAATGTGTTTGGCATATCTTATTCTTCTTAGAATAAAACCAAAAGTAAACCATTTTTATGTTAGGAATAAACAAATCAAGTTATTTATTTTAATGTCTAAAATAAATTATGTCCCACCAAAAAGTTTTTTATAAGAACAATATTTTTGTGATTTTTTAAACATTGTGAGCATGATTACTATTAGAAACAAGGCTGCTGATCAAAGACTGTAGTCTATAATCCATTCCTAAATTTTGTCTTTACTACATTATAATCTTTTAAAAAAAACTCACATTTTCCAGACAAGGAAGAACAATATGATCAGTATGCTTTGCTATATTTGGGGACTACTGAGGCAGGCTTCTCCAAAATTCAATTGTTTCATCCTGAATAGCTTACTTCCTTCTTTTTTTAGAAAACAAAGTGTGATTTTTTTCATTTTCACTTTGAAGCATTCACTTTTTGCTTGTTTGAGACTGACACAGTTTGAAAGCTATCAAGACTCTGCTTTCTATTTAAAACTTCTTTCAATCTCAGATCCACAGAGAACAAGTTTGTGTAGTATATTTTTACATGCAATCAAAACCAAATATTATTACAAATTAATTTTTGATAGAGATATATCACAACCTTTTAAAGTGGTTCTTAGTATATTCACAAGCCACACAATTATCACTAATTTCAGAATATTTTTATCACCCCAAAAAGAAACCGCATTCCCATTAGCTGTCACTCCCCACTTCCCTCTTTCTCAGCTCCTGGGCACCACTAATCTACTTTCTGTCTCTATGGGTTTGACTTTTCTGGACATTTCTTATAAATGTAATTTATATAATATATGGTCTTTGTGTCTGGATCCTTACGGTAGCATAACGTTTTCAAGTGTCATCCATGTTGTAGCATGAATCAATATTTCATTCTTCTTCCTGTGAATAATATTCCATTGCATGGAGGCTATGACACATTTTGTTTATCCACTCATTAGTTGATGGACATTTGGGTTGTTTCCACTTTTGGATATTATGTATAATACTGCTATGAGTATTCGTGTACAAGCTCTTATGTAAAAATATTTTTTCAGTTCTCTTGGGTCAAATTAAAATTTTAAGACAAAAAAAATTTAAAGACAAGCACATAACACAGACTTGGGTAAACTCTGCCTTTATAGCAAAGTGCAGATTAATATTCTGACTCTGTACATCATGCACGAGGTGACCTCCTGGGGAACAGGAGCATGCTGGGAGATTTCCAGCTGACTTTTTTTGGTCCCAGTTTGGTTTCCAGCTGACTTTTTTTGGTCCCAGTTTGGTCTAGGCAAGAGCTTTCTCCTCAAGTCCCCGTCACCACCACCATCGTTTACGAGGTACTCATACCTCAGTCTGCATTCTAGGGGACTCCTGAGATTCCTGGCTATTATTCACATGTGGTGAGTCAGAGGGGGCCCCTGAATAAAATCTCAGAGCACAGATGGCCATCACTCATGCTGGATGACTGACGAGCATTATGCTGGAAACTGTCTATCATCGGTCCTTTCTAGATCACAACAGGAGGCACAGATGGGCCTATAATTGATTTTTAGAGGGCCTCCTGGGACTGGAAAAACACTGTGCTGATTCTGCTGCAAGCTTATGATCTCTTACTTCCATGCTGCACCCCTTTCAAATGGTTCCTCCCCGTACTTCCCAATGTATTTCTCCCCATCTGTGGGTTCTTTTCTGCTTTTTAATAACCCTGCAATTGCCTACCTTCTACCAGCGTGTTTTGAATTCAAGAGTCAAATATGCCACCTTTATTTTCTTGTCTTCAGTGCCTCTGTCCACCTAGAGAAAAGGGTGACTCATGTCTGGCTTCCTGGGTTGGGGAAAGAAAGAGGTGGAAGGCCCAGGTAAAGGAATTTGATTTTGATTTACAACTTTGGAGTGGAAGGAGGGAGGTAAGAAGAGCACCAATTGACCGTTCTCAATATTATCCGATAATAGCAGGGTTCTCCGTAATGCCCTACCATTTCTTAATGATAAATTATTCCATTCAACTAAGAATAACTATAGGTTTGATATTTTTCTTAGATATTTAAGAAGAAAGAAATTCAGTAGTATCAATCCTCACCCCACTCCCCACCCTCCCACCCCCTGCCCAAATACTACCTACGCCTGGCACAACTATTTTAGCTTTCTGTGGGACCCAGCTTTGGAAATGAGGCACATCAGAACACGCAACTACAAAGTATCTATTTTGAGCTTAGTATCATTAGCTTAGTATCATGCCCTCAGTGAATCTCAAATTAGGAGTCAGGATAGGCTATGTTGCATAAACAAATGACCCCAATCTTGAATTAGCTCGTAATAACAAAGCTTTATTTCTCACATAGCTATATGCCCCTTTGGGTCTGCTGTGGCTCTGTTCTATGTCATCTTCATTCCAGGATCCCCAATCACAGAGCAACCACTATCTGGAGCATTGCCAGTTGGAAGAAAGAGAGAGCAGGGTAAACCACACACTGGCTCTCTGCCGGGCCCAGCAGCAACACACATTACTTCCTCCTACATTTCATTGGCCAAAGCAAATCACACAGCCATACCCACGTTCATAAAGTGGGGATGCATAACCTCTCATGGGAAGGGGCACCCTCGTGAGGGGCCCTGAATTTGAGAAAACAGTAAGTAAGTCAAATATAAAACTAGAACCAGCAAGCCTCACAAATCTTTGGACCCTTATGTGGGACCTAAGACACCAAGCCACACTTTTTCTTCCCTTTCAATGAGTTTTTCTTTGAGATCATCTGGTTCCATTCTTACTGGGTCCACACCTCCTGGTCAAAGTCATCTCATTCTACCCCACCATCTTTCCCTAACGTTGAATCTCAGAAAGTAGAGATTGGGGTCTCAGACTCTTGCCTCTGAGAAGACCCTTGACTCCTTATGCAATTGGCCTCCTTTCTCCTCTGCAGTAAGTACAGCATTCTGTTGACTGCCTGTTCTACTCCCTTCTCAGACGCAATGACAAGGGCAGGAGAGCCATCCCGGCAATGGACTATATAGCTAGCTCCAATCCCAGGCCAAGGACTCCGTTAAGTTTGAGCCCCCATTTTTTACCTTGTTCATGATTTCCTCCATGCAGTGATGTTGACTAGTTACAGAATAAGTGCCACATCTTGGATATAAAATGATATGATCAATTAACCAGTGTCAGCAGCAGTAATAAGCTGACAGCCCTCAAGAAATTCTCTCACATATATGTGCTTGCATTTATGTATTTATTCTAAACCTAAAACCCTTCCTTTCTTTGATTGCTGTATCAATTAAGATTGCATTTACCTGCAAATAACAGAACCCCCCCCCCCCAAATGGTGACTTAAATAACTCGGTATATAAGGGAGTATGCTTTTTTCATGTAACGTGGCATTCTAAATTAAGCAGAGCCGGTACTGAAATTCAATGATGGTATCAAAGACCCAGGCTTTTTCTCTTTTTCTAGTCCTCCATTTTCAGTGGAATGATTTTCATGTTTGTGTTGGTCAACTCATGGTCCTCCAATGGTTGCTGCCCCTCCAAGCCTCAAAACCATGTCTAAGAAGGAAAAGAACAAGGGACAATGGGTAAGGAAGGGGCTTTCTCTTCAGGAGGCTTTGCCTTTCTATTCAGGAAGTGACACACTAGGGGCCCCCACCCTCAAAGGGCTTCTGCCTGTATCTCACTGACTTGTGTATCATTTTGTCCACAAGCTGTTTCAGCTTTCACAGCTTCTGTAGTAGAGACAGGTAAGGGAGCGGGGGTTGGATGGAGGCTGAGTTTGGGTCAGCCAGCCTACAGCATCTGCCAGGATCCCTCTTCAGTGTGGAACAGAGAGCCAGGCTTGCCAGCCAAACCAGTGAGAGCCCAGCACAGATCAGAGGCCCTTCTTCTCCCTCCAACATGAGGCCTTGTAAAATCTCCATTTACTGGTCACTATTTTTGAGAGAAATGGGAGGAAAACTTTAACGTGATCCTGAGGCACAAATAGAATGAATTCACCCCAAAGGGGGCTACTGACATTAGAAGAGACTAAAATATTACCAAGAGGCCATATTAGAGCTTTCCTCCCTTTCATTCAGACCCTAGTCTACCCTTCACAGTGTGTGACCTCATGGGGGCCTGTTGAAGAAAGTTAAATGTAAGGAAGCTACCTTTTATTTGCACCTCTGAAGATAGCAGGGGTGAATATTGAATCCTGGTAACCCTTATAATATCAACAGCAATAGATTTTTAAAGATGAGAAATCCGTGTATCTGCTGCCAAGCCTATGATAGGAAGGTGTGGTATGTATATAACATCACGTCTTGAAGCACTTTGCTAAAACAATGGTGTTTATTTACTGGGTACAAGAGTACAATTTTTTTTGTGTGGCCCTAATGTGAATTCATAAGTAGCAATTGTTTCTGCTTGGAATCAAAACAAAAACTGTACTCCCCTTATTGTTATTTTGGATACATCTGTGGTCCAGTTACAACATCTGGAACCTGTTGAACCTAGCTCTTTTTACAAACAAAAAGAATTCTAATATTAATTTTGTTTTTAAAGAGATGGATATTTATTTAAACTAGGGCATTTTGATATAAAATGTTCAGAGTGTTGGGAAAAAACAGATTTGTCTAATTTGTGGCTTGAAACAAAAGCTTTTGTGATACTGGATTCTGGGGGAATTTTGTTTTTACTTGTCAGACTTTGCACAAATGCCCAGTAAACATTTGAATGATCTGCTAACAAAGTAGCATTCCTTTTAAACAGTGAGCAAAGATGTCAAGAAAACTCAAAGGATTTTAGACTTCAAACATAGTCAAGCAGTCATTAGTTAATTTTTAAATCACGTAAACTAAATAGCTTTTTTTGTTGTTGTTGTTCTTTAAAACTTATAATTTGATACGGGCCAGGCAGGGTGTTAAGCACTACAGACTTCGTATCTGATATGGGCCAGGCAGGGTGTTAAGCACTACAGACTTCGTATCCTTCCACCTGTCCTGTCCTTCTACTGATCCTCTAAGGTAAAACAGTATTATCCCCCTTTCATGGACAAGAAAACGGAGCTTAGGAGAGGGTTTATGGCTTGCCCAGTGTCATTAAGTGCGAGAGACAAATCAAATCTAAAGACGTGCTATACTCCTTCCCCAGTTTCATGGATGCTGCCATCCAAAATTTCATACTACATACTTTGGGCACTGAAATAACTTTGAGAGAGGAAAATTAAGGTGGAATAGGCAAAACATTTCACAGAGAAGAGGCAACTTGACTAGACCTTCAAAAATAGGTAGACTTCAGAGAGGAAAAGTAAAGCTGGAAGGGCATTGTAAACGGAAGGCATACAGAAGGCAGAATGAGAAGGGAATGTTGGTGAGACAGTCTGATGACAGCTACGTAGGGTGAAGTAGTATGTTAAAGGGTTCTAAGAGCCAGGCTGAAAGGGTTACATTTAATATGATGAAGCTGGAACTAGGAAACCCTGGATGGTTTGTGAGCAGAGCAAAAGAGCAATATATCGACAGTAGTGCTTGATGGAAATTTAGGTGGCATGGATTCTAGTCATATAACTTGAAATCACCCAGACACAAAATGAAAAGAACATGATCTCATTTTTTTTTAACCAAGGGTATGTCCTATAGTCTAAAAGAAAGTGGTGGGAATAGAAAGGAAGATCTGTTAGAGAATCAATTTAAAGGAAAACAAATGGAACATGTTGAGTAACTAGATACAGGAAATGACACAAGACTGTTTCCCTCAACTTTTTTTTTTTTAAGTAGAGTGTATTCTCTTCTTTTCATGTGTCTTTTCTTTCTCTACTCTGTGAATTTTCTTCCAACTTGTGTCCTATTCTGTCCTCTCACTTCCTTTTCCTTATCCAGGTTGGCTGAAACGCTAGCTGCAGTTACACAAATCACAGCATCTGCCAAAAGGGAAGCCATGGTGGTCTGAAATTACAGACAGATTTTTTTTCAGTCAGTTCCACACAGGACAAAGGAAAATTTCTTAAAGGGGGAAAAGGAAACATCTTAGCTTCTCCTTTTAAAAGGCTGATCAGAGATTAATTTTTATTCATGTTAATCAAATTGTTTTCAGAGACTTTCCTGCTAAGCTCCAAATGTTGGCCTTGTAAATGTTGTTTTTATTCACCGGCTATCTCACCTCTTTTCTCTACAGCTATTCTCTAAATAGAGGGATCCAGGGGCAAGAATAGTACTTTAAAAGTTGTTGAACCTCAGCACATTGTTGCCCTAAGATTTATCTGAGATTATCACATTGCCAAAAACAAACAAGCAAGCAAACAAACAAACAGACCAACATATAGAAAAGCTCTTTAGAAATCACACCTCCTAACAGTTCTCCATCTCTTTGGCAATTCCTTGAGTTCCAAAACAAACAAACAAACAAACAACAAAAAATGTTCTTTGACAGTGAGGGACTGACTGATTTAAATAAGAGCTCTTTTCTGTTTTTGAGGAGGATGTCCATGAAAGAGTTGATACTCAAAGGCATTAAAAGGTGCAACAGTTGGTGTTTATACCAGAGAGTTCCTTTTTGCTCTTGTTTGTGGCTTACGTCTCTTCAGTTTAGGGAAAGAAATTCTTGGAAAGAATGTAACTCTAGTTCATTGCACTGGACTAGAATTTCAAGAAGGCACCAATACTGCTGTACCCTTTGGCCAAAGGGCTGAAGGAGGCAAAAAAAGAAGCCAGACTCCCACAAAACAATATAAAAAAGACAAGCAACACAAAAGAAAAATGGCCAAAGGCTATGAAGACAGCATTCACAGAAGAGGAACCTGAATATCAACAAAAAGGAGGTGCAACTCCATGAGCAATCAGGGAAATGCAGAGTAAAACAAAAATGAGATGCCATTGCTTGCCCATCAGGCTGGTAAATTAAAGTGTGATAGTATCAATACTGGCAAGTGAATAGACAAATGGGACTCTCACTCACAGCTGTATAGTATATTTTGGTATAGCATTTAAAAGGGCAGTTTCATGCTATCTATTAAAATTTCAATTGTGTGCATCTCATGTCCTATTATACTTCTTGATGTTCACTGCAGAAAAATACTCATGTGGCTCAAATTAGATTCATTGTATATTATTTGTAATGATGAAAAAGTGAAAAATACCTAAATGTCCATTGACCAGGGAATGGCTAAATAACTATGGTATGTCCATGTTATGTAAAATTATGCCACAATTAAAAGGAATTAGGTAGATCTATATATTGACATTAGAAGTCTCTGAGTCATATTGTTAAAGGAAAAAAATCAAGCAAGATGCATATAGTATGATAACATTTGTATTAAAAACACAACAAAATATTATATATTCTAAATATACATATACTCTGTAAGTACAAATAGAGCATAAGTATATATTTTCTACTAGTATACAAAAAGGAGCACATATTTTCCATTAGTACAAGTACTTTCTGTAAGTACAAATACTAAACATTTTATACAAGTATACAAAAGGGAAAGCTTAGAAAAAGGGCAGAAAGGATTCATACCAAGCTAGCAACAGTGGTTACCTTTTGGGGAGGGATCTGGGATGCAAAGATGGTGGGCAAAGGGGACATAAACCTTACCTTCAATGCTTTTAATTTTTTTTTTTTTTAAGAAAAGAAAACATATTCATGTGTTCTCAAAAATGCATAAGGAAAAGAAAAAATGTGAACATAGAAAGAATAAAACTATGGAAATGAAGTTGAGAGTGACTAGGGATGAGGAAAAAAAGACAACTAAGTTCTACCAGCTTTTTCTCCCTGCTCCTCCACAAGTACTAAACAGCTTCTGCTTCTCTGATTTGCAAAAAGTCTGCTCAGTGATGCTTCTGGCCTCAGAAAAAGCAGTTTCAAAGAGATTTGGAGGAGTATGCGTGTGCATAGGGAGACAGCAGTGCAGGCCAAGGCTGGAGATGATGATCTTACTTTTTAATGCAGATGAATCAGAAATGACTTTAAAAAAAAAACCTTTTTTTTTTTTAATGAGAAAACACTCAGCTTCCCTCATTATTTGGCTACTCTCATAGAATCCATGGATTTGACACATAACTTTGTCCCACTATATTAGCCCTTTCTTTCTCTGTATACTTTGCTAAGATAGCATAATGGTTAAGAACTCAGACTCAAAAGCCAGACTGGGTTAAAACTGCCACTCTGATACTGAACAATTGTGTTATCTTAGATGAGTATTTGACCTCTCTGTGCCTCTGCTTCCTTCTCTATAGTAATAGAGATAGTGGAGATAATAATAGTACTTATTACTATTATAAAGATTAGATGAACTAATAGAAGTAAATGGTTAGAATAATGCTTGGTACATAGTAAACACCATTATCAGTATCAGTGCTTATTGTCATCATTGTTACTTTCAATAAGTCAATCGCTTTTCGTGGTTACCTGTTTAGGTAGGTCTTATGAAGGCATTGTGAAGATTAGGTCAGCTTGGTTCAGACCAATCCCAAAATTCAGGCAACCTGCTCAGAAGATCAAATGTTCAGTGAGTGAACTATTATGCAGGTCCCAGGGTTAAAGTCGCACAAGCAAGGCTTAAGCAACACTGTTCAGTGGACAGACATGTCTGCAAGTATGCATATGTACACTCGAGATGTATGTTGCTATGCAGGGCCAAGTGAACACAGGCTCACTAGAAGTTGAGGCACCATATCTTGAGATTTAAATGAAATTGGCTCAAACTCTAGCCCACATACAGTGGGAATAGCACAAACAAGGTCGGACAATTAAGTTCGCGAACTCATCCTAGAAAAAGTGCTATGTACATACCTCATTGCTGAATATCACTACAGTCGAAGTACCCACCTTGAGAAACTGATCCATGCACCAACACCAGCACCTAGTCCACCCTTCAAAGCAATTTTGGAACTCTTTTTCTGGAATGGCCATCAGAGTTGTCATCGTATTCCCCTTGATGTCCTGAATGTCATCAAAATGTCTTCCTTTCAATATTTCCTTTATCTTTGGGTAAAGAAAGAAGTCATTGGGGGCCAGATCAGGTGAGTAGGGAGGGTGTTCCAATGCAGTTATTTGTTTACTGGCTAAAATCTCTCTTACAGACAGTGCTGTGTGAGCTGGTGCGTTGTCATGAGGCAAGAGCCATGAATTGTTGGCAAAAAGTTCAGGTCATTTTCCTCTTTTTCATGCAGCCTTTTCAGCACTTCCAAATAGTAAACTTGGTTAACTATTTGTTCAGTTGGTACAAATTCATAATGAATAATCCTTCTGATACCAAAAAAGGTTATTAACATCGTTGCAACAAGTTCACGAACTTAATTGTCCGACCTTATATGCCTCTTCCTATCTCTCTGAGAATTCTAAGAGTATGATTTATGCTTTTCCAGGCCACTTCAGGCTCCAAGCTTCTGTTCCTGGTAAGCTATTTCATCTGTGAATCATCTTGTTGCCCAGCATGCAGTCTGTCTATACCATGTTGCTACAGAAAGGGGGTAAAAACCTTTCCTTGACATCCCTCTCAGAACACCACTGGCACAAAGCTTTTATGTATATAGTAGAACCTTAGTAAAGGTTGGAAGCAATAGAATGGCATTATGCTATGGAGTCACAGTGCACAGCCATACGTCTTTTAGCTGTTAACCCTCTTCTTAAAAGTGCTTCGGTTGACCTCACTCATCACCTATTGCAGATAAGGTTCTTTGTTGCAAGCAAAAGCCACATACATTTTGGTTGATTTAAGCAGGAAAGGAATCTCAGAAAGGACTGAAGAATAAGGCTGGAAGTTTGTGTCTCCAGGAACTATACATGGACTCAAGCTGCAGAACTGGTCCAGTGAAGAAGCTTCAGCTGCCACTGCTGAGCACTGAATGGCAGTACAGCTGGCATAACTGACAGCAGTGGACATTGCTGCTGTAACGGAAGCCATGGCTGCTGCTACTGATGCCAACCTTTCCAGAATGTATTCTCTGCAGTCTTTGTGGAATAAATCTCCTATTCAAAACTTAGGATGAATACATCTCATTGGTGTTGTGTAGGTCATATGCCCATGTCTAGCTGCAAAAGAGGCTGGAAAAGCAGGCTCTGTCTGTATGGTAGGCGTTCTCAATTCTTGGGATGCAAGTTTATGGCAAATATTTTCCATTGTCAGTGCTTCCTGAACTTTAATGTGCTTGTGAGCCACCTGGAGATCTTGTTGAAATGCAGATTCTGATTCATTCTCAGGTGGGGCCTGAGATTCCATAGCACCCAGGTGATGCAAAGCTGCTGGTCTCGGGGCCACAATGAGTAGCAAAGCTCTATAACAAAGATTTTCAAATTCGGTTGTATATTGCAGTAATTTGAGAAACATTTAAAAAAAAAATACTGATGTCTGGATCTCACCCTCCTCTGATTTAATTCCTCTGGGGTAATGCCTGGGAATATGAAACTTGCTTTTTAAAAAGCCTCCAGATGACTCCTGTGTGCTCAGATAGCATCTTTTACTGTAGGCTGCAACTTCTTTTCACTTTGTAAGGTTACTTCTTTTCTCCAAATTACCAGATTTCCAGTTTTGGAGCCTTGCTTGGTCTCACCCTTAAAATTCAATTACTCTCATTTATTATGCGGAACAATTTGACACTCTGCCTCTTAGTTCCTTGGACCTAACTTTGCATATCCAAAGACCAGATAAAGAGTTTTCACAATCCAGTACTTTCCAAAAGTATGCTACCTTTTGTCCTGGGAGGGTGTGATCTGTAGTGATCCATGGAGAATTATTTTAAATGTTAATAGTCACATATTTATTTTAATGTGCATTGATAAAAAAGTAACTAATAGATGTGATTTCATAAATATTATTGCTTAGGAAAACAATGAGTTTTTTTTTTAATTAGGTAAATAATAATGGAGAGATTCAGAGCAGATACAACAAAAATCATGAAAATTGTTTGCAAATAAACGAGGCTTGAGCATGCATATACTAATTGTAAGCCTTCTATCAAAAGTCCCAGGCTTTTGAGGCACAATAGAAATGGCAGAGATGTTAAAAAGTAGCATTTTTTCTTCTCCCTTTCCTATCAGTCTCTAAAGAGTAAGGAAGCAGTATATAGATTTATTTCTGAATTTATATAAATTATGCTACCAGTCTTAACACAATTGGATTGGAATCAGTCAACTGAGATTTTAAATAACAATTCTTTTTTTCTCTATTAAGTGAAGATTTCTCTGGTTGCAGGAAAAGACCACTAACCACTTAAAAAGTCATGATTTAAGCAAAAATAACTGTAAGAATTGTATATTTTATTAAAACTTTTATTTACTTAAGTGTGTTTTTCCAGGACCCATCAGCTCCTAGTCAAATAGTTGTTTCAATCTAGTTGTGGAGGGCACGTGGCCCATGTGGGGATCAAACCGGCAACCTTGTTGTTAAGAGCACAGTACTCTAACGAACTGAGCTAACCAGCCACCCCAAGAATTGTTTATTTAATATGAAATATGAAAACTAAGTGAAGTTTCTTAACCAGTAAATTTTTGACAAGAAAATGGGTGGAATTTTTTAGAATTGTTGAAAGCTAATCCACAAATTCAGAGAGTCTAAAAACTCCTAAGCAGGAGAAATTTTTAAAACTCCACACCCAGTCACGTCATTGTGAAATTTCAGAACACCAAAGAAAAATAGATCTTAACCAGCAATTAGATTGACAGTAGATTTCTCAGTAGCAACAAAAACCAGAAGATAACAGAATAATATGTTTAATATTCTGAGAAAAAAAAGAAGACAACTGTAAACTTAGAATTATATACCTAGTAGAATTATCTTCAATGTACAAGAGCAAAATAAAAGTATTTCAGGTGGGAAAAAATCCTGAGAGTTTATCATATGACACTCACTAAAAGAAATTCTATAGCATTTACTTCAGGCACAAAGTAAAATAATCCAGAAGGAAGATTCAAGATATGCAATGAAAGCGTAAACAAAACATTTTTACACATGTGGGTGGGTCTAAAAAACATGATTTCTAATTTGTAGGAGGAAAACAGAATAGAACTAAAGTAGTGAATAATAGTTTATACACTGAGAGGGGGAGTGCTGTTAAAACAACCTCAGGCGTTTGAATTTTTCAAAAGGAAAGATATTAGTTTTAGACTTTAAAATAATAGAATAATCACCTTAAAATATACATAAAGTGTATTACTCCAAATAAGTTGAGAGAAAAAGACACACACACACACACACACACACACACACACACACACACAACTCCTCTAAGTTTCTGACATTTTAATCTCCTTTGTTGTCTGCCATTATTACTTATGGCAAACATTGTTTTATAATTTTTCATTGTGAGCTTATCTTTAAAGGGTCTTTTTTTTAAAATGAGAATTCCTTTCAGCCTTTTATGGTAGCACGTGGGTTTTATATTTGTTTCTGCCAGGCATTCCAGATACACCTTGTTTAGGATCTTTTTTGGGAGAAGATGGGGGGTGGGGGCATCAATTTCTAGGTTTTGAGATTCCAACAACACATAAGTGCTATAAATCTAAACTCCAAACTCTTATAAAATGCATGTCTAGAGTTTCAGAATTTCATCAGAGTTAAGTACTTTTTTTTTTTCATCCGGAAATGGGACAAATGGGACATCTGCTTGTCCATTGGGTGTTTTGTATTTTCCCTACTCTGTCCTTTACTGAAGATGATGTCTTTCAGAGACAATGGCTTTTTGTAGTATATTCAGTTCCAGCTCCAACCGTGGGCTATTCCAAATCCTTACCGCCTGCCCCTATACTTCCAGGCCTCAAGTTACGAAGACTAACAACATCTTGCCCACATCTACGATGACCACCTATCCTGGTTTGCTTGGGACATAGTTTTCAGGAATGGGGGGTTTTCCAGTGCTAAAACCAGGGAAGTCTAGGGCAAACTAGTTGGTCACCCTACACCCCAGCCCTCACACCCAGGGCCAGAAGAGAATCAGTTCAATAAATCATTGCCTGGTTTTCAGTTTAAATTCTGGCATCTTAAGATTTACTTTCATGTCTATGGGTTTAGCTATACATTAAAAACATCAGTTTTTATTTAATCCTGTAATGCTAGGTGTTGGTAGTGAGACAGCTTTCAGGTTACAGAAGTCCACTATTTTGCCAGCTTACAACGTAACATTTTAATGCTTTTCATCAGTACCAAAGTGAAGTTTGAGTATAAAAGTCATAGCCAGTTAACCCGTGTGGATATACGTTGTTGGAATGGTTCCCAAAGTTGTGTGATTTGCTCCAACAGCTGACCCACAGCTCACCCTTGCTCTAAGCGCTATTTCTCTGACCTCGAGAATGTTCTAGAATTCTGTAGGCAGGCCTAGCTTCTTCCTGTAAGGCCTAGAAGATAAACTCGCCCCCTTTATAATTCAAATTCCCTGGGGAAAGACATGTTCGCCTGTTTTGTTCACTCCTGCAATCACAGGCACTCAACTAATGTTTCTAGAAAGACGGAACAAGCTGGCCTGACCTATCTGGTTATTTCTTCCAATCAACCCATCTACCTCAAATTTCACAGAAAGGCGTCCATGTGTCTTTTCTGTTGATGTCTGGTTCCCTGTTCTACATGCACTTGTTTCTATTTCCGTAGGCATTTCAATCAATTTTGGGGCCAGTGATAAAGATAATCGTGATCGGAATAATCCGCGGCATTCAGGACGCCATTTTGAAAATAGAGCCTAGACACATCGAAACTTCTTTAATTTTAACCTATATTTAACTATGCATACTTATTTCAAGTATGCTCATAAGGCACTTTCGGGGCGATGTATGTGTCTGTCAGTCTATTTCAGGGCGGCGCTTCCATAGCCGCACGGGGCCAGCCAGCGCCCAACCCCTGTGCACCCCCTGCGCACAGCGGCCTGGACGCCTGCGTCCCCCCAACCCCCCCACGCAGGGGGCGGGGTGCTGTTACCCATTGGCTGAGACGGCTCCTGCGAGCCCCAGTAACCCGCAGGCGCAGGAGCACCTCTGGGAGCCCCACAAGCCACGCCTCAGTCCGCCAGCGCCCCTCAGCCTGGCGGGTCAGAGCTTGGGGCTCCGCGGCCTCCCCGCCACTTCTGTCTCTCCTTACTCCTGTGACATAACCCTTTGCCCAGTCGAGGCCAGGCGGAGGGCACGAGCAGCCCCAACAGCAGCGCCAGGAGTGGTGCCAGAAGAGCAGCCTCTGCGTCTCCTCGAACCCCATCGGTGGGACTTGCTAGCCGCCGCCATCATGGTGAGCTGAGGCGGAGGCCCAAGGGACACAAGACCGGTGGGGTCCTCCGAGGTGGCCAAAACTCGGCTTTTGGAAGGGAGAGGGCGGAGAGGAGCAGAAAGCAGGGGTCTCCGGGCTTTCCTGTCTGAGGCGCCGGCCTGGCCAGAGGTCTGAGGGAGTGGGTAGCAGCGGCCATTCAGGCGGCCGCAGCGCGGCCTACATGGCACCGCAGGGCAAAGAGGAGGGGTGTGGTGGAAGGGTACAGCCCAGGGGACCCGCTCTCATAGCCCGCGGGCGGACCACATGCAAAGCCCCTTCACTCCATACCCACCTCCCGCCACGGCGCGAAGTAGTCTGTGGAGAATCGGCTGGGTTCTCCACCCGAGGAGTTGTGGGGTGGCGGAGTATCCTGTTCCCGCCCCACCCCCACCTCACCCCCACCTCACCCCCACCTCACAGCCTCCCTTCCCGCGCTTACTCTCTGGAGACAAGACGGGAGGCAGCGCGGCCTCCACGAGATGGCGTCGGCCACCAGAACACCACATGGCGCCGGCTTTCTGAGGGACGTGCTCATTATCTTTTGAGGGTCGGAGTTCCTTTGGAAGTGGCTCCTTCCCAGGTCCTTGTGAGGGTTGGGGTGGTGTGTTCCTGGGGGGTACGAAGGGGCCGCAAACAGGTGCCTGAAGGCATGGCCCGCAAGCCGAGAAAGAGGCCAGGACTAAAGTGCTTTTGTGGTGGCCCTTTGTTCAGGCCCTGGTCATGGTGGCGCCCTCATGGGGCGAACTCAGGCACAAAACCTGACGTCAGAATTTCCGCATGAAGTCGGAGTGAGTCGCCTTTACTTCTAAGGGACCACCGATTTCAGAAATTTAGAAATGTTTTACTCGGGGCAACATTTTTCTTGTCTAGGTAAACCAGGAGCTTTAAACCAAACGTACACACAGTAATAATCTTTGCGGCGTACATTTATATGAGTTTTGCTAAATGGATGAAGTTGGTTCACCACCACCATCGGATACAACTCGGAACACTTTGACCAACCATTAAATCACAAATGCGTTATATACCATGTGTATTTATTGATAGTATAATTATTCTTCTTTCCAATTTTCGAGGTAAAGGGAGGAAATTTATATACAATTTATATTAGTAAGTGTGTTGAAATAAAATTCATAATTATATGTAATTTATTGGTAATAATTATTTGTGTCATGTAGTTATCCATGTTAATTATTTAATAATTACTATGAGTTACTATAAATGATTATTTACAATGATTTTTCCTCTATTTTCAGAGGAAAAGAGGGGCAATGCTAATAGCTTATTGATTTTTTTCTGATTATAAAAGTAACATATTAACTCATTTGAAAGTAATAAATGTAAGAAAATAGAGGTCCACCTTAATCCTAACACCTGTTAAAATTCTGTATGACCTTCCAGATTGTTTTTGTGCATGTATTGCATATAGGTAGGTAAATTTTATTTTACAAAAGTTGTACCATACTATATAATACTATTTTACAACCTGCATCCTTCCCTTAATATAGTGGACATTATTTCAAAGGTAAGTTTAAAATAATTTTGAATATATAATGTTAGAGTATAAGATTGTACCATTACTTCTTTTAGCAAATTCTCTTGTAGTGAATAATTTTTCTATATTAAAACAATACTATAATGAGTATTTTTATGTAAATGTGTTGGTATGCTTATTCTATTAATTCCTTGAAATAAATTGCCAGGAGTGGAATCACTCAGTGAGTTAAGCCCATTTTATAACAATTTTAAGTTACACATCTTTCCAAGTTATTCTTGATGAAGCATATACCATTGTATAATACTATTGATGATGTATAGAGCGATCTATTTTCCATAATCTTTCCAATGAGAGGAATTGTTCTTTTGTAAGTTGCCAGTCAAGTAACTAGAAAATATTTCACTGTGTTGATGAGCTTTGTTATTAGTGAAGTTGAAGTTTGTCCTTAGCTTAAAAAAATTTGTTTTATAAATTCTGAATCCACCTTTCTATTTGTATACCTTTTTCTTAATGATTTATAAGAACATTGTATTTATATTAAGCCTGTCACATATAGTAGAAAAAAATTACAGTAATGATAAGGAGGTGTCCTTATTCCTAATTTCGATGGAAATGACTATAATGTTTCACTTTTAAGCCTGGTGACTGATGACTTAGAATTAGATAAAAAAATAAGATTATTTTATTTGGGTGTTTTAAAAATTAAAAACATGAATGTTGTACTTTATCAAATGGCTTTTCAATGGTGAGTTACAATAATAGATTATCTAGTGAACCATCCTTGCATTTCCAGTGTAAACTACTTAATTGTGTATTTTTAAAATACATATACTGATGGAATTTTGTATCTCTATTGGGGGCATGAGTGGGACCATCTTAATCAGGTTTTGTTATTCAGATGGTGTTAGTTTTATAAAATGCACTGAGAAATATTCTTTTTTTTCTTTGAATTTTTTATTTTTTAAAGGAAAGCATTTTAATGTTCTTCCGCTTCTTTTACTTACCATTGTTGCTGTCTTGGTGCCCGCCCCCCTACCCCAATCCCGCCCACACATACACAAATTCTGTCTCTTTACAGTTTGAAAAAACTCCCAGTGAAATTGAGCCAGGAATCAAGTGGTTTCTTAAGATTGTTTTTAAAAATTAATATTTCTCTAGAAAGTTAGCCATTTCATCAAGATTTCCAAATTTACTCCCATAGAGTGTATACATAGCATTCTCTTACAATCTCTGGTCGTATCCCTTTTCACAACGAATGTGTCTTTTGCTTTCTTGCCCTTTTTCTTGCTTAGCTTTAACCAGGATTGTTTGTTTATTGTTTGGATTCCACCCACCTTTTCCCCCTAAGAGTTTACTATTGGATTTACTTAAAAGGTTTTATTCTGATTTTCATTTCCTATTTCCTTAGTTTTTCTGCTTTTATTAGCACCTTCTTTCTGTGGATGTAGCTGATGACTACACATTGTAGACTTTTTTGGGTATACATAGACCTCAGTTTGCTTGCATGTTGACATAGTAGTTGAATGAAATTTTGAAAAAAAAAAGAGGACATCCCAGGAGTTCAGTAACAATAAGTTTTTTTCAGCTTTTAGTTATTTTTGTCATTTGGTTATCCAACTATAATAGATAATATATTACTGTAAATAGCAGTGATGAGAATTGTGTATATGATGGCCTCCAAGTTCACCCCTATTTAGTATCTCACATTACTCATTTCAAAATACACCAACTACTTGAAGGTATAATTAAGAAAAATAATTACTACTTACATTTAATTTACATGCAATTTATTTTGTGAATACTAGTGATGGTTAAGATTTATACTTTAACACAAAACTTTTGCTTTAACCTAAACATTCATTTGTGCAGTATTTTTGGCAAGAGTTTAAAAGTAACTAAAGGTTATCTATTGGTTATTGATGTTGTGTATATAAATTATAATTATGTGTAAATATACACACAGTAGGAGTTTAAATAATCCCTGCTGTTCAGTCTTGTTAAAATGGAGTAATTTGCTTACTTTGTTAGCTTTGAGCGCCACCTGCTGACTGAGGACTACATGATGGTGCCTTAATTTAAGACTTAAGACGTTTGGACTCTAGTAAAATGATTTGATGAATTTTATATTCAATATCCCAATCAAGCAGGCAGCCAATTTGTGTGCCCAACTCCAACCAAACTTACTATAATATCTAATGACTTTTTTTTCTTTTCTCCAAATTAGTGTTTAGTTGTCTCAAGTATCCATTTTACTTTTGTGAAATAGAGTATGAGAATTAAAATTTTCCTTTTCAGTTCTGGCGACATAATAGGGTTTCTCAGCCGTGACCCTATTCAAATTTGGGGCCAGATAATTCTTTGTTGTGGATGGCTGATATTTCATTATAGATGTTTATTGTAACCCTGGCCTCTATCCACCAGGCACCAGGAACACCACTCAGTTGTGACAACCAAAAATGCCGCTGGCCCACAAAAATCTCCCCTGGTTGAGAATCAATGCATTATCATAACCCCTGATAATCTGGCACAGTTTTCTGGCCTGATGTTACACCTCTAAATTAAAATACATCCATCTGTTGTGATTCACAGAAATGTAACACTGTAAATAGTTTATTAGATAAAAGGGTATCCAAAGTTCATCCACAAATAAATGGGAAATTGAGAAGAAAAGAAATGTACAGAAGTTTTGGAATCACTGTTTTATTTATATTTTGGAATTTTGAATAAGCTAATTGAAAGGGATTGGTAAATTGTCGCTAGAGAAGGGAAATCTAGTCAAGTTCTCAATAATTCAAGATATGTGGCTTCTGTAATATAGTCTCATTTAGAAAAATATTAAAATTACTAAACAAGTTTATGGTTTTTTTTGTTTTGTAATGGAAAAACTTTAGAAATCATTTTTTACTCTCTCACTTTATGGTCATGAAATATCACTGTACCCTAGTTAAAGGAAAAGAATTAGGAAATATTCAACTAGAAAGACAAAAATAGCAATTATAAGCACAAATTAATAGAGAATAGCCAAAATGCTCAAATTTCATGATTTGACAATTTTTATTAGTATAGCAGTTTGTAGAATCTTCAATTTATCAGTAACTTTTAGCATCTAACAAAATAGGAACTCTATTTTCTCATTGTTACTAATTTCTATAAAAATTACTGTGCTTATCATTTTAAAAATATGTATCAGTTGGTTTCTTTTGTCCTTGTTTTCCTCCATGCAGAGTTGTAATAGCTTTATCTTTTTCTTGCAGCCTTTTGTACTTACCTCTTATAATTAATAAGCATTTCATGAGTTTCAAATGAGCGTGTGCGCCCTAAAGTACTTTCTTGAAGTTCCAACTCAAATTAGTTGTAAATTAATAAAGTATCTACAAAATAAGTAAATAGTAAAACCAGGAAATAGACATTTTTTTGACCTATTGAAAACAAATTGAAATAACAAGACACTAACTTATATTGGCATATTACTTTATACTTTACTAAATGAATTCACAGATGTTACTTCACTTCATTCTCAAAGCAATTTTTCAGAGATAAACAGCTACCAAGTAAGTGGCTTATAACCTAGTAAGGGACATGAACCTGCATCTCCTGACTAAATCAATTTTTGTTTCACTATGCTATACTGCCTTTTCAGTATATATGTTAGTAAATTATACTTCCGAAAAATTTGCATTAACCTTTGTGTGGGAAGACAAGACAGAGTTCTGACCAGAATCCAGAAAAATGAGTTTCATGTATGAGTCTCTTTTTCTGAAATAAAGATGGTATCATTTGTATTTATTAGCCCACTATGAAAGTTGGAATTATTGGTAGGACTCACTTGGTGTAATTCAAGAAGAAAAATGTTATTCCAAAAGATGACTTTGAACACCTTAGCATTATAGAAAAGTATGATAACCCCTTCTTTATAGGAGCTATGATATGTGAGCAAATAATGTTTTCATGAACATTTCCAAAGTAAAGCAGGCATAGTAGCATAGGGAGTATTGTAAAACCCATGTTAATTTTGGTGAATAGAAAGATGAGGCAAAAAAATTGGTTTAAAACTTTGATGTTTGTATTCTTTTTGATGCAGCTTTTTTAAATTTTTGTTTACCTTTTTAAAAGATTTACCATGCTTCCTAATAAGTTACTTATAAAATGAAAATTTGTTTATTGGCGTAAAATTTGCTGATTTGGTTGGGTGGCTTCAGTAACTTCAGTTTTTTTACAAACCTGATCTTTATAATTCTTTTTTACCAGTTCATGTAGTATTTTCAAAAACTCAGTATAAAATCAGTATTCTACCACAGCATTGTACGAGAGATGATGATGAGCAACACTTGGTTTAAGAAAGTGCTAGAGCCTTTTGTTAAAATTTCATGCTGATCTATTCTGATTTCTTTATATCCTGAGCCTGAAGTAAGCTGTATTGATAACTAATTTACAATGAAAATAATTTATATGAATATGTTTTATACTTGAAAAGCAAAAATTGTATTTCATATCATGTGTTTTTTACCTGTATACAAGTTTGTACCTGTATATCTAAGTGATGATATCTGCTTTCCAAATTACAGTCTGCTGCAAATTCTGAGACTCCGAACTCAACCATCTCCAGAGAGGCCAGCACCCAGTCCTCATCAGCTGCGACCAGCCAAGGCTATGTTTTACCTGAAGGCAAAATCATGCCTAACACCATTTTTGTTGGTGGAATTGATGTTAGGGTATTGTACTCATGTTTCATTCCTTAAAAAAATATTTAGTAAGTAATGGGATTTTGAGCTTTGTTGTAAATCATAAGGTTTTTTGTACTTTATGTAGGTTTGGAATTAGTTTATGTTTAACTTATGAGGATTAAAGATACCTTTGACAGGAGCTTCAGGTAGTTTGGGGATACTTGGGGGAAATACTTCCACATTATCAAATCTTCTTTTATACTATAATTGAAAGTTTTGAAAGCTGAATTTTTACACTTGAAGTCAAATTCTTTTCCGTAGATGGATGAAACCGAAATTAAAAGTTTCTTTGCTAGATATGGCTCAGTAAAAGAAGTGAAGATAATCACAGATCGAAGTGGTGTGTCCAAAGGGTAAGTAAAATATGTTCAGTATAAACTGTAAAAAATATCTGAACTATATTGTCTGTAGAATACCAGAGAATTCAAAACTGGTATTCTTACATTTGTATAAATGAAATTTGTTGCTTTGTTAATTTCTTTCATGTAAAGAATAAAAGTTTGCTGCCGGCTCTTTTATGTAATCATTTTTCTTTTTTTTTTTTTTGGAAAGAAAGACTTTATTTATTTATTAAATTTATTGAGGTGACAATTGTTAGTAAAATTACATAGATTTCAGGTGATGTAATCATTTTTCTAGTATTTGTATTTAAATATTTCCCATCTTCATTTCACATAAGTAGATTAATCAGTTTTATCAAAGAATTATTTTCTTTGCACATCTCAGTACGTTACATTTTAACCATCTTGTCACAGATAATAAATTCAGGTTCAGAAATTTTCTGTTGATGAGGTTCCCACACTACCTTAATTATAAGAAAAAAAGGAGTAATATTTATAGAGGATCTATCATTTACATGTTAATATTTATCTCAGTATTTCTTCATCCTTTATCATTAACACTTTTGTCAGTTATTTCATAAAATACTAAAAGTTTTAAACCATTTGCTGTTGTGATTTTATGCTTCATTTATCTGCCTTTTTAGCTATGGATTTGTTTCCTTTTATAATGACGTGGATGTTCAGAAGATAGTAGAAGTAAGTAATCTTCTCATGGAAAAATCTCTTAATTAGAATATGGATGCAATGTTTAGTATTGTTGGAGTCCTGAATATATACTCAGTCTTGCATAAAATATAGAAACTGATACACTTCTTTTTGAAGTCCAAATTTGGAATTATTTTGCATAACTTGTCAGAACCTGTTTATTTTTGATTGGGCATCTAGCTTCATGAACTAGAGACAGTGTAAAAAGTTTTGATCAAATTCCATGACAGCTCTGGACACTTGACTAGAGTACTGAGGTAAGGTGCTGATAAATTTTGATTTAGTAGGTTCTTACCACTGATCTTTGATATCAGAAATTTTAGAAGACTTGGGGTGTTTACCGAGTCTTGGAAGTAAAGATTTGGAAATTAATTTTAGGTTTGTTACTGTTTTATTTTCAGTCACAAATAAATTTCCATGGTAAAAAGCTGAAACTGGGCCCTGCTATCAGAAAACAAAATTTATGTGAGTAAAGAAAGGAATTTTTCTTGTTGACACCTGTGTTCCTTTTCAGATAATTAAAAATAGGCTTTGTTTTCTTTTTATTCTTTAAAAAGGTGCTTATCATGTGCAGCCACGTCCTTTGGTTTTTAATCCTCCTCCACCACAGTTTCAGAGTGTCTGGAGTAGTCCAAGCACTGAAACTTATATGCAGCCGCCAACCATGATGAATCCTATAACTCAGTATGTTCAGGTAAGAATTAACCTACATTCTTTTTTTTTTTTTTTTTTTTTTTTTTTCATTTTGGAGATCTTATAGATGAGGGTACCTTAAAAGTAAGCTAGTCTCACTTCTTACCCTCTGTGGAATTATATCCACAATTTCCGTGATAAGTGATAATACTGTCCCTGTTTGAGTGATGGGAAATCTTTTTCTTTAAATAAATCTGTTGTTCTTAGTGTTATTCCTTATTCTAAGTTAAATCTGCTTCTAAATAGCTTGTAAGTCTTTAGCTCAGAGCTGACCTCTGTAGCCTCAAAGAACATATCTCTTACCTTTTTCCCCCTACATGATAACTCCAAAAATATTTGAAGACAGCTTTTCTCATGTGTCTGCCTGGTTAATTCTTCTCTAAGGTTAGCAATTTATCTAGCTATTCTTTATTTTCAGTAATTCAGATGCCTCCCCACACAGACTGCTGACTTTTGAATGTATTCTGGTTCTAGAATGGATAGGTTTCTGATGACTTAACTGTATTTGTAAAATCTATAAGTAACATATAATTTGGTTCTGGTTACTTTAATATTTGAAGTGGTATTTGGAATATTTACTATCGCCTATTGATGAAAAATAACGTTTATTTTCTTGGTTCATTTTATTTTTCTTCAGTTTAAAAGACATTTTATTTGCAAGAAAAGAAGCAAAATAATAATGAAACAGTGCTGCAGTGTTTCTCTTTTGTTTACATTTTCCATCTACCTGAAGTATATGGTATATCTTTACTTCTTTTCTTGCTCTAAACATGACTAGAAGAAAAACCCTCCTTGTTCCTAACATTTACTGTGAATTATTTACTGTGAATTATTACCTATTCTGGGTATATTCATGTTTGCTGCTGCCTAGATGTTTTTAATCAATAAATATTTGTTGAAAGATTTAAGACATTTTACTGTGTCTTTTCCAGTTTGAGGTTTATACTGCCATTGACTTTTAGAATTAAAATACAGAAAACCATAAAGTCTGTAGGAGGACTATACACATTGATTATACATTACCCCATAATATTGTCAAAGAAACACAATACTGCCTAAAAGTATTTCTTTCTGTAAACTTTATTTTCAGGCATATCCTTCTTATCCAAGTTCACCAGTTCAGGTCATCACTGGATATCAGTTGCCTGTATATAATTATCAGGTAATTTAAGAGGAAACAAAATTATTTACTTTGGAATGTTACTGAGACCTTTATTCATATAAATTTCCTTAATAGTTTCTCATTTAAACTAGTTAAATATGATTAAAATTTAAGAAAAGACTTTAAGGTCTCTGTATTATTGGAAATACGGGAATAATGTTTTGACAGGAATATACTTAGCGAGAAGTTTTCCCTTGTACTGTCTTCAAGATTTTGCATCCACTTCTATATTTCAACATGTATTCCTCCATCTTTGCTTTCAAATAGCTGAAACACCCAGGCTGACTTACAATTTTTTCTAGGGGAATAGGGTGAAATAAAATGATTACTTAATTCTTAGAGCATTGAATTTCAATTATTTTTTATTGTGTTTATTTTATCTGGCTACTACATATAGGAGTTCTCTGAATTTCTGCCCATAGATATGACCATATCTATGACCCATGACCTTATCAGTAGTAATGAATTCAAAGAACTACTACTATCTTTGAGTTTTCATGAAAGCCAACTCCAGAAAATTGAGAAAAAGGTGGGGTTTATATATGAAAATAATAATAAAATCCTCAGGTATTAGAAACATAAAGTACTTCTTTCTTTCATTCTGTTTATTTTATTATAATGAGTGCAAGGAGCCAGCATGACAAATACTTCAACATTGTCTATCTCATATCTTTGTGAAAATGTGTAGGAATATTTAAATAATTATTTCCATTTTTATTTTTTATTTTATTTTTATTTTTTAAGATGCCACCACAGTGGTCTACTGGGGAACAAAGGACTTACCTTGTCCCTCCGGTAAGGTGAATTAGAACATGTACTTCCGGTTCTTTAAAGTGTTTTTTTGTTTAACTATTATATATTTCTTAACCTTTTGCTATATCATGTATGCCTAGAAATATTTTTATTTTATTATTTATTTATTTTACTAGTTTCAGGTGTACAAATATTTTTAATTGCCCTCTTACATTATGTGTTATGTTTTATTAATTTCTTGTCAACTCAAGTATATACTCCCATGGGAGAAATTGCTTTTTCTTCTCAGATTGTTCTTGTGTGCTTAAGCAGTGGCTGCTCTCCTTTTAACAGGTGCTCAATTACTTGCTGTTCTCCTTTTAACAGGTGCAACAATTACTTGTTGATAGAATATATAACCCAAGAACGGTAGTATTAATACCTGTGCTAATGCCAATTCTATAGATTTAGAATTAGTATTGAATCTGCTTCTAATTTTCTACCTATAAAAAAATCTGAAGAGAAATAAAGTAAATGTTTTGCTGTAATACTGTCATATGTTATATAAGAAAAGGAATAAAACAAAAGAGTGCCACCTCTAAAACATCTGAGCCTTTGTTACATTCTGTCTTTGATCGGGACTGGATATTTGAAAAATATAATATGAGTTAAAATTCTCAGGTACTGGGAAATATCCCTTCCCATATTACATTTTGAAGTTTCTTTTTCTTAGAGCCCTTCTAATTCTGATTATGTTGAAGCTTAAAAGTCATTTCAAAATAAGAGACTGTCTTATTGCATTTCAGCTATTCAGTTTAAAATAAAGTTTTTGTGATAATGTAATTGAACTTCAGTACGACCCACATTTAAACTTTCAATATTAGCTCACCAATTTGAAGAATAGATTGTTTGGAAATGTATCTAATGTACATCTCTTTAATTACACTTTTATCGTTTTAAATGTAGGCTTATACAGCTGTTAACTACCACTATAATGAAGTTGATTCAGGAGCTGAAGTTTTGTCAAGTGAATGCTCAGTTCATGAAGCTACTACATCCTCTGGCAATGGCCCACAAAAGGCAAACATCTAATTTTATTTATTAATATTTATATTTTTATATTTATTTTTTCAAGTTTTAATAATGGCCCTTTGAGAAGTAAGTGTCTTTGCCCAAATTTAAATATGGGAGCCATAAATTAAAGAGCTTGACTAATAGACAGTTAATTCGTCAGTTTATATTAAAGTTAATACAATCTCAGGCACCCCCAAACTTTCAGTGTGTGTGTGTGTGTGTGTTGTATAAAATTTCTGACTCAGTAGTCCTTTACTCTGTTCCATTTTCATCATTTTTGTTTGTTTTTTAAACCATACTTCGATAAATACTGTATTAACATGATTTGGCAGAATGCAAATGGGCAGGTTTCCTCAAGGCTCCTATTCTTCAGAAGAGGGACTAGTATGAATTATATCTACCTTGTCTTACCAATTTAAACATGTACTTAACTAAATAATAACATACAATTATTTATGGTATTCTTTCCATAAACATATGGTAGCTTTCAAGAATGGTGGAGTCACTAGTAATAATTGAAATGTTGAAGTAGACAGAATTGTTTCTTTTTTATCATTGGAGCAGGTTCCTATAATAACAGTGCTCTTTCTCTCTTGAATTACCCTATGTTTTGGTAGCATTGAAGGATTTTTATTGTAGTGTGTGACTTTGTCCATGTGTTTCTCTGGGGGAAAAAAGGTTGAGAACTACTGAATTGTATGGTGAAAAAAATTCCCTGGTTTGATACGTGATTAAAATTTGAAAAAATATTAAAATAGCTTACAGTATAATTATATCAGATTTTATCCAGCACATATTTTTCTTGAAATGTTGAAGTTCACTATTTTCTAACAGGAAAAATTAAAGAGCCTTAAGCAAATATTTTAGGGTTTTACTAAATTGAGCTTTTTAAATCTGTACTGTATCACTAAGGTTCTGAAATATTTATTGAATTTAGTAGAAAAGTTACATACTAACTGCCATTGTAAGAATTATGAATTCCATAAATATGTGTATTCATTAAACTTTATATTAAAAATTTGTTAGCAGTGAGTAAAAGGAATAGTCTTTAGATTACTGAAAAGTTCTGTGTTTCAGAAATCCGTGGACCGAAGCATACAGACAGTGGTATCTTGTCTGTTTAATCCGGAGAGCAGAATGAGAAACTCTGTTGTTACTCAAGATGACTACTACAAGGTATGAAAAAAATAGTACACAGTATAAAAAGCATATTTGTCAGCTGTGAAACATCTTTTTTTCCCTGTTGCATATATATTTTGAGATTACAGAGAGCATTTAATTGAACTCTTGGCATTTGACTGTAACCTGGTAAACCACTGTGAGTTTTACCTGGCAGTGTATTTTACGTTGCTCAAACCTTGATATAGTGTAGTTTGTTCTTAGGGTAGAAATTTTTAGCAGAAGCTTATAATTGAAAGAGTTTGTGAAAGAAGAGAGCTAAAAGAGAGTATTAGCTTGACAAAATAGAAAAGAAAATTTTAGATACAGGAAGCAGAATTTAAGAGTACATGGGTATTGGAGTGAAGAGAACAAAAGAGAAAGGTGACATACTTGAACAATGTGGGGGGAGAAGAAGTAAAGTGAAGGAATAAAAAGAGTTGAGAAAGAAATGGAGGTTGATTCAGAGTTGGTGAAGTGGAAGAGAATGTGGGTATTTGAATTTAAGTTCTGGTTTCTGATCCTGGCTTTATCACCTTGGATAAATCACGTAAATTTTACTAAGGCTCCAGTTTTCACAGGTCTAAAATGAGATACAAGACTAAAGGTCTCTAAAATCTCTTTTGTTCTGAGTCTGTGAATATGGAAAGGAACTAGCTGGTCACTCCAATGAGGGAGGAATATTGTGTGTGCTTACTAAAGGGATGTTTTTGTTTTGTTTTTTAATAATATGTTTATTGAGATACAATTTGAATATAATACAATTAACTCCTTTAAAGTGTGCAGTTCAATACTTTTTAGTATATTCTCAGACCATGACCACAATCAATTTTAGAATATTCGAGTCAAGCGAAAAGTAAACCCCCTACTACTAGCAGCCACTCTCCATTTCCCCTCAACTCCTCTAGCCCTCAGTAACCACTAACCTACTTTTTTTTTTTTTTTTTTTAAGGATTTTCCTATTCTGGACATTTCATAAAAATAGAATAATACAACATGTGGCATTTTGTGACTGGCTTCTTTCAGTCAGTATAATGTTTTCAACGTTCAATGTTATAACATGTATCAGTACTCCATTTCTTTTAGTTTATGTATATGCTATTTTGATTACTTCTACTTTTTGGCTCTGATGAGTAATGCTGTGAGCATTTGTGTGTAAGTTATTGTGTGGACATGTATTTTTATTTCTCTTGGGTGTATACCTAGGAATAGAATTGCTGAGTCATATGGTAAATATGTTTCAAGGAACTGCTAGAATTTTTCCAAAATGACTACACCTTTTCAAATGGAATTTTTAAATCATTGCTTTGTGTCTTAAAACAGGCAAGGAGAATAGGTTTTTTTGTTTTGTTTCGTTTTGTTTTGTTTTATCTATGAATGGGCATAGCCTGAAGCTTAAAGCCTTTTTGATGGATGTACTGAGGACTTCCTATAATGCAGAAGAGTAGAGCCATAGCAGGATTAAGTTCTTACCGTCTTCTCAACAGGGAGTAAACACATTCATTTAAAGTTGACATTTGTTCTTTTGTTGTTTCATTCTACATAGACAGCACCATTTAAAAGGAGAGAACTAGGGGTATATGACGTATATGACAGTTCTGAAGGTTAAATAGACAGTACTTAAACAATTTGCAAAGCAGAAAATGGTCTTTAAACTTGAGTTTTCATCTTAAACAATTTGCAAAGCAGAAAATGGTCTTTAAACTTGAGTTTTCATCTTAAACAATTTGCAAAGCAGAAAATGGTCTTTAAACTTGAGTTTTCATCTGGTATTAGACAAAAGCTTCCCTTTAAACCTTCCAGAGTTTTCTCCACTGGGCTAGGAGTCAGAAGTTGGTAGTCTGCAGTTGTCTGACATGTAGACTTACTGTGATTGGCTAAATGTTATTGTTTTAATTGAATTTGAATGCATTGGGGCAGGGCATACACTGTTTCCATGGTACATTCTATTCTGTTGTCTTAATTTCAGCTCCTTCATAATTTTTCATATCCTGCCTGACCTCTGAAGATATTTGTGACCACTTTTCTGACCTTTCACCTAAATAGGATATTACCCTATTGACAGTTACATAATTCCCAGAAGTAACCCTTTATATGACAACTGAATTTAAGGAAAAGGGCAGTTAAGCTAAATATGTAGAGAAGAAAATACTATTATGTTATTACTGGTTCACTCGGCTTCATTCCTCTTTGCAAGGTCTCACTTTCTGTCTACACATCTGCAAGCAGCATATAAAATGAAAGGAAAATTTTGCATATATTTTTAATTTTTTACTTCATTTCCTAAAGAATGATGTATCTTCATCACAGGTGAAGGGTATGCCTTTAAACATGCCAAAATTTTTATCTTTTAATCTAAAGGCATGGGATTTTGCGTTGAAGTGCAGTGCTGTTCTCTAGCTATGATTTCTACCAGATATACTTCTATTAGTAAAAACAGTACTTTTGAAAATTACATGCATTTTCCACCAGCTATCTTTGGGTCATCACTGCCAAATCATTAATTAAGAATTTACATAAAACAGTACTGATTCTAAGTCTGTTTCTGAATTTACCAAGATTTCTTTTTTAACTAAATTGTTGAATAAAACTAGTTATTACTACATTTGTTATCCCAAAGTATAGGAATACTTCCCAAAAAGGATGACTTTTCTCTCATTTGTAGTTTTTAAGCCCAAAATAAATGCTTTAAGTGTTCTGCAACTCTTCAGGTCATAGCCGTAACGGAAAATTTTCAATGAAATAAAAAGGACTGTTTTTCTCTCTTCTAGGATAAAAGAGTCCATCATTTTAGGAAAAGTCGGACAGTGCTTAAATCTGTTTGATCCTCTCTACTAACTTTCTAGACTCATGGAAAGATGCTGGTTTTGAATATTAAGAAGAGACAAAGTTTTTCACTATTATAGAAATTTAATTCTGAATATATTGATAAATCACATTCATACTATACAAATTGTATTAGATTGCCTAGTTTTATTTTACATTGAAACTGTTTTTCATTAGATGTTTGTTTAGAAACTGGTTCTGTGTTGAATATATAGTTGAAAGTAAAAAAAAATAATTGAGACTGAAAGGAATAACTTTTAAGATTTATCTGTAAGGATATTTTTTTTTTTTAATTGAAATTGACATCTGAAAAGTTTAAAAACAAATGCTGATTTTCAAAAAATTGTTTTAAAAAAACCCACTATTTTGAAAGGTCAGAATTTTGAACACAAGCATTTCATTTCTCCAGCAAGTACCTGTGAATAGTACAATATTTACAATATTGTGCTTTACATTTGTGATTTGTCTAGAAATTTGTCAAGAAAACCACAAAAGCAGAGTTTTTAAAACTGCATTTTTAATCAGTGAAACTCAGTATATAGTTAGCTTTATTGAAGTCTTCCTTATCTAAACCCAGTAAAACCAATTCTAAACAGTCTAATCAGTGGGTCTTATGTTTATTAGCTGGAAATATTTTATCTTTTATCTGGTATCCACGCATAGAAGTTGTATTTGATTGGGATGGTAATTAGGATAACTAAAATTCTGGACCTAATTTTTAAAAAAAATCCAAGACAAACTAAACTTTACTAGGTACGTAAGTTTTTCAGTGAGTTACCATTCTCTTTTTTTTTTTTAAGAAAAATTTTCCTTGAAATGCTAAACTTAATGGCTGTATCTTAAATTGTGCAAAATATTGGTAATAAAGAATGCTGAAGCTTTTTTTTTTATGTCACTTAAAGGTTATAATCAGAGTATCTGAAAGGAATTGTTTTTATAAAAACATTAAAATATTAGTTATTTGTTAAAAAGCAAATAGATTTTTATTTTTGTTACCCTATTGTATTTTTTTAAAGTAAAATGTGTCCAAGAGAGTCAAAGTAGTTTTGGCGTTCTTAAGTCACAAAAGTTGTTTAGTAAGCATATCCCAAGAATATACTAGAGTCAGAGTTAACAATCCATTTCTACATTAGTTAGTCTCATTAGACATCATGTAGTGTACAAACAACTAGAGCACCAGAACTCTTTTGCTGTACCCACAGTCTTGCTTTCCTAGCCTGTAACACCATTTTTCCAGGAAGCTTGCTCCTAAAATAGGTGATATAAAGATGAGAAGTAGCAGTATGAGCAATTTGAAGGCTAAGCCTTGGAATAATAGCAATGGGATAATATTTTTTCTAAGGGAAACACTTATGTCAGCATTATTTGACCTGCCACGGACATGAGTTTAAAGTGGCTTCTGGCCTGTCTTTCATTGGCCCCTTCACTAAAACATGAAGACTCCTTTTATCCCTAACTTAATGCAGCTACCATGGCGCATATTATCATTGCCCATTGTTGTCTTATAATTCATAATAATTTTCATTCTGAATCTGAAGGGAAGAGTCTTTTAACTTAAGGATCCCCAACAGGGCTTTCCTATACCTCATAATTTGAAAGTACCCTGAAATTTGTCCTTTTTAAAATTCTCTGTACTGTTTTTTGAGTGTGCTATAACATTCTTACATGTGTCATTATATGATTAAATCTCCAGGTTACTATAAGTGATACCTAAATTCTAAAGAGCCACTTCTAATTATCTCGGTATGACTTTAAGAAAAATAAGGCAATAAACTTTTTATTTGTGTGCTGTTTTGTTGGATTTGAAGTATTTAAAAGAAAAGTAGGAAGAAGTGACAAAGTCCTGAACCTTTCAAAATGGAAAATTAATTTTGAACTTAAAAGTATGTTCCTGTTACCTCTTGCTGATACTGTCTTTGCATAAATCAATAAATAGAAATAAATTTTTTTCAAAAGCATTTTTGACCTACTTATTCATGTCATATTAGCTAAAGAAATGGTGGGGAGTTAGGTGTGTAGTATGTGAAAAGGTTTCAATCCTTGAAATTAAAAACTGTAAATGTTCAATTTGTTAACCTGGCAGAGTTACTTTAAAAGCAAATTTTGGTACATTGTATTTTTATAGCTTTCTTTTATGAAATTAAGAGATAGGTTTTCATGAGAAAATAATCCCTTAAATGTTGAGTTGGAAATGGTTAACAGTGAGTTCCAGTGCAGTGAGTGTATCAACAGTGCAGTAGAAGGAATGCTGAAAAGTCAATATGACTGCAGTCTCATGGCTAGGGTCCCTCTTTGGACTCTATAAACATTCTATATACTGTACACTTTGGGCCTAATCTCTGTGACGCTTTCATTTTGGGGTATTGTAGTTGTCAATAATAGAGTTTAGATTCTTCATATTGTACTTACTTCATATGAGGATGGCATACAAAAGATCATTATTCACCACCTCTTCCAGTTCTAGCTCCAGTACTCCCAGTTCTATAAGCAGAGCCCATAGGAGAGGAAATTCTCCCCATTGGATACTGCTAATGCTATATTTTATAACTGACTCATTACCAGAAAATTGATTCTGATAACAAGGTTCTACAAGATAAAAAAGTGCCTTCTGAATTATCAAAGATTAAATTTTGATGTTTGAAGTAGATTAATTTACAGATTAGTAATCCTTAAATGTGCATGAACATGTGTACACACATACATATATATTAATACTAATCATTATCAAGAACATTTGATTAGCCCTGACCAAGCTACATAGTTTATAAAAACATTTCGAAACTCTAAAATTAGACTACATACCTCTTAAAACAGTTTCTTTAAACCTACTTGATATTTTAAGCATATTTGCAGTTGAGGATTACCACAAAATTCTCAACACAAAAAACCAAGTCTTCAGGATTGAAAAATTTCATACAGCACTTTTTTTGTAAAAAGTTTCAAGTTACAGCAAAATCAGTTGACTCAAAAAAGTTAGTCACCCTTGTAAGGAGTGTATTCCCCGTACGCTTCCTTTTCCTAAGAATATGTTACCTTTGTAGTTGTTTAAAATAACTATTCAATATTGATTAGCACCTTTAAACTGAAAGGAAGTCATTGACTTTCAAAAATAAATATTGCATGCATTGTAAAGCCCTCTACCCACTGCTCTGAAATTCTCTTGGTTGTCTTTTAAGGTAAATTCATAAAAGTGGGCTGCCACATTGCTTAATTGTTTTGCCAGCTTTCATTGCCGTTGTTTGAGGGTAATAAGGAGCAGTAGTGATACGGCGGCATGCTACTCTGCTTTTGTAAATATGGCAATAGAGAGGGTGGGGAACCATAAGGGGGAGAAAAGCGGCAGTGTTTTTCATTGACCAAGTCGTGCAAATAGGCCCAGCTGTTGAGTATGATAATTTGGAATTCCAGAAACATGTCTTCTAGATGAGGAGTGCTCCTGTGCATATTTTGATAACTCTGTAATCTAGCCCTTCCCAACATTATGTGTAATATGTTTCTGTGTGTAACTGAATCTTTTTTAGTAATTCCTCACCACCCGTCATCAAAAACTGAGTTTTCCATCTGTAGACATACATTTGGTAGTAGAACACAATAAACATAAGAAGTTCAAACTATAAACATGCATTTTTGAATGCTCATGCAAAATATTCAATCTGCATAGCAAAGAAATGATAGGTAATTCTGCATTGCATTTAGAGTTAAAAACATCTGTCCAATATGGCTGTAGCTGTGGGCCAATCCCAAGACAATGCAAAAAAATTATCTCTTGATACAGAAGGTGAAACTACCACTGTACAATTAAGCTCTATGGTAGCTATATTTTAGGGTTTTAACTGGCCCGAAACAAAGTTTTCCACTTGTGTCTCTAGTTTGTTTTCCCAAGGCACATGGAGGTTTTGTATCTTTTGTGTAACTCCATTAAGGCTGTGTGCCAGGAATATGCCTTGGCCCTCATACAAAATTCCCCAATACCAGTTTCACTAGGCCTTTAACAGGAGAACAAATGCTTGCATGATTCCGATATAGGGGTCGTGAAAGCACTTTAGATTTGAAGCAATAGTAACATTTCAAGCAGTTCAGAAGGTTGGAGGTTTTATAATCCTTAATCAGTTCTTTTTTTTTACAGAAAACAAATGTAGCAAAAGTGTATTAAGCCTCTAAGCACATCTATTGTCTTTCGCCAAAATAAAATGGATAGAAGACACACTCTATTCTGGCTCAGTCTTAGGTGAAGCTATTTACTATAGAAGAAAGGAAGGGCTGACACTCAACTGACCTGTACTGGTACAGCCAAATGAGCTGTTCACAGTGGCTGGTCCCCTCTGCCCTTGCACATTTGATAACATTTTTAATATTATCAAACCTACCTCCTCCCCGAACAAACCTGACTGGACCAGTGAGAATGGAGAGGGGTGATTTAAAATACAGAGCATTTTCTCTCTCTTTTTTTTTTTTTAACAACTGAGCTGATCTCCTGCCTAGTGTTTGAGCTACTTCACAGTGTGAGTGAAATCTGAACAGTATTTAAATAGTACACCTGCTAAATGAAAAAATTTTAACTGCACCTTTTTTTCTCAACATGGCTTGGTTGCTGCTCATCATTCCAGTTGGTGGTATGTCTTATCTTAAACAAAACCCCATACATTCACCACCCAGTTATATCCATAATTAGATGAGCCCTGGATCTGATGAGGGCATGTTTTCTCAATGATAAATCTCACAGGGAAGTCAAAGAACACCAGAACCATTATCTGGGGTGCTTTTCAGAGATTCAGACTCCTGGGACCCATTCTCAGATGCTCTTACTCTGTAGAATAAGTCGCTCAGGATACTGACCTGCTACACTCACTTTGGGAAATACTGCCCCAGACAGCGATTGCTCTCAGTAGATCATCTCAGGCTGCCCCTAGTTTGGGGATAGCTGGATTTGGGGAGCAACCCTGTCAGGTCCATTTTGATTCCTTCCTAAGGGATTTTGTTTGCTTATAGCTTAATTCGTCGTTCCCTGCCAGACTTGTGCCCAGGAGTGCCAGTTGCCCATAGGCAAGAATGGCTCCTGAACAGGTTGAAAAGTGGATCGAATGAAGTCTGAAAGCCAAGACTTGTGGCAAAAAACAAATGGTAAGAGGGAGTGGAGTATCTGCAGGAAAAAAAAAGCTGGATTATGAAGCCAAGTGCAGGCAAACAGGGTGAAGGACTAGGCTCGGCGGGGAGGGGGTAGCGTGGGGGTGGGGGAGCCAGAGATGCCATACTTGCCTCCTAGAGGGCAGAACTATACCTTTGGCCCACTTGACAAATTTGAACAACATATTACCCGTGGTTTGTAGAAGAGCATGGTCTGTCATTGCTCCTTTTCCTGCCTTGGAATTAACTATGTCTCATCCTTAACAAGAATATTAATAACAAATCAATATTGGAAACAATGTTAAAAAATCAAGTTCCAGAGACATTCTTGGGCACATTGAGATCCGTTGTGTGTGTGTGTGTGTGTGTGTGTGTGTGTTTAAAAAAGTCATAATTTACACAGAAGAGTATAAAATAAGTATACTTTTAAAGAATAATAGATACCCAAATTAGCTTAAGTAGAACATTACATTAATTTATAAGTTCTCTTCATGTCCTCTCTGATCATATCCTCTTCCTCTTCAAGAGATAACCACTAAATTGAATTTTGGTTTAATCATCCACTAGATAATTTGTTGTTTCTTTTTTTTCACGTTTTTTTTATGGCTTTACTTGTTTTTAGGCTCCCTCCCTTTTTCTTTCCCTCCTTTCCCTCCCTTTTTCCCTCTCTCTCTCCCGTCTTTTCATGATTTAATTTTTAAGAGCAATTTTAGGTTTACAGCAAAACCTTCCTACTGAGAGGAAGATACAGAGGTTTCCCATATAACCCCTTCCCTTACCCCATTATCAACATTCCCCAATACAGTGGGGTGTTTGTTAGAATTGATGAACCTACATTGACATATAATTACTCAAAGTCTACAGTTTACTTTAGGGTTCACTCTGTACATTCAATGGGTTTGGACAAATACATAATGACCTAAATTTATCATTACAGTATAATACAGAGTATTTTCCTTGCTCTACAAATGCTGTGTTCACCTATTCATCCCTCCAACCCCTGGCAACCACTGATCTTTTTACTGTCTTCATAGGTGCACCTTTTCCAGAATTAGTTGAAATTATACAGTATGTAGCCTTTTCAAATTGGTTTCTTTCACTTAGTAATATGCCATTAAGTTTCCTCCATGTCTCTTCATGGCTTGATAGGTCATTTCTTTTTAGTTGACTACATTAGCTGACTAATACGCTGCTGTCTGCATGTACCCCAGTTGATCCATTCACCTACTGAAGAGCATCTTGATTGCTTTCATGCTTTGGCAATTATGAATAAAGCTGCTACAAACATCCGTGTGTGTGCAGGTTTTTGAAACAGAAGTTTTCATTTCGTTTGGGTAAATGTCACAGAGTGCAATTGCTGGATTGTATGGTAAAAGTGGTTCTGTAAGAAACTACCAAACTGTTTTCCAAAATGGCTGTACCCTTTTGTGTTCCCACCTGCTGCTCCACATCTTTGTCAGTGTTTGATGTTGTCAATGTTCCAGATTTTGGCCATTCTAATAGTGTATAGTGTTACCTTGTTGTTTTAGTTTGCATTTCCCTGATGACATATGATGTGGAGCATCTTATCATATGCCTATTTGCCATCTGTATGTCTTTTTTGGAGAAGCATCTGTTAACGGTTTTGGGCCCATTTTTAAAAATTGGGTTGTCTTCTTATTGTTGAGTTTTTAAAGTTCTTTGTATATGTTGGATAACAGTTGTTTATCAGATGTGTCTTTTGCAAATGTTTTCCTCAAGTCTGTGGCTTGTCTTCTCATGCTCTTGAAATTGTCTTTTGTGGAGCAGAAGATTTTAATTTTAACAAAGTCCAGCTTATTGATTATTTCTTTCATGGATCATTCCTTTGGTGTTACATCTAAAAAGTCATTGCTTTACCCAAGGTCATTTAGGTTTTTTCCTGTGTTACCTTCTAGGAGCTTACAATTTTGCATCTAGGATTAAGTCTGTGATTCATTTTGAATTAATTTTTCTAAAGAGTGTAATACCTGTGTCTAAATTCATGGGTTTTTTTTTGTTGTTGTTTTTTTTTGTATGTAGATGTCCAGTAGTTCCAGCACCATGTGTTGAAAAGACTATCTTTGCTCCATTGTATTGCCTTTTCTCCTTTGTCAGAGATTAGTTGACTATCTTTATGAGGGTCTCTTTCTGGGCTCTCTGTTCTGTTCCATTGAGATATTTTTCTATTCTTGAACCAATACCACATTGTCTGATTACTTTAGGTATGTACTAATTCGTGAAGTTGGGTAGCATCAGTCTTCAAACTTTGTTCTTTTTCAATACTATATTAGCTATTCTAGGTCTTTTGCATCTGCATATAAATTTTAGAATCAGTTTGTCAATATCTACAAAATAGCTTTCTGGGATTACATTGAGTCTACAGACCAAATTGAAAAGAACTGACATCTTGACAATGTTGAGTTTTCCTAGCCATGAACATGGAGTATTTTTCCATTTATGCAGTTCTTCTGGGATATCATTTATCAGTTTTGTCAGTTTTCTCATATAGATCTTGTACATATTTTGTTAGATTTTATTCCTAAGTGTTTCATTTTGGGAGTGCTGATGGAAATGGTATTGTGTTTTTAAATTTCCAATTCCCCTCTTTAATTACTGGTATATAGAAAAGCAATTGACTTTTGTATATTAACCTTGTATGCTGCAACCTTGATATATTAATAATTGCTTATTAGTTTCAGGAGGGTGTTTTTGGTCAGTTGTTTAGGATTTTCTACATAAATGATCATGTCATCTGCAAACAAGACAGTTCTATTTCTTTTTTCCAATATATAACTTTTATTTCGTTTTCTTATCTAATTGCGTTAGCAAAGACTTCTAGTATATTTTCACTGCTATTTAGTTGAGTGTCAGTTGAATATTCTAAGGTTTATTTATCCTTTCTCTTGCTGAGGGACCATTTAATTTTATTTTTTATTTTAAAATTCTGAATGTTTACACTTTACTTATTGGTTCATTGCTATTACAAACTCTACTACTATGAACGTTATTAAATGGCTTTCTGATTGTGGTCACTTTGGAACCCATCTCCAGGTAGGTACTAGAATGTTGTTATAATAAAAGAATGTGAAATTTAAATCCTAGCCCCAACCACTTCCTGAGTAACCTTGGATAAGCTTCTCTCTGAGGCTCATTTTCTTCTCTCTAAAACAATAATTTTAGTATCTTCTTTATAGGGTTGCTGTGAGATTAAATTTGGCAACATATCAACATGGTTAGCTTCCCATCCACCACTCTACCCATCCACTTTCCACAAAGGCCCACCTGGGCTTTTCCTGCCATTCCATTTCAATGACCAGAACTTTACAAACATTCCATGTACAGACTGACCGTGCTTTTTCAGTAAATGGGCGGGATGCTGTATCCTGAGATACAGTATTTTGTGCAAATTTTTTGGCAGTAGCAAGCAGCTTATTATTTTGAGGTCTCCAGAATGTACTCTAGAATGGGTCTCCTCTTTTTTTATGGGAGGGCCTCGATTGAATAGGGTAAGTGAATGAAGTAACTGCCTGGGCCAGCATTCCATAGCACAGTTTGATCCCACCCACTAAAATACTCAAAGTGGCAGGCAGGATTCGTCATTCGGTCTTTTCATCACAAGAATACTCCCCGGTATTTGCATAACCCTTTAGGATTTTCAGAGCTACTTCATATGTGTGATCTCATTTGATCTTCACCAACTCCGTTGAAGGATCGGGCATATCTAGGTTTCAGGTCTGATTTCCCTAAATTTACCCACTTTGGGATTAGGAGAAATAAGAAACTAGGACTTTACATAGCTGGGCCATTGCTTTTTCTGCTATCTCAAAGATAGCGGGCTCACCAAATAACAAAAAATAAAAGTGTTACTATGTTCTGTAAAAGCTATTAACTAGGGCCAAAATATAAAATGGACAACTTAGCATTTGATGGAGAAAGAAACATCATTTATAATTAGAATAGACTGAGCAGCAGTAAGCAGCTCATTATTTGGGGGTCCCATACTTACCATGTGCCAGGCTCTGTGCTAAGTTGCATTAGGTAGCTCTCCTCCTTGAATCCTCACAACGCCCTAATAAGGTTAGGTATTGTCCCTATTTTCACTCACCAGAATTCAAGTGCTTAGAATATGAAATATCTTACTTGATGTCACAAACTAGTTAGCTGCAAAGGCAGGAGTCTGGCTGCAGAACCCTCAAGTATAACCACTACCGTAGTCTTCTGTGATTGTCGCTTAAATTACAGTCCAACCTTACTGCACTCTCCTTAGAATGCAATGGTTTACACAGAGTAGATCTGTTGTGAAGTTTGGAACGTGTCAAAAATTGAAAAACTTTTCTTCCTTTGTAGAATCCTTTGAAAAAAAATCTGTTGGGGTGGAATTCACATAACAACCATTTAAAAGTGAATAATTCAGTGGTATTTAGTACATTCTCAGTGTTTTGCCAACACCACCTATCTAAGTTACAAGATATTTTCATCATTCCACCACACGTGGGCTTTAAAATCCCATGTCGTGCTGCGTCTTTGCCAGGCTCAGAGTCTGTCCCCGTGTTGCAGGTCACTCCCATGCGTGGACATCCTGCTCGCCCTGCTCAGGCTCTGACAGCAGGCCATGCAGCGCTCCTGTGTGGACACTCTCCTTGCCTTGTGTGGGCCCTGACACCTGTTCTGGGCTCCAGGGCCACCTACACCCTCACCCTTCTTCCACTCTCAGCTGATGCAGGTGGCTACTTTGCTATGTCCCAGCGAATTGTTTTAGCAGAACTGTTTGCTAAGGGAGGAGAAAGAGGGAACAATATTTGCATTTTTAAACAAATTTCGTGAGTAATTTTTTTTTATGATATTGTTACAGTTGATCAATAAACCTTACTTTGAAAAACACTGAATAAGAGCTTTTGATATTAAAAATAATTTGAGAATGTGATTTAGAATGTGCATTGACACATAGATGAGAAATAGCTCATTATTTCATTTAAAAATTTTACCAGAGAAGAAAAATACGTTATGTGAAATTAATAAATAGAATGTCTCAGAATGTCAGTAAAGCAAAGGATTACATGAAAGAGCTGTGGTTCCTGTCAGTTTTCCTGAAAACTCCATAGATAAGCTTTACATGGATAATGATGAGGAATGACTTAAGGTGCCTGTTCTCATAAAACATTTCTGAATTGGATTGTACAAGGACCACTCCTACCCAGTTTCTATATTGTGATACCATTAAAAACATAGTAATCCACCATCTGGAAAACATTTAGAAGTCACTGAAGTCTCTACTTAAGTCTTATGAAGAATGGCTAATGGAGAAATTACATTGCATGACACACAATAAAAGTTTTCTGTCAGTCAGCTACTGCTGTGTAAGTGTCTTCTTCAAAACTCAGTGGGGTAAACAATAATGACTTATTATTGCTCACATGTCTGTGCGTCATTTGTTCTTTGGCTGACCTAGGAAGGACTCAGTTGGACTGACTCTGCTGCATGTGCCACTCAGGTCCTTCGGGAACCTGTAGGCTGGACAGGGTCCGTTCTTACGACAGTGGCAAAGATGGAAAGCCTTTAAAGCCTGCATCTCAGAACTGGCTCACTGCCCCTTCATTCATCTGTCTTTTGGCCAAAGCAAGTCATATGGCCAAAGCCCAAATTCAGGAATGTTGAAATATATTCTGCCCTTTTATTGGGAGTGTCTACAAAGCCAGATGGCAAAGGTAGTCAAAACAGGAAGGGTTGAAAGAAAAAATAAACCATCAGCCCTAAAGGAACTTATCACCCGTCTCCTTTTCTGAGGTTCCCCTCATTAGGTTACCTGCTGCCCTCCAGATATTTCTCTTTCCAAATTTTCTGTCTTAGTTCATTCACGTCAGCAACCTTCTCTCCTTTGACACCCTCTTACACTATCCCATCTTGTTCTCTCAGATTTCCCATTTTCATTTACTGGGTAGGAGTGGCCCTTGTACAATCCAATTCAGAAATGTTTTGTGAGAACAGGTACCTTAAGTCATTCCTCATCATTATCCATGTAAAGCTTATCTATGGAATTTTCAGGAAAACTGACAGGAACCACAGCTCTTTTATGCAATCCTTTGCCTTACTGGTTTACTGAAGGGGCCAAACAAAGGAGGAGGGTGTGGAGGCAGCTGGTGAATGTTCCCACGTTACTGATTTCTCCCCGCTACAGTCCATGACTAACGACTGACGTGCTTGGGGAATCAGGTGTTTGCCTATCCAGATCAGAGCTTGGAGGAAATGCTGTAAATGTTTCCATGGCTTCATAATTGAACCATATTTCACCTTGATAAAGCTTAAATGTCACTTCCAGACTAGGTTAGTTCCCCCTAAGGCTTACTGAATGCTATGTCATCAATAGCCAGTGTAACTAAATACTTACTTGTGAATTTCCTAGCTTACTGCCTGCTTTGTTCCTCCCACTAGACTGTGAGCTCCTCATGGACGGTGAGTGTGTCTCCATCTTTCCCTACAGCCAATCCATTAATAAGAGCTGTCAGCCCTGCTCCAGTACTCACCCCAGTCCATCCACATCTTGCCTCTGTACCGCTGGCCTGGTCCGAGCCCCCTCCATCTCAAGCCTGGATTACTGCCATGGCCTGCTAGGCTACTTCTGCTGCTGCCACTGTGCCCACTTATAGTCTATTCTCCACATGGCAGAAGAGTGACTTTTGAAAAATAGATAAAATAGACAGCAAATTGTGTTTCTGCTGAGCTCAGAATCCATCTGCAGCTCCTTGGAATCTGACCTTTGATTCCAGTGGTTGATGGTAAATGTTTAATACTAAGCCAGCCAAAAGGTCCTAGATTTGTAGTTTATTCATGTTAGTGGTGTAAATACTCTTATCTTGGCCGATTTCAAGCTTCTTTCTTTCCTCCTTCCTTCTCTCTTTCCTCCTCTCTTCTTCCCTCTCTTTTTCCTCATTCCCTTTTTCCCTTTCCCTCTCCTTCCTTCATTTTTACCTTGCTCCCTTTTCTTATTCTCTGCCTCCTTCTCCAGAACTTACATTTCATAACAGGAAGATCATGTTTGTCTTAGTCATTGCTTAGAGGTGCCAGGCACATAATTCTCAACAAATATTTGTTGAATGAATGATTGATTAAATGAATGGATGATCCATTCTTAATGCTGTCCTTCCAGCATTTAAAGATTGTTCAAAGCAGACGGCGTAGTTTTAAAATAACCGAGTAATATTCAGCACTTTCAAGTTAACAAATCATTGCCTCACGCGTCATTTCGTATGAACCAGGCACCATCCTGAAAAGAAGCTGGGGAAGGTGTTTGTCTCTCCACTATGCAAATGAAGAAACAAAGACTCAGAGGGGTGGAGGTGCCCACCCAAGTCCCAACGCAAGTGACAGTATCTACAGGGTCTGACTCCCAGTCTGGTTCTTTCCCATGGTCACCAGTGACTTTTGTGGGGATCTCAGTAAGGAAGATCTCAGTGTCTTCAGAAGGAGTTGTCCCAAGGAACAGGAGGGAAAGGGAGGGAAAGTGGGAACAGGGGAGGCTTACCTAGACCTCTACTAGGCAGGCTGTACCTTTCACCTCAGGGCCAGTACAATGGTGATTTCAGACCGTGCTCCCATTCCTGTCACTGGATGCACACTTCCCCGTCCCCCAGATTCCACAGAGAGCAGGCCCACTCCTAGCATCCCTGACTTCTTACACTTCTGCAGAAATAGGCAGCAGAGATTGCAAGCTGGAGACCTGCAAGCTGAATACAATCCCCGTGTATGATTTATTTAGCCCCGGTAGTGTTCAAAAAATTGGGCCAATTTACAGAGCAGGAGATCCCACATGGGTAGGTGGTTTCTTCTGGCAAATAGAAAACTGGCTGTTATTGGGTTGGGCTGACGGTGACCATCCCCTGAATCCGTTTTCATGCTTGTGCTGTTGTTTTTCGTATTGTTGAAAAACATACTTCTGAACCCACATTTCTACGAAAAGGAGGAAACAAAATACGTAGGACCTCATGATGTTATTGCATCATTGTCATGCAGGGTGTCATGCGGGGTCTCTGATCCTGCTCCCCACATAAGAACGCAGGATATGGTTGAGGCCAAACAGGAACACCCACGGACCCATAGATAGGGGAGTCATACCACTATATTCTCGCTGGCGGCTGGGTTGGAGACACAGGAGGCAGGAGACACACAATCCGTAACCCACCATGCACTTGTCTCTGCCAACCAACCTCACTTGCTAGCTGCAATCCACCTCTCTGCAATCTGTAATCCACACTCCGCCACGCCACGCCATGCCAGGACGCCACACCACCACGCCACCATCTTCTTGCTAGCCCCCATCTTCTGCTAGCGTAGCCAAGGCAGTTATATTAGTGGCCAATGGCTCACTGGTTACAGCTGACGGCCAACTAGCCACAGCTGATGGCCATCCAATCACAGTTGATGGCCATTTACTACTTGAGCCAGCACCTTTCCATGTGAGGCCGAGAGCCTGGAAACTGCACTCCTGGCTCTGTCCCCACAATCATCACTTGAGTGAGAGCCTTGGTTTACATCAAATACACCCTCTTAGTCCTCTGAGTAATCCCACAACGAAGGCTTTGAAAACCTCCATTGAAGTGAGGATCCTGGAGTTCAGAGAGCTTGAGGGTCTTACCCAAGGTTTCATAACTAATTAGAAGCAGACATAAAACTGGAACACAGTACATTACCTGACGTGAAAATTCGCATAAATTGCATTTGCAGCCGCACATCGCCTTAGTGTGTTCACCTGGTATGACTTGTGTGCAACTTGAGGAAGTAGACTTTGTGTAATCTCCCACATGTCCATTAGGTGGCGCCGTAACCCAACAAAGCCATCCAGGACAATGCCTTTGTGGCAATTGGTTTCTTTTATTATAGGATTTTAAGTCAGAATGGATTTTCCTCTCTTTGTCTGTTTTTAAAAAATGGTCTTTCAGCACACAATATAGCGTGGCTTTCATGCCAGGCATAAAATGAAATTTGCCTTAATCCATCACCTAGGGAGAAAGTGTTTATGTGTCACAATTGACATCTGTTAAATTTTAAATGAAGTGAGCAAGCAATAAGAAGGCCTCAAATACATTCTTTGTTCAGGAAGTCATGCAGACACTGATCAGCTGCTCTGTACAATTAAGAATAAAACAAGCACGTTTTCTTTCCCCAACAAGCGCTGTTGAAAGCCCCAGTGAGGAAAAAGGCAGAGGATGGATGGACTTGCGCTCCATGAGGTTAACACTTCTGTTTCAGGTTCAGGCAAATTGGCTGGGCACAGCAGGGATGACTACTATGACAGCTCCATTGTACTTGCTTCTATCCAGAGGGCTGAACGGGAGCCCAGACCTACCGCCACCTACCCCCTACCCATCACTTACCTGCTACTGTTTTTGCAAAGTGTGACAAAGTGTGAGGAGCTTCACCCCAAGTAGGCATATTGGTTTTATATATCAGGATATTATTATGGTGACTGTATTCTTAAATCAAAATATATTTGTTCTTTTGTATTTCCCACTAGCAAGGAATTTGGAATCAATCCCTCCAAAGTTAATCCTTGCTATCTTTTATTGAAGCTTCATTATTGAAAAGAGAATGAAAGCAGATGTAATTCTGATGTGCAGCTTAAATATCAGTTAACAATTTGCTCCTTTTAAAGATGTAATATCATAAAGTGAGAAATCTAACCTTGCCTATAAAACCAATATTATAATTGTGGAATGGGATATTTGATTGCTATTCAAATGTCAGTGGGTGGGATTGACCCTTAGGCTGACTGGCTGTGAGGTTTGGCCATGTCCACAGCTTACAGGCTGCTGTAGGGGGCGCTTACCACATGGAACAGGATTTGCCCCAGCGGGCTCTGGTGCCTGTTGAGACCCCCCTTTGGCTGTGCCACTTGTGGGACTAATTGGATGGTGCTCTGCTGTTGTCTGAAGCCAACCTCCAAGTATGTTGGTTCTGGGGCCTCTTGGGAGGGGCTCCAGTACAGGCCCAGGTCAATCACTGCCTGTGATTGGTTGGGAACTACCTGCTAGGAGCTATAAAGCGATCCATGGTTGGTCACTGCCTGTGCTGGACCTGGAGGCACATGGGAGAGGCCACACTGTGAACCAAGGATGGCTGCCACCAGTACCGGGTCTGGGGTAGCTCCACAAAAAGCCAGGACACACCTAGGCCTGCTGCTGGTTGCCGGCTCCTGTAAGGTTCAGCCATTGATAAAGCCTCTTACACTACGGAGTTGGGTGTGGCGGGACTCAGTGAGTCAGCAGGGTGGAGCAAGCGGAGCTCACCAGACCAATCAGATTCAGAGTTGGCTGAAAGCATAGGGAGCAGGCTCAACACAGGAAAGATGGCTCCCACCTGCCAGCTACACAGGAGAAGGGCCCCACACAGGGAAAATGGTGACTATCTTCCAGCCGCCACCCCACAGCCATGCACTTCAGTCTGCCCTCTGTATGCCTCCAAGGCCCCCTGAGTCACTGTTCCTCCACTGGAGCCCTGGGTGAGAACCTGCGAGCGAGTCTGTGTGGGCCCTTTAAGAGGATGTTTGGGTTTCCTGCAGCCTTCTGTCCCACCCAAACGGTCAGAATCCCCACTGTTTTTCACAGCCAGGTGTTGCGGGGGCTCCTCTTCCAGCACCAGTACTCCAGGCTGGGGAGGTTGGTGTGGGACTGGTGTCCCTTGCCCCTCTGTGGGGAACCTCTGTGGCCAAAATATCCCTCCCAATTTTCATCTGCCACACGGAGGTTTGACATCAGCCCATTTCAAGTCTCCACCTCTCCTACCAGGCTCGCTGTGGCTTCTTTATATCCTTAGTTATAACTTCTGTTCAGCTACACTTCAGATGGTTCTTTAGATTGATTGTTCTATAATTTAGTTGTAATTTTGATGTGTTCACGGGATTAGGCAAGCACCGCGTTTATCTTGGATCTCCCTTAATTTATTATATACAGATGTTTCTTTTTAATTTGTATATAGTCATGTATCTAGCATCTTTTTCTTTGTTAATTTCTGCCCTTGGATCATGTTTAGTTGGGCCTTCCCAATATGTGACATAAATATTTACTCACATTTTCTTCTGGTTGTATTGTGGTTTCATTTTTCCATTTAAACATTTAATCCACTTGGAATTTATTTTGGTATATCGGTTTTTAGCCAGTTGTTCCAAGACATTTAATTAATCTATCTTTTCCCTACCTGTTGCAATTGCAAATCTTAGTATTCTACTGTTAAATTTTAATTTCTGGTCCAATAATCTATTTTTTCATTCCTACATTGGTAGGAATTATAGTTTTAAACTATGTTTTACTATCTAGTAGGGCCTTTCCCCTTTAATTTTTAAAAATTATCTTAGTTACTCTCACAAATACATTCTTCCAGTAGAATTTTAAAAAATCAATTTGTCAAGTTTAAAAAATTAAAGTTCTATTAAATTTAGAGATTGATTTGGAAATAGTTGGTATTTTGACAGCCCTGAGCTTTCTCATTCAGATGCATGACATTTCCTTGCATTATTCAAGTCTTCTTTCTGTCTTTAGGTCAAGTTTTATATTTCTGGTATAGTTGGTCCTAAGTATTGTATGATTTTGTTGCTTCTGTGAATGGGATATATTCCCCATTATATTGTCTAACTTTTTTTGGCTGAATATTATTCCCTTGTATATACGAGGTCTCATTGTACATACAATTAAGTTTGCGAACTCATCCTAGAAAAAATGCTACATACCTCATTGTTGAATATCACTACAGTCACCTTTGAAGTACTCCCCTTTGGGGAGCTATGCACCGATGCCAGCACCTAGTCTACCCTTCAAAGCAATTTTGGAACTCTTTTTCTGGAATGGCCATCAGTGCTGTCATTGTATTACCCTTGATGTCCTGAGTGTTCTCAAAATGTCTTCATTTCAATATTTCCTTTATCTTTGGGTAAAGAAAGAAGTCACTGGGGGCCAGGTCAGGTGAGTAGGGAGAGTATTCCAATATAGTTATTTGTTTACTGGCTAAAAACTCCCTCACAGACAGTGCTGTGTGAGCTGGTGCATTGTTGTGATGCAAGAGCCATGAATTGTTGGCGAAAAGTTCAGGTCGTCTAACTTTTACACACAGCGTTTTCAGCACTTCCAAATAGTAAGCCTGGTTAACTGTTTGTCCAGTTGGTACAAATTCATAATGCATAATCCCTCTGATATCAAAAATGGTTAGCAACACCGTTGCAACAAATTCACTAACTTAATTGTCCGACCTTGTATATACCACCATTTATTTATCCATTCATTGTTAATGGGCAGTTTCCACCTTTTGACTATTATGAATAGTGCTATGAACATACATGTACCTGTTGTTAGAGTCGCTGTCTTCAGTTTTTTTGGGTATATATACCTATGAGTGGAATTGCATAATCGTATGGTAATTCTATGTTTAACTTTTTGAGGGACTCCAAACTTTTCCATAGCAGCTGAACTACTTTTGCGTTCCCACCAGCAATTTATGAGTTCCAGTTTCTCCACATCCTCACCAAGACTTGTAATTATTTTCCCCCCATCTTTGGGTGTGAAGTGGCATCTCATTGTGGTTTTTATTTGCATTTCCTTAGTGACTAATGATGCTGAGCGTCTTCTCATGTGTTTATGGGTTATTATAGACCTTTTCTGGAGAAATGCCTGTTCGAGTCCTTTGTCCATTTTTTCACGGAATTGTTTGTCTTGTTTGATGTTGACTTCCTAACTGTTTGACAGGAAAAGCACTGATTGAAATTTACTGTTTTACGTAGAGTACTTTCAAAAGCAAAAACTAGAAGACTCAACACAAAATGACCTAAATGATAAAAACTTTTAAATGTTTGAGTGGTCATTATATGTCAGGTATTGTTCTGGCATTTCCCACATATTAGTTCATTTAATTCTAGAAACAACACTACAGGGTAGATACTATCAGTATCTTCTTTTCACAAATCAGGAATATGAGGCACAGAGAAGTCCAAATTCATACAGCTGGTAAATGATGAAGTTAGAATTTGAACCTGGGAAGTCTGACTCTACAGTCTCATCTCTGAGTGACTCAGTAAATAAGAAAGATTTATTTTCTCATGTAATAGTAAGTCGGCAGGGAAGCGTACCAGCATTGATTGGTTTAGTGGCAAAACATAATGCAGGACTCAGGATTTTCCCGTCTTCCTAATATGAAAAAGGCCTTTGCCTCAAGCCAGCCCCTCCTGGTCACAAACTGGCTACAACAGCTCTAAGCATCACATTCCTTCCCAGCCACATCCAAATGCCAGAAACAGCAGGCGTCTTTGGTTTCTTCTTTTTTGAGTGAGGAAAACATTCCTAGAAGCCCTTCTGGCAGACTTCACATTGGCCAGAATTGTATCACATGCCCTATCTTAAACCCATCTCTGGCAAGAGAAACAGAATTAGTTTTGGACATACACTAATCAAAATTTTCACCCTAACACTTTAGTGGGGTCCGTCCTCCCAAAAATATCTGCTGCTCAATTTGTGAACAGAATTGTTTTCTGATAACTAAGAAGAAAGGTTGTGACCAACAGCTTCTGTGAGACTCAAGGTCAGTGACATCTTCTCTGTGGGCTGGTGATTTCTAAGCCCTGATTTCTCCCAAGCCCTCTCTTTGATTCCTTTTAGACCCAACTAATATGATGCATACACGAGAGTTTGAACTTCTATTACACAACTATTTGCAAAATCCTTTTTGCTAACTTCTCTCGTTACATTTTCCTCTGCAGCTCACCGGGGCATGTGTTGCTTTAGGCTGACCTAGGCATGTTTAAACTAATTGCAGATTTAAACTGTGAGCCCTAATACTCTTAAAATCCTAGCTCCCCTTTGTAAAACTTCCCCAAAGTCATTCTTAATTTCACATGCTTGCCAAATCTTAAATCCAAAAGCAAAAGACGATTTACCTTTACTGACACTAAAGCTAAACAAAATCCTTGGGTTTGGGGGCACATATTGGAGTCCTCAGTAGCACCCCATAACAGAAGTTTAAGCGAGGTGTTCCCCAGATACTTTTAAGTGTCATTGAACTCTCCTGGCTGAAAGGAAATAGACAAAGCTTTCTTCCACATTTATATCGGTCATAGGAAACCTCTCTAAATGGTCCAAGTGAAGTAATCCTGGGACAAGTCACTTTACTCCATGTTCATACAATGGATACACTGCCTTGGACATCTGTGAATTTACCTTTTTCTTGCATTTTTTTCTGAACACTGCCCCTCAGCCAATTTTAGTGTATTTTTGGTAATGAAAACAGAAACAAACACACTTAACCTTCAAAAAGGAAGATGGATGCCAGTCACTTCAGAATTGGAGACAAACATCTGTAAACACTGGTCAAGCAAATCTGTATAATGACCCTTCTGCAACCACTGGGTGAGTGAAGCTTATCCTTCCCATTTACTCTGGAGCTTATGTGAGGTGGCTGTGATTTAACAAGAGCAAACTCAAGTTGTAAAGCTTTGTGGTAGTGAATTTCTTGTCAAATAAGGTAGTGAGTTTCCTATGAAAGCAAGGATTTGAGAAGAAGGTAGATGACCTTTTGTCCAGGATTCCTGAATTAATAGAGGTTGAACTTCACGAACTTATTTAAGTGCTCTTCCAACACATTCTAAGATAAGTCAGGAAAAATTATATTCATTCGGTGCTTTACAAATTGTAAAACCCTTATGAAACCCTTATAAAACATTTTATCTTATTTAAGCTTTAAACAACCCTGTCAGGTAGGTTGGTTTTTTTACTGTCATTTTATAGATGAAGAAATTGAGGCTCAGATAGAGGTTCAGCAATTTATCCAGGGGCACACATTTAGGGAGTGGAAGGTCTTAGTGACTTTGTGTCAGAGATCACGCCACACTCAGGACGGGCAGGCATGAGGCAAGGCATGGCTGCGGCATCAGTGTAGCTAGACACACGTGGCTGCTCTGGGCCTTTCCCTTTCTCTACACCTTAAGGCGGGTCCTCAGCAAAGCTGTGTGGCCCCTATGTACTCTTTCTTGGTTGCTGTAGATCAGAGCTGTCCTGTCTCAAAAGGGAAGTTTGCTAAGCCTATAGTTTAAACTCCCAGAGTATCCCTTTTTACAGGACCACAGGCAGAAGCACCCCAAAGAAGGGGGCTATCAAGTGGGCTCTCAGACCATTGGCCATCAGTGGGGGAGAAGGGGTATTTCTGTTCAGTAGGGTCTTTCCAGTCATACCACAGGCTACTCCACCTAGTCTGAATTGTGTGAGAGCACAAAGGACAATACCCAGCTTGGTGGAGGAAAGAATGCTGGTGGAGGGGACAGGATGTCCCGTTTCAACTCCCCCACAGCCCCCAGGCTCTGGCATAGATGGGAGGACAAATCCCCTTGTGTAGGGGCCTGGGAACGCAGCTTTCTTCCACATAGTCCTTCCTATCAGATTCTGCCCTATTCTGGTAATTCAATGGGAAATGAATCCACCCCGGAGTCTGGGCTGGCCCCTGAAAGGAAGGTAAACATAACAAAGAGAAAGTCATTGCCAATTTTAGAGACCATGTGTTCACAGGAATAAACAGGAATACAGCCCAGTGGGAAAATGGGCATTTCACCACATGTTATATCTAAATAGGCAACAGTCAAGTAGAAATATACTTTGTGTCCTTTTCATTTGGGTTAGCCAATGGGGGTAAATGAGGGGGTAATAAAGTATACACAGGTTGCTTCAAATAGAATATCTCCAGGCTTTAAAAAAAAATTGAGTCTTGCTATTCCTAATGCACCAGGCGGAAATTGCATTTTCATTGAATTTGGAAGATTTTTCTCTCTCTGTCTAAATATCTTTGACCACATAGTATGGGTTTTGGGCCTGTTGGAGAGACATGTTCTGACTCTGAGGGCCTGAGGAAACTCATGTTCAGAAAGAGGTTAAATGACTTGCCCAGGGCTCTGCAGCTTGGAAACGTGAAGTCAGGACTTCACCCAGTCTCCTGCCTCCCTGTCCAATATCTTTTCACACACCTGGATAAGACACAAGCATGAGGGGCGCCAGGCACCCCACTACACAGCAGCGTAGGGTGTTGATGCTAACTTTTGTAATTATTTTTACCCCAAGGGCTTTCCCCCAGTCAAACTACACTGCAGGCATCTGCTGTCTCAGAGGAGCGATGCTAAGGCATGAAGGTGGAAGCAAAGGTTTTCTGTCTCCCACACCAAGGCTTTAAAGATGCAGAAGCTTAACCCGAGCTCTAAAGGAATTAAGGCCCTAAGTTTATGGCAGAAACAATAGATTTGGAAGAATAAATGAAGTTGCCAGAGCTGATTCTTCCTTACTCCAAAGAGTGGGGGAGAGAAGAGAGGCTTAGGGAACAGGAGAGCTGGGATGTTAATGAAAATCTCTGAGAAAGGGGACCATGCCTTTCTGCCCCCTCCTCCCCGCCACATTTCACTCACAACCATGGGGGATATGGGAATCGCTGAGAGAGATGCAGCCTCAGAGAGACCTTGGAGATGGGGCAAGGACAGAGAAGAGAGCTTTATGGACCCGTGATGGAAAGAATAGGACAGTGATGACATCTCAGGGGCACAACAGAGTGGGCAGTAATTAGGGACAAAGTGGCCCCTGCATATGACTACCCTTCTTTGCCCCATGGTGATGCCCCATCACTGTGTAAGCCCCCTGCAATTTAGATACAACCCTGGGAGTGATGGAGCCGAATTACACTTTGAACCATATACAATTGCCATGTTTGTTGTTTAGAAATGATCAAACAGTAGCAATTTCATATTGTTCAGTGTAATGTCGTAGGACACCCGGAATTGCCAGCAATTTAGTTTCTATCACCCAGTAGAACAGGATTTGAAGTGGAAATCATTTGGTCACAGTCTAACAACGACACTTGGACTTCTCCCCTTGGACCGCTCCCCCCCTACCCCTCCCCACCTTGGAGTCTGCATGTTGTGTTCACTATACTTCATTGCCTCAACCCCAAGCAGTTTTTGAGATGTCCAGTGGTTGAGATCAGCAGGTGGGACAGCTCCAAGACATTCGGCTCTTCATTAGGGTGGATTCTCCTCCACACCCTGCCATTTCAGATTTACATACAGTTTCCAGTATGTATGGATGCAGTGAAGCAGGGAAAACTCATTCTGTCCTTCCAATTTAATCCAGTTTAGAGTCTTGTCGATGTCACAGGATTAGAGAAATGCAGGAGCCTACAAATATCACCTTTACTTTTTAAGAGGGTGGAGCTTTGTGTTAGGCTTCTCACTGGGGTAGGCAAGTTAGGGTGGAGAAACTTGGTTCACACTAGCTGAGGAATGGTAGCAAGGAAATTGCTGGTAAACTCATTAGCACTCACTCTTCTTGGCATAATCCCTGGGGTGATCTGTAATGACAGGAGTCTGGGAATTGCTGAAGAAGTGACGCCAAAGAGGTCAGAAGGCATTGCCCCTCCAGAAGAAGCCATCTCTAGGCATAAGCACAGTGATTTGTACAGCCAGGGGGACAAGGCCCATACTGTAGGATTGTAGTTCTCAAATTGTGTGCCGAGGAACCCTGATGTGGGGCCTCAGGGACTACATCGGAGGATGATAAGATAGTTTCGATTTTTGAGAGAAACTCATTAACCTGTGTCAGATACTAAATAAAATTACCAGCTCAATATAGCTCACAGTTTTAACATTAGATCATGACATCACGTCTTTGTGAAGCTGGTTTTCAGATGATTGCTACGATAAACAGCAGGCTGTATGCAAAAGTCAGTGTAGAGTAGGAAATGACAATGGTGTATCCAATCCGAGTCCAAGGTGTGAGAAGTTGTGCAGTGCCCAACAGGTCCACACATCCCATTATTAAGAAATTGTGATAAGGTAAAAATGAAATAAAAGTACTCTCTTATTTCAATCTATGTATATCATTTTTTTTCAAATAACTACTATGTTATTAAGGCAATTAATAAATTATTTGGACCTGACTAATTAATAAACAAATCTGGGTATTTCTCTTGCCATGAAAAATTACTGAGATGCTAAGGGAGCTGTGAATCTCAAAATTTGGGAATCTCTGCCCTAGAAGATGGGCAACTAAAATGAACTTGGGTCCCTGGATGAACCACCTTGAATTGCCCACTGCCCTGGACAGTTATGCGAGAGAGAAACAAAGTTCTATTTATTTTGAGTCTCCGTACTTGAGGTCTCTTTGTTACAGCAGCTTAACCTATTTCCTTGCTCAGTAAACATTTGTGGGTGATTAGACTTGGCATTGATTTTCTTCATTATTTCATATTTTGGATTTGTTACTGGAACAGAAATAAGAGGTGGGTTATGAAAAAATTTAAATATCAACAAGGGACTATGGGAAGTATATGGGAAAGAGCGCTGGACACCTACTGGTTATTTGACATTGAATATCAGGTTCCTCATTTGTAAAATGGAAATAATTTATCCACCTTGAATACCTATGATGGTGAAAATTGGATAAGGTAACAACCATGAAAATATTTTGAGAAGTATTATACATATAAAAGTAGTTTTCATTGTAATATTTATGAAAATACTGACTCAAGGGACCATCTGAAAGGGGCTTGTTGGTAGGAAGGAATGCCTGAATTAGTGCAAAATATGAATAATCAAGTTGCGTTTTTTTAATTAAACTTTATTTGTTCAAAAGCAGTTCAGAAACACATTTAAGCACTGTCATTTAGAGGCTAAATTTTAACAAATAAAGAATCATTTACCCCTTGAACATCAAGTTGCAGACCCAGTAGCTTATGTGATTTGATTACCATAAATTCATTGGGATTACAAAACATTTACTTCTCTTAAATAGTTAGGCAATCTTCCATTTTCTCGATACCTTTCATTTATTTGAAACCTATTTTGTCTTTATCAGTGTCTCTATTAAACTCCACTTTGTCCCCTGTATGAGTTTTTATTATATTAAATTAGTAGGATCTGAATTAATAATTATTTTGGATAAATCAATCAAATCCAAGGAACCCAGTAAAGAACAATATGAGAGGTGGCCCTGGTGTGGAGAGCAGAGCCTGGAGCAGACATTGGCCATTCAAAGGCTGTCTGGCATCCACTGCCCTCTGTGACTGTCTCCTCGAGGGATATTCCATCATGTGGGCCCTTGGGAGGTAGGAACACAGCTAGGGAATGCATTTGGGCTCAGTTTCCCCTCCAGGTTCTGAAACCTGTAAACTATGGTGCAAATGGAGGGGGGTCACAGAGCATAGCAGGGTAAGGAGGGGTGTGCATCCAGTAGTTGCTGTGACATGATCCTTTTCAGACCCCTCTAGGTTCTAGGACTCCATTCTACCATCAAGTCGGTGAGCCCCAGATAGCCTTCCATTTACTCCCCTTTTTGTCCAAGAGAGCCAGAATCCATTTTGAATTTTTAATTAATGTTTTTTATTTTATTAAGCAGATAGCCAAATTAATATGATACCCTTTCCTGAACAGTTTTTTTTTTTTACCCACACTTTTTTGAGCTAATTTATAGTGTTGCTGGTGCAAAGTGTTAAACAAGAAAGAAAGAGTGATTTTAGGAATAATAGCACGCATTCCTGTCTCGATCTAGAATTCCTGAGTTGAAGATTTAAGATGTATCTGGGAAAAGTCTGTGTTCTCTTAAAATGTAGCCATGTTTTTATAATTGCTGTATTATGCCCTTTTCATATTCTTCATCTGTGTGTGGCTGCAAAAATTATTTTTAAAAAGTTTCTGTTTCAAAAGGAGAATTTCTGTATGGAAAAGACATTTTTAAAGGCATAATCATGCTTCTGAGAATGTTTATCTCACTTTACTAAAACATCAAACAATCCAACCTCATGGGCATGTTTTATTCTGACACTTATAACTCTGAGTAAGAACACCATCCATCTTGGGAGAAAAAGCATAAAGAGAATGTTTCTTTCCTAAATATACTTACTGCTCAATTTAAAGTGTGTCTGTGGTAGAGAAGGGGAAGAATGAATTTTCCTTGAAATCTTTGAGAGGCCAGTTATTCAACACTGTCTATTCTAAATAAACTTTATCATCTAAAATCATAAAGAATTTAGGTCTTTGGAATATTGACTTTCTTGGCCATAGGGAAATCCAAAGGAAAAGGATGGACCACCAGTGGCTATATTTTGGCAATAATATTGGCTTTGAAGGAAAGACTATAATTAGGAATGCAATTCTGTCTTTTTGTGTGTGGAATTATTTAGCTTACCTTCTTTCATTCAGCTTTGTGGTAATCACCTAGTTCAATCAGTTCACTTGGGTTATCTACTTCTTTCCAACTCACTGCCACCATGTTGGTTCAGGTTGCCACCATCTCCTGCCCGTATTAACACAACATTTTATCTGCTTTCACTGCCTCCATTCTCACTCCCAACTCCCATTCTCTAATTCATTTTTAATAGCTAGAGCTATCTGCTAAAAACACAAATCTGGTGACTTTATCCAATGTCAAATATCATTCAATGACTTCTCATTGTACTTAGGATGAAAACCAAAATCCTTAACAGGCTGAGAAGGCCAGCATTAGCACTGATTTTTGCCTTTAAAAAACAAACCTGAAAGAAGAAAGGGTCTTATAGTTTATTATTTCAAACAAATACACCAGAGCTAGATTTTGAAACTCATAACTTGCACTGGCCTCATCTTTCCATAGCGCTTTATCAGTAATCTGTCAAATTTTTCATAGTTTTGACAAAGGAAAAACAACCCTGAAATGGTGAAGCAACAGAAATGTCTGATTTGATGGAAATGTGTTGAAACTAAGCAAAAATGTTTAAGTTGGCAAAAATTAGAGCCAAGAAAAAAGGAAGAAAACAGCTAAAGCCATCCATCAAGCAGGAAGTGCCTACATCCAGACTGGAACAGGCAGTCCCCAAAGTTCAAAAATTTGTAGGCAAAATGTAACTTTGACTTACAGTCACTTTTTTCCCAAGGGAAAAGGGTGTGTGTGTGTGTGTGTGTGTGTGTGCGCGCGTGCGTGTGTGCGTGCGCGCGCGTGTGTTTGTATAAACACAAAATTACATTATTTTAGAATAAAATTGTTCAGGCTGCAATAGCTTTCTCAGTGGGCAATTGGCCATGCATCATAAAGAGCGCTGGGTGCCAGAGGGATAGCTTTAATAACAGAAACGAATAACAGCTCTATTAGCCTCTGACTTCAGATGAATTGGCCTTCGGGTTGATTTCCTCCAGAGCCCCAGCCTGCTTACAAGAAAGGACTCATGCAAAACTCAGTTTATTTTTTATTCCCTTGGTGGGAAGTGATGGATCAAACATGCAGATATCCATTGCTTGCTTTAAGTTGAGGTTTAGGTCTGTAAAATGGCATGGTTGGACTTGAAATTTCTTCAGTCTGTGCTGGGGATGCATTCTTTACAGAGCCAATGACAATATCTTCATTCTCTGGAGGAAAGGTTTGGAGACTTACATATTTAATCACTTTCCATGTGGCACATTGTGTTCTGTGTTACCTTGTAAATTTTCACCTTGTAGCTATGGTTCTTCCCATTTTATAGATGGAAAGATGGAGTCTCAAATATACACTTGAAAATTAGTGATATAACCTTGTGGGATACACATTAAGAGACTGAGTTCATAGACAATAAGACACCCAGATAGATTTAAGGATCTCCTTGCAAAAAGTCAGCTACAAGGCTTCCCCCCACCACCCCAGGAAAAGCCTTGTAGCCAACAGGTGGGGAATCATTGCATTCATCCATGAAGCATTTGTTATCACATCAGAAGGATTCATTCGTCAGAGAGTAGAGGACACCGAGAATGGTACCCAGACAGAGAAGTTGTGCTGGAATCTCCCTGCTATGCAGACCCGCAGAGGATGGCCCCTAGGGGCCTGGATGTGGATCCTGCAGGTAACTTTAAAAAGGTGTTTGACCTCGGGGGTAGCTTTAAATTTTGCTGCTTTATGGTTTGTTTGGGGTTTTTTGTTGAGCCAACTCTTTTTGAGAATGAGTGGTGGAAAAGTTGTAAGTACAGTCCTGAGTTTTAGGAATACTTAGTGTATACTAGATAAACACGACTTGTAAATATTTCTTCAGTTACTAGTTTCTTGGTGAAAACATTCCAGTTTCATCAGATCTGCTTTTATATGCAGACAAAAAGATGATCTAGTACTTATCTTTTGGAGCTTTTACTCTGTTCTAGTATTTTGTAGTAGAAAAGTTTTTTTAAATGCACCATTAATTTTTATTTTTAAGTTTCTGTTGTCCCTGAAAATTTCTTTGTGAAGGAATGGCCTTTCTTTCGAATGTTGCAATCCTTGGCTTTCCACTTTCCCTTATTATCATTAAGGTCCATCACTGAAAGTAAATAAAGATGATGTCAGTATTATAATAAAGTGTGATAACTGAAAAAATAAATCGCCATACTCATCTTTTCTGGGCTTTGAGATCACTGCTGGTGTTCACGCTATTTTATGAAAGGCAGAATAGGGACTGCCACATGCAAGCTATTAGAGCTTTGGCAAGTCAGTTCTCTGCCCTAAGCCTCAATTTGCAAATCTGGAAAATGGGGCTGTGGGGATGAAATGAAATGACTGATGGAAGGAAAACTCTCAGCAGATGGCCTGGCACATGGCAAGTCCACCACAAAGGGTAGCTCGTTGTTTATTTTTCTATCCAGAAGACAATCAGGCTTAGCTGGAGATTTTTATTGAGGCTTCAAGTGCATGACATTTTCAGCTTTTGTCATAATAAAAAATAAGTACTTAACAAGATTGTTCATAGCAGCTTTATTCATAATGGCCCTAAGCTGGAAACAGCCCAATCCATCAACAAAAGAGCAGACAAACTCTGGCCTATTCACAGAAAAGCATGCTGCTCGGAAAGCGTAAGGAATGAGCAACAAATCTGTGGCAGCAACAGGGATGACCCTCAAAACCACTGCGCTGAGGGAAGACGCCAGACACAAAAGAGTCCATAATGGATGATTCCGCATATTTGTGGTAAAATTATTCTATGGTAGACAAGAAAAACAGAATAGTGGTTGCCTCTGGAGAGTCGGGGGGCAGGGAATGACTGAGAAGGGATTTGAGGGAACTTTCTGGAGTGTTGATAATCTGTATCATGATGCAGGTTTGGGAAACATTTGTCAGCATTCATCTAATGGCACAAAGGTCAGTGCATTTCACTGAATGTAGATCCTCCCTTGAAAGGAAAACAGGCAGATGCAAAGAAATACTGAATTGTAGTTAATAATACACATGCTGAAATGTTTAGGGGTAAAGTATATTTGTGTCTGCAACTTGGCCATGCATCAAAAAATAAGATGGATGGATGGATGGATGGATGGATGGATGGATGGATGGATGGATATATGGCCAGAGATGTGATAAAGCAAGTACAGTAAACTTAAACGTAGAATTTAGTTGGAGGGTATATTGGGCAATCACTGTAAAATACTCTCAACTTTTAGTGCATTTGAAAATTTTCATAATGAAATGTCGGAAAACAAATCAATACTTAATTAGGACAAATAACTTCAGACCCTGTGTAATGAATGCTTTCATTCACTCGTTCACTTAAAGAAGTTTTACTGCATTCGTACTATATGCCAGACACACCACCCGTTGCCCTCATACCTGAGGCTGCCTCATCAGTAGCCTCCACACATGCTGTGCTGACCCATCGCCTGTTTCTTCCTCTCTTTCTCCACTGGTCCAGCCCAACTTTCAAGCCTCTGTTCTATTTCTGCTGCTTCCAAACAGCCCTGTGAGCCTGCTCCTGCCTGAGGAACTCTGTCTTCCTTCTCAAGGTCTACTCACGGAATTTGACCAAGTTGAGAAGGGCCAGGCTGGGCATAAGATGGGAGTTCAAGATTCTGGACCAATCTGGACATGAGCAGCTGTTTCTGCCATTGTAGGCTCAAGGCAGAATGCAGGGGCTTCAGGAAAGCAGAAACCCGGAGTAACCACAGTCTGCATGAATTTGCATTATATGCATTCTAACGCAGTATAAAATATGACGTCTCACTTTATATACAAGATACAAAAATAATTCAATGCCCTACTCTTAAAAGCTCATCAAGAATCAGGTAATATTTGTGAGCTGTACGCTGACGGGGTTAAAAGGTAGGTTTATGCTGCTGGTACATGGAGGAGTCTCTCCAGCAATGAAACAGAATTACTTCTCAGTGCTTCGGAAGGATTGCTTTTGAATTATGTAAATCTTGAATTATTCGAGGTCTTCAGGGAGGCATGACTCTTACAACATGTGGCTTCCCTGTAGATTGAATCCAGAAAAATGGACAGTGTAGCACAGCGAGAGGAACAAAGACCCCTCTGGTTGGCAGAAAGTGAGAGGGCACGTGAAGTGTGCATAGCTGAGAGAGTGTGGAGCCACGGGGCAGCGCCAGGGCAATGGCTCTGTCCCTATGCTCTCTGCTGACACCATTCTGTTTATTGTTTGTATTTCAGGTGTACAAGGCAACATAATAGCCATTTACACCCCTCACAAAGTGATACCCTCCCTCCCCCAAGCTACTACCCCTCTGACATCTTATATAGTTGTCACAATACCATTGACTATCTTGCTTATGCTATACTCCGCCTCCCATGACACAATCTTTTTCCCCCAATTTTATCTATTTTTTAAAATTGTTTTAAAAAATTATTAAAATGTTTGACCTACTAGTACATTAGTTTTAACATAGTAATTCAACATTCATATACTTTACGAAGTGATCACCATGATAAGTCTAGTAACCATGCGTCACCACACAAAATTATTATAATATTATTGACTATATTCCCTGTGCTGAGCATTCCATCCCTGTGACTTATTTATTTTATAACTGGAAGTTTGTACTTCTTAGTCCCTTTCACCCTTTCCACCCATCCCCCATCGCCCCTTCCCTCTAAAAATCATCAGTTTGGTTTTTTAGAGGGAAACTGATGATTTCAGTTTCCACAGAAATCATCTTTCCGTTTTGTTTGTTCATTTGTTTATTTTGTTTTAGATTCCACATATAAGTGAAATCATATGGTGTTTGTCTTTATCTGACTTATTTCACTTAGCATAATACCCTCTAGGTCCATCCATGTTGTTGCAAATGGCAAGACTTCATTCTTTTTAATTGTTGAGTAATATTTCATTGTATATATGTGTCATGTCTTTATCCATTCATCTGTCATCACCTAGGTTGCTTCTATATCATGCCTATTGTAAATAGTGCTGCAATGAACATTGGGGTGCGTATATCTTTTTGAAATAGTGTTTTCGTTTTCTTTAGATAAATACTCAGAAGAGGAATTGCTGGGTCATATGGTAGTTCTATTTTTAAATTTTGAGGAAACTCCATACTGTTTTCCATAGTGACTGCAGCAAAATACAATCTCACCAACAGTGCACAAGTCTTCCCATTTCTCTACATCCACGCCAACACTTGCTTGTTATCTTTTTGCAATAGCCATTCTGACAGGTATGAGGTGGTATCTCATTGTGGTTTTGATTTGCATTTCCCTGATGATTAGTGACATTGAGCATCTTTTCATATGTCTGTTGACCATCTGTATGTCTTCTTTGGAGAAATATCTATTGAATCCTCTGCCCATTTTTAAATCATATTTGATTTTTTTGATGTTGAGTTATATGAGCTGTTTATATATTTTGGATATTAATCCCTTATCAGATATATCATTTTCAAATATCTTCTCCCTTTCAGTAGATTGTCTTTTCCTTTTGTTGATGGCTTTCTTCACTGTGCAAAAAATTTGATTTGATTTAGTCTCATTTGTTTGTTTTTACTTTTGTTGCCATTGCCCAGGGAGACACATCTGAAAAATATTGCTAAGACAGATATCAAAGAGTTTACTGCCTATGTTTTCTTCTAGGATTTTTATGGTTTCAGGTCTTACCTTCAAGTCTTTAATCCATTTTCAGCTTATTGTATATGGCATAAGCAAGAGGTCCCGTTTCATTTTTTTACATTTATCAGTCCTGTTATCCCCACATCATTTATATTAAATGAAGAGGCTGTTATTTTCCCATTGTATATTTTTGCCTTCTTTGTCACAGATTAATTGACCATATAAGCATGGGTTTATTTCTGGGCTCTCTTTTCTGTTCCATTGACCTGTGTGTCTGTTTTTATGCTAGTATTATACTGTTTTGATTACTATGGCCTTGTAGTATAGCTGAAAGTAAGGGAGTGTAATATCTCCTACTTTGTTAACATGTTGCGTACGGCGGGGTTTAAATCCCTCGTGAAGATTCTCGTGATCCGTACGCAACGTGTTAATAATACTTTAGCTATTTGGGGTCTTTTGTGGTTCCATATAAATTTTAGTATTATTTGTTCTAGTTCTGTGAAAAGTTGCATTTCTATACACTAATATGGACTATCAGAAAGAGAAATTAAGACAACTATAAATTCCATTACAGTTTCCTCAAAGAGAGAAAAACACCTAGGAATAAATTTAACCAAGGATGTGAAAGACCTGTATTCTGAAAACTATCAGACATTGATGAAAGAAATTGAAGATGAAACAAATAAAGGATATACTGTGCTCATGGATTCGAAGGATTAATGTCATTAAAATGTCCATACTACCCAAAGGAATCTACAAATTTAATGAACCCCTATCAAAATACCAATGGCATTTTCCACAGAACTAGAACAAATAATCCTGACACTCGTTCTTTTTTTTTTTTTTTTTATTAAATTTATTGGGGTGACAATTGTTAGTAAAATTACATAGATTTCAGGTGTACAATTCTGTATTACATCATCTATAAATCCCATTGTGTGTTCATCACCCAGAGTCAGTTCTCCTTCCATCACCATATATTCGATCCCCGTTACCCTCATCTCCCACCCCCCACACCCCGCCCCCCTTACCCTCTGGCAACCACTAAACTATTGTCTGTGTCTATGAGTTTCTGTTTCTCATGCTGACACTCGTTCTTAAACGAGGCTTTGGGCTGCTGTGGGCTAGAGTCATCCCTTTCACCTCCCACCCTGCATTTGTTCCGTCTCTGGGTCCTATCCATGCAGCTTCATAAATCTCCCCACCTTCTCTTTCATTCACCATCACTCTGCTGTCCAAGCCTTCTTCATTCTCCTCCAGACATCTGCATTGGACGCGTAGTATCCCTGCTTCTACTCTGTCTCCCAACTCATCCTCTGTACTGCAGGTAGAGCAGTCTTCTCAAAATGCAAATCTGATCATGTTGGTCCTAAGCAAAACCTCCAGTGGATGGACAGAAACTTTCTTAGGTCCTATGTGCCCGCCCACTTCTCGACCCTCTCTGCTTTGGTCTGAATGTTTGTGCTGCACCTTCGCCCACCCCCAAATTCAAGTGTTGAAATCCTAGTGTCCAGTGTGATGGTATAATATTAGGAGGTGGGGCCTTTCAGAGGTGCTTAAGTCATAGGGTGGAGCCCTTATAAATGGGATTAGTGCTTTTATGAAAAAAGCCTAACAGAGTTCCCTCACCCCTCTACCATGTAAAGACACAGTGAGAAGGCACTGTATCTGAACCACGAAGAGGGCCTTAACCAGCCACCTAATCTGCTGGCACCATGATCTTGGACTTTGAGAACTGTGAGAAATAAATTTCTGTTGTTTGTAAGCTACTCATTCTGTGGTACTGTGTTACAGCAGCCCAAACGAACTAAAACACTCCTAGCACTCTACCCCCTGGCTTCCCTTAACCTACCCTAGTTGTATTATTCTTACCATCTCCCACAGACCACAAGGCCATGGTACATGCTGTTCTCTCTGCCCCGAATACTTTTCCCTTCCTTCTTCACACAGTTAATGTCTATTCCTCTTTCAGATCTCCTATCAGCATCACTGGTTCAGGGACACCTTCTCTGAGCTCCCTAATTAGGTCCTACCCTCCTGTTTTCAGTTCCCACTGTTCTGAGGTCCTCTACTTGGGAGCATTTCTCACAGTGGTCATTCTGCATCCTCTGGTGGAATTCCTTCCCCATGTCTGTGTCCCTACCAGGCTGTGGGCTCCAGGAGGCAGGGACTAGGTTTGACTCGCCACTGCCTCTCCAGTCCTTAGCACAGTAGCTGGCTTACGATAGACACCATTTCATGTTAACTGAAGGAAGGAGAAAGAGGGGGAGGGTGTGGTGGCCATGAGAAGGCACCCAGCTCACCTCCCAGCACAGATAGTATAGCTGGTCAAGGGCCCCTTCGCTGTGCTCTGAGGTCCAGCTCCACGTTGACATGGACACCACACCATGGGCAGGCTGCTTCCAACCAATGACTGAGCACATAAGGACACTAAGCCAGTCCTCTTCCTGGGAGACATTGGACCTCTTGAATGGCGGACTCTGGTTCAAGGATTCCCTCACAGAACTAGGCGAACCTTCCTTAGACTACAGAGCAGTCTAGAATGCTTGCCCCCAATCTTCCTTCCCTCTCTCCTCCGCTCAGGTCAGACTTGCATCGCCACGTGACCACTCTCCAAGTCTTTCCTAGCTTCCTCCCCATTTTCTCTAGCAGGGCATTTGCTCTAATAAAATCCTTGCAAGGTGCATCCCATCTTCGCTTCTGCTTCTCAGGAGATACAAAACTCACCTAGAGGGAGGGAATGAACGAATCAGTGAGCAAGCTAGCATTGGCTTGGCCCAAAGTTACACCCTGACTGCCCAGCGCTGCTTTCTAGTTGCTGACTTCTGTTGCTCCTGAGATGTATTGCTGTTCATGTTTTCATTACTTCAGTGTCTTGCCTCTGTGGGTAGCTCCCTAAAGGGTAAAGAAATCACCAGCGCACTTTGTGTGGTTTTCTCCTATCTTTTCCAGGAGAAGAAAGCAGCACTCACAATGCCTTGTACACAGAGGAGGCAAAGTCCTAGATATTCAACAAATAGACGCAAAATGTATGAGAAGCAATGTTTTTCGAACTGAGTTGTGACCATTACAGGTAAATTGAGTGTCTCAACTACCATCTAAAACAAAACAAAAAAAACAAAAAACAAAAACTGAATCAAACAGAATTAAACAGAACAGGGTACAGATATTAGGATATATAACAGAAAGAAGAGGTCAATTTTGTGTCCTGAATGTTTTGTGTCGTTTTTTATATATAGGTATGTTTGCATCAGGGTCATGGGGTGAAATGTATTTCTTACTGGGGAGGGGGTCATGGTCAAAATGTTTAGAAAAATGATCTACTGGGATAGTTCAGCATTTCTCCAGAATACATTTATCAACCAAAGTGTTCCTTTCAAAAAGAATTTACTAGTCAAACTGGTAAAGCAATTCCAAGCAAGTGACTGACTCTCATGGAGAGAAAATCTCCCAAGTAGATCTCAGCCTGCTTGAAGTGCATTAAAGGCTCTGTCTGTATTATCAAGTCTATCGAATGTAGAAAGTTTCAAACATAATTGAGCATGGAATGCCTCCTCCCTCTTTTATTTTTAATCACCCTTGAGCATCTTTGCATCCCAGACACAATCATGGAGAGACACTGACCCAGCTCATTCACCTCCACACTTCCCCCCAACCCAGGGATTCCTCACTATACTGTCCCCACCCCCTTGGTGTCTGACTTCTCACTCAGATACTGATTTTGTGTGCATCTTTTTCATATACCCAGCGGCCCATGCCATGGGACATAGACGCTAAATGGCTTTTTCTTATTATGTTCCAATGGGCCTCCAGGATGCACTCACACTCTCTCTCCTGGCTCTTCTGTGCCAAGTGCATGCATTTGCAAGACAGCAGACAGTCACTGGAGTAACTCCTGGGCCACGAAGAGAGGGAAGTTAAGTGGCCCACATGGGGACTAAGCCCCATTCTTCATGCTTAGCGATATGGAGTTAAATAGCCAGGATGCTGTGCAACAAATGAAAAGTAAGTCCTATCAACTCAACAGAAATCTGCTCCTCTCCTGTAATTAGCAAGGAGATTAGTCTGACTTAGAGAACAGTCTGGGAATCAAGAAGTCTTGGTTCTGGACCGTGTCCTGGCTGTGGGACCTGCGCAAGCCCCTGTGCCTTATGGGTAAAAGCAGGTGGTTAGTCTAAGTGATCAGATCAACCCAAAATAGTAGACACAAAATGGGCCTCAGAGGACTCTAGTTCATGTCTTTGGTTGAACAGATGAAGAAACTGAATCCCAGAGAACCCAAGTAACTTTTACTAGTCCACACAGCACGTAAGTAGCACAGCACAGATCGGCACTCACATGTCTGGCTGCTATTTCAGCCCATTCCCATCTGACAAGGCTGTCATCCTGAGATCCTTCTATAGTGGTGTTTTCCAACATAGAAAGTAAAGAGGCAAACAGCATACATAGCTCATCTTAGAGATCTTTAAGTGGCCTCTAAAAAGAAAAGAAGAGAAAACAATTACAGAAATTATAATTGTTTAACAGCAACATTTGCATACTCTGGTATTTCTAAGTGCTTTGAAAATCTTATTAGCCCAATATAAGTACATGAAGCATTTCTCCCATTTTCCCTTGGAAAACATTTTCCTTAATTCCGAATAAATGGCATTTGTATTATTGGGTGTTTGTTCAACCCTTTAATTAATCAAGACTCTCAGGTACAGTGGTTAGAAATCCAACTAAACCAGTTTGAACAAAAAGGGGAATTTATGGCTCTTACAAGTAGACTTCCACTCACAATTGAAGTCACAGACTTAGACAAGATTGCAGTTTGTTCTTTCTCTCTTGCTCTCATACATGTTCTAAACTGCACATCTCTGTATGGTTGTGGCCTCATTTTTACCTTCTAAAGATATGCTTTCTCTGCATGGCGGGAAGGATGTTTTCCAGCAGCCCATTTCCAGCTCTACCACCAGTTAGTTTTTCCTCTAACTCTAAATAAAAAAATCCTAGGGAATAACTCTGATTGGCTCTGCAAGGGTCACTTGACCCCTTATAGACTAATCACTGGGACCAGTTGATTGGGTTACTATGAATGTCTGGGTCAAGGTTGTATGCTTACATCTATGGCAAGGATCTCCATCTCCTGGGATCAACAGTCCTACTAGAATCTGATGATTAAGTCTGGGGAGAAGTACTCCCCAAACCAAGATACAAAGTCAACTGTGAATGGTTAGGTGACGTGGAAAACTGAGATTGTGTATGAAAGACAAGTGGCCAGCCTAAATTCCAGGAATGAAATCACTGCCCAGGACAAATATTTACTTTTGCACTCCGTGTTCACAGCTATGTTTTTACACATATAATGCAATACCAGGGATCTGGCTGATCTAATTCCCATTTTCAAACCCATGCCTATGCCTTATTGCTGGAGGTGGCTAAATTATATTATCCTGACCAATAAGACATAAGTGCATGTTTACTCTATGGTTCTCGGGACAGCATAACTTCCCAGATATGTGTTGTTTCTTGTTTCCTTCTTCTGATGGAAGATGGATGTGATACCTGGAGTTACAGCAGCCATCTTACAACCATGAGGGAAAGCCCAAAAGAATTATAAACTGCAAACCAGGGCCATCAGCTGTTGCCTTGAGACTTTTTTGTTATGTAAGAAAAACAATCCCCCTATTTATTTAAATCACTGAAGTCAAGTTGTCTGATGCTTGCAGCCAAAGCATTCCTATCTGATACAATGGGTAAATCAGATTCATATGTAACCAGAAATAAAATCTTAAAAGTTATAGAATCTGGTACAGGTCTATGTCTCTGTTTTACTCTTAGAGTTTTCAGTTATCCATCCTTTCAAACTTTGGGAAAGATGAAAAAGACACAGTTCTTTTACCCAGAGGAAGCTTACAATTAAATAGAGCTTAAAATTTAGGACAATGTTTAACAAAGAACTCCTTCTCATGTTAATTCCCCAATGCTGTAATTAAGCCCATTTGCTTTTTATTTCATCCTCAGTAGAGCTCAAAATGGCTAGTTAGCACCTTTTTAAATAGAAAAGATGACTTAATTAAAATACACTTCCGTGTCTGTGGTTCTGTGGTGTGAGTGTGTGTGTGTGTGTGTGTGTGTATGAGAGAGAGAGAGAGAGACAGACAGACAGACAGACAGACAGACAGAGAGAAGACGGGAGCACTTGTTTTTCTGGTTATTTAACATTAATTTCTTTGAATTTATTCATAATTTTTTTTTCAAACATCTAGTATTTATGTGAGATTTGACCAAACAAAATATACAGTTAGAGTTTTTTAAAAATTGTGTAGTCACTAAAATCTCTGGTCTAGCTAGAGAATAAAATTGTGACAAATTTTTGGCTTCCTGCTCCAAATCCCTCCAGCCCCAAAGCTGGAGCCACACAGCCTCTCCTGGGTAATTAAGTCTTCATGTGTGTTACTTTGGCTTCAAATTCTGGAATCAAGATTGTCCCTGGGCAGAGGAAATGGATGCAACTTCGGCTCAGGGACAACTGACACTGAACAGTAGTCTCCGGCCATGATCATTTCAGGCTTGCTGTCCTACTTCACCAGTGACTGGATTCCCCACGTGGTCTTTAATTTCCTTTGCTAAGGGTAAATTTCCCTTTTGGTCTTGTCTCTCTTCTTCTGGTAACTGTTCTCCAGTTTTCCTGCCCTTCCTTCATTCTGAATCTTTGTGGTTCTAGTGAAATTGACTCCATCTTCATCCCTAAGAATGAGCATGTGACTATGTGACTCAGGCCTGGCCAATCAAAGTATCCCATCACCTTGGATACAGTGATTGGTTCAGAGATGGCCATGTGACCAAATCAGGCTATTCAAAGCAAATCACACTCAATGATATGACTTCTGTAAGAATGATTGGGAAAGGAAAGCCTTTTTCCCACAGGGGTTGCTGAGAGGAGAGGATATGAGCCTGGCATTACTGGCAGCGTTTTTGCTACTAAAAGGGACAAGCCGCCTAAGAACAAAGCCCACAAAAAGGCAGGAAGGGCTGATAGAGAAAGAGTCAGATCTTAAAGATACTAAGCCCTGGATCCAGCCTGGGTGAGCACTTTCTGTTGACTTACTTATTTCATGATCCAATACCGTTCCCTTTTTCGTTTTTTTTTTTTTTTTTTGGTTAAGCCAATTAAAGTGAATTTCCTGCCCTGAACCCTAGTGTCTTCTGCCTGGGTCCCCAAATCCACGAACGTTATCTCCCACTCAACCTTGCAACATCTCCCATTCTAAGGACTGACCTACTTGACTTTCCTGAAACTCAGGGCTTGATCAACTAGTCCTTATAGAAATTAGCTCCCAAAGAAGCCCTCGTATCCCTATTGTAGTAGAGGCCCTTGTGACCCACCCAGATCCCCAGTGGTTCTATCACTGGCTGCTGCTAAAAGCTCACACGGCAATCCTTGCCTGTGAAATACCCGTAGGAGACAGGAGTTGCCTCTCTGTGAGTCTAGTCTCACAGAGACTTACCTGGGCGTTACAACCTCTCAGCAGGGACTGAGACTAGACTTCACCTGAAATCACATCCTTGCTAAGCTTCTCTTCCTTAATAAATAACTTAGACAAGAAGCCCTATTTCAAGCTCTGTTTCTAGGGAACCTGACCTATGGCAAGTTGTAATTTCCAAAAATGGCAGCAACAATGTTTCTCAGTCAATATGCTCTCCTTACAGTATGACTTCCCTCATTGAGGGGGTGTCTATTTCCCTCCCCTTGACTCTGGATGGATGTGTGACCGTTTCAAGGAGCAGAGTATGGTGAAAGTGATGCTATGTGACTCTGAGGCTAGGTCATAAATGGCCGTGGAGCTTCTGCGTTGCTTATGGGAATACTTGCTCTGGAAACCTTCAGCCTTCGTGTGAGTACTTCAGTTAGCCTATGAAGAGAGGCTATGTTAAGAGACCTTGAGGAGAGAGAGAGAGAGACAGAGAGAGAGAGAGAGAGAGAGAGAGAGAGAGAGAGAGAGAGAGAGAGAGAGAGAGAGATCCTGACTAGCCCCAGCTGCTCCAGCCTCCTGGCCCCAGGTTTAGTCCATGAGAGTCCTTGAGGCAAAACAACCCAGCCAAGTCCTTCCCGAATTCCTGATGCACAGAAACCATGAGAGATTAAAAAAAATGGTTGTCAGGATTGTTTTAAGCCAGTGTGTTTTGGAGTGATTTGTTGCTCAGAGATAGAATCTGGAACATGACCTAAGATATCAATCCTCAGCCTTTATCCAAATGTGTATTAAGGCCTGATCTTCCCTGGTTCTGTTTGGCAGCCCAAAGAAGCAATATCTGCCAGTAGTCCTGATGGCAAACACAGTTGGAAAAGCTGTGGCTTTCCAGATTTCCCCCTTCTGGAAATGGGGCAACACTGGCATTTGTGGGTTGTCATTGTCATTCCACCATCACCCAGAGGGGTTTCTGTATCAGGAATAGATGATACTGTACTTGCTGTGTGGTCAGGCAGATGAGCCAAGGGCTGTATTTTCCCCTCTGAACACATTTTACTTGTAATGTTAATAATACTTTTGGGGAAATTCCCAGATGTCAGGCTTTGAAAATCCTGATGTAGCTGTTAACTGTATCTTGCTTTTGTTTAAGTAAAAATGCTAATGAAAGTTTCTTCTGAGTGTCATAATGAGAACCAAAAATAGGAACTTGAAGGTGGGGTAAACTAGTAGTTCTCAAAAAGCAGCAGGGATACAATTTGTCATTGTTCCCAGTGGGCCAAAGGGCTCTCTCTCCAAATGATCTGAGGACTGATGAGTCTTAATATGCAAATCAGAGAGAGAGGAGGAGAGAGAGGGAGGAGAGAGGGAGGAGAGAGAGAGAGAGTTTTAAAGGGCTTAGAGGTATTTTTCTTGCATTTTTCAACCCCAAATTTTAAAACATGAAAATGAGCACCTAAAAAATATTGCCCCATTGAAAAAGTGTAGCCACAAAACAGGTGCCTACTCAGACAAAACACCACCTGGTATCTTTGGCTTAGTTTTGTTTTGTAGTCGAGACAAGTAAATGCAGAAGGAAGATGAGGGGATTGTTTTGGGGGATTTTTGCTTCAGGTTATTAACTTTATACTTAAGAAAACAATCTGTGTGCTACTGAAATTTCAAGGTTTACATTCATCGCTCATTTTTCTATATATCTCTGCAGTACCAGGAACTCATCCGCGTAAAGTCTTGGGGAGGTGGAGGAAATCAAGCTGGTGAGAGGGTCCTACTTGAGCAAACTTTCTGATATTTTTCTTACATTCCTTTTCCCCTCACTGCTCTGGTTGGCTATTGCTGAATAACAAGTAACCCTAAAACTTAGTGCTTAAAACAACAACCATTGTGTTTTTTTCTCATGAGTTTTGTGGGGCAGGGTTTTGGGAAGGCTAGCTGGGTGGTTCTGGCTTGGGCCTTTCATGCAGCTTAAGTCGGTGAGGGGCTAGAGTAGCCTGGGGTTGGCTGGGCATCCCTTTCTCTCTTCATGTTGTATCATGTATCTCTGTGTATTAGTTTGGACTTCCTCAAACCATGGCAGCCTCAAAGCAGTTGGACTACTTGCATGGTAGCTGAATGTTTCATGAGTCAACTCCAGGTATCTAAGTGGATGCTGTGTTACCTTTTGGCCACAGAAATCACATGGCTTTACTATGCCACATTCTATTAGTTACAAGTGTGTCATAAACTTTTCAGATTAAGGAAAGGGAAATTAGATTTCACCTTTTGATAGGAGAATGGTAAGCTTCTGGAAGACCATATGGGTTAGGAGATAGATGTTGCAGGACATCTTTGGAAAATACCATTAGCTACACTGCTCAAGCTTGGTTTTTCAGTGTCCCCACAGATTCTGTGAACTACCCAAAACCTTTTTATAATATTTTTTACATGTTAAGATAACCAGAGTTCGTATCTCTGGTATGCAACAAGACCCCTGGCTGACATACCGTTGATTATGTCAAATGAAGTTTACTTATCGATTCAGTTAGAGCCTCTAACTGGGATTAGAGAAAAGACAAGAAGAGAAGGGGCTTTAGAATCAGAGGTTTCCTCCTTAAGACAATCAGATAACAACCTTGAGATGAAAGGAGCTAGGAGAATAAGACCTTGTTTTGTTATGTCTTGACCACCAAGGTCCTGTCCTGCATGATTTAACTAGCTGTCTTTTCAAGAAGTGGTCAAATATTGGTTATTCCTTAATAATAGCATTTGCCAAGATGCCTGGAGAAAAAGGCAGATGTTTGAATCTGGCCTATTGCCATACAGCTGTTGCTAAGCTGAGGCGGGTGCCAAAACCAGAATTTAAGTCTGTTAAAAAGCCTCTAATGCTCTTTCCCCAGACTGCCAGGGCTGTCAGTCTGACTCTTGATACTGGGGCCTGGAAATTCTAGGGCTGAGAGAAAAGGCCTCAGCCGTGATTGACAGAGAGCTCGATTCCAAAATTCCCATTTCAGCTCAATAGAGAGATGACTGACAATGGGAGAGAGGAAAGTGGGGCTATAGCCACTGACATTTAAGCCCTCTAAATGCATTTCAAAAAGGGATGGGGAGAACAAAATGAGTCAAGGAGAAAGAAAGAGTGAGCTTTGCAAGAAACATAATTAACCCAATATATGAGTATTAACTCCTGGTATGAACGGTGCTGTGGTTTGAATGTTTGTGTCCCCCTCAAAATTCATATGTTAAAATCCTCACCTCGAAAATGATGGTATTAGGACGTGAGACCTTTGGGAGGAGATTAGGTCATGTGGGTAGAGCCCTTATAAAAGAGGCCTCACAGAGAGCCCATGTTCTTTCCATCGTGGGAGGTTATATCAAAAAAGATGGTCATCTAGGATGTGGCCCCTCATCAAACACCGAATCTGGAAGTGGGGGTTATGATCTGGGACGTCTCAGCCTCCAGAACTGTGGCAAATAAGTGCTTGTTGTTTATAAGCCACCCAACCTATGATATTTCATTATAGCAGCGTGGACAGACTAAGACAAATGGTATTCACCTGTGTATTCATTCATTTGTCTATTATTTTAAAAGCCAGGGCATTCTGGGAAATAAAGAAATGACTAGATCAGAATCCTCATGTAATTAGGGAAGTAGGAGTGGATTACTTCCTAATGGCCGCATAACAGGCAATGCTGTTAAATATCAGTTAACAATACCTCTTGGAAGGAAATCCTTTTGTACGAAATTATATTTGGAAAGATTTTTTATAAAGAAAGTATCTTGAGTAGTTGTGCTCGCATTGTAGCCTGAACCACACACTACTAACGGTTAAGAGGAAATAACTCTTAACTGTTAAGAGTTTCCTTCTGTCTAGCATGGAGAGGAGTGGGAGGAGGCCCTTATGTTTGTTTACTAATCATCAATGTCAACCTTTAACTGTCTAATCTCTCCTCTCGTATCACATACATTTCTCTCATAGTAGCATAGTAGGTACTTAGATGTGCCAAGAATAAAACTTACCGTATGTTTCTATAACAATATTTCAGAGGGGAGCAAAGGTGCCGGCAATTGATTTCCAGTCAACCTCAGGATTGGCCTCTGGTCTCCTAGAGTTGTGCATAAATTCGGGGGGCAAGGTGGGGGCTCACATTATGCCAGAGCATGAGAAAGATTTAGCACACATCAATATCCAGGATGGCATCTATGGGGACGTCTTCGCATGTCTGGTTGCCTATTATTGTTTCATACTGTTCTCTGCTCCATTATCCCAAAGATCTGTCATAGGGCTTTGTTGGTCCAGGTCTCTCAGCTAACTCGCTTGCTTCTTTCAGTACATGAGAACATTTTTGCTGCTTTTTAGGCCTTCACTGACTACTGGAATCTTTGTGGGGCTCAGGAGTCATTTACTCCACAGTATGGTATGATTCAGGGCATCTGGAGGCTTACTAGACCTATCTGCCTAGACATTCCATGCTGGGTACCACTCTGAGCTCTACTTGGTGAAGGAGCCAAGAGTTCCTTCTGTTTTGGGGTTCTACCAAGCACAATCTCAAGTTTCTATTATACCACCCACCATTGTTATTTATTTTTCTTTCAGGTATTCAGTTTTAGAATTTCCATTTGGTTCTTTTTTTACAGTTTCTATTTCTGCTGAGATTTCCTATCTGTTCCATCATGAAAAACATGTTTCCTTTATATTCTTGAGTATACTTGTAATAGCTGCTTTAACATCCTAATCTTATTTCAACACCTGGCTTATCTAGAGGTTGGTCTCCACTGATTAATTTTTCTCTTGGATACAGGTTATATTTCGCTTTCTTTTTTTTAATGTTTCTAATTTTGGATTGTGCTGTAGACCTTTGTCAATGATATATTGAAAGACTCTGGAGTCTGCTGTTACTCTCAAGAATATTGATTTTAAAAAAAATGTTAGCAGGCAGTTAACTTTGCTGAACCAAAACTCCATACTTGATCTCCTCTGCAGGAAGCATTGGTTGGAGTCTATTTCAGGGGTCAGCCATAGGTTAGAGCAGAGTTAATACACACTTTGGTGCTCCCCATCTGTGGCTCTCTCATTTCTGGGATTCTATTCCCTCCCTTTCCAGCTGCTATGGTCACTCTGAACTCTGTTCTCTCATTCCTTATGCATCTTTCCAAGTTTTGGCTGCCCTGTGGGGTACTTACTGGGACCTACCCTCAGGTAAAAAGTCAAAAAAAAAAAGGGAAATCCACCCATGAATGGTTCCATTTTTCAAATGTCTACTCTCTTCCAGTTTCTGCCTATTTTTAGTTGCTTTACACTGTCTTCAAAGAGTTGTTTTTTGGATTTTGCCTAGAGCTTATCTGTAGGAGAGTTGGTTTAATACAAGCTACTTTATCATGCCAGAGTGGAATTTTCTACCCTTCCTTTTGAATAAACTGTAGGGACAGGATATTGGGTCTCTCTTTCTCAGGGACACACAATGGTCACTCACTCCTGCTTCTCCTCACACTTTTCTCCCTCCCTGCAGTCTGGGGTTATGTTATGTCCTCTGAGAAGTTGGGGAGATAGTTTTCTGCCTCCTTAATTTTTTTCTAAATTTTGAGTCCCCTTGGACATTTAAAACTCAAAAGTCCAAGCTTTTGAGATCTCTGAGACTTTTCTTTGTCTTTCTGCTGAAACAACCATTCCTTGAGCTATAGATGCCAAATAGTTTAGCTGGATCCCTGATTTAAAAAAAGGCGGGGGGGGGAAGATAACAAGAAATATTGGGATTGGAAAGAGCATCAATTAATATTTCAAAAAAGTTATTTCTCCATTTCAGACATAACATCTATGTTGAGTGATTATTTTGTTGTGGTTTAGTATGAAAGACATTGAGTGTATCTGGTATTTAAATCAATAGTTGCAAGTCTTTAAGCCTTCTTATTTCATTTATTTATTCATTCAAGCATGCTTTACTCATTAAAAAAACATTTAGAGAGTGCCTATTATTTGTCAGGCCCTCTGCTAGGTACTAATTATGGAATGCAAAGTTGTGCTTATTAAAGAAATTTCAGGTATCAGCAAACATTAAGGTGGGAGGCATAAAGCATCCTAGAATTAAATTCCACCTACTCTTTTGAGCAAACGTGAAGCGATACTGATTCTGCTATTTTAAAGTGCTTTGGGATAGTGAAGAAAACACAAAATTTGGAGTAAAAAAGCTCAAGTTTAAGTCCTAGTTCACCATTTATCAATTGCATCACCTTGAGAAATCTCTTAATTTCTCTAGGCCCTAGTTTCATTTTCAATCATTAGATAACTATTGAATATTGCTAGACTAAAATCTTTCTGAGAATAGGAAAAATGCCTGTTCCTTCTTTATCCCTATTCCTAGCATAGTGTTGGTACATAGTAGGTTCTCAATAAATACTTCAACATTAAATGAATGACTAAATAATAGCTTTTATTGCTTTTTTGATCATGGACTTTTCTAACTGAACATTATGAGAATTATTAGGGTTCCAGGTTAATGTGGGAAATGCTCTTGTAATTGGATGCTTCCTTTGTTCTTCCAGCTCCCAGATGCGCTCATCATGACTTCCAGGATATTTGATTGATTCTTATAGGTAATATCAATCAGGAGAGGCTAGGTTATGCTGCAGAAACAACTTGTAGTTTCAGTGGCTTAAAAACAAGTCATTTCTTGCTCATGTTCCATAATCCTCACAGGTTAGAGGGAGAGCTCAGCTTCTCACAACCATTCTTGGACCTAGACCAATGAGCAGCCACCATATATAATGTTGC